>NC_143555.1:153156428-153494285 GCF_054136105.1 Typopeltis vanoorti
ATTCTATGTAAAGGAAATATTAGCTTAAATCTGTGTCCTATTAAGCTATCTAAAATAACGTAAGTCGCCAGACAGGTAATGAGTTACAGTTCAAAGGTTGTGTTTGAACCGCACGTATCGATCATAACACCGGAGGCTACAGCACACGCGGAAAGTGACATAAGCTCACTTTCCTCGAAGACAGCACCTAACAGCAAAAGGGAGATTAAAGGATCGACTTAAGGGCATTAAAAGTAAAGGGTCGTGTGGAAAAAGGATACAGCAAAAAAGAGGGTGCTCAAACACAGAATATAAGGCAATGCACACCATATTGCAAGGCTTTTTGTTCCAAATTTTCATCTTGAGGATTCTTGACTTGTGGTCGGAGAAAAGACGAGCCAGGGTGCAACGATGTCGGACAGCGGGCTGTTTTCCTGATTATGCTGGAGAAGATTCCACGTGGAGCCGTACGTGAATCATCAGCCTATGCAGAATCGTGCCAGTCACTGGATGTTCCATTGGAGGAAGCGGAGATAGCCCTTAGTCACAGCAGAAACTAGTTCGTGTCCGCCAGCAGCGTAGTGGCCACAAAGCCAGGCGCTGAGAAAGCCAATCAAAGGATGACCAGAACAACACATGGTAGTTAATAGACCTTCGGAAGGAACTTGGTAATGTAGAGATCTTTTGTTATATGTCTCGGAAGTGATAGAAGATAGAAATTGTGTTTTATTAAGTAATATGGACAATCCTTTAGAGAACTTGGATAAAATTTTGTATTTGAAACAGCTAGTTCTGTTGGACAAGAAATTGTCAGGAATGAATCTCTAATTGTATGTGATTGAAATGATAAGTGTAATTTGTTTAGTAGGATAACCTTAATTGAGAAAGCAACAAGTTGTATAATATGTACTTTATGAATAGCATGAATGAGAGGATCTTAATTTAGTGTGATATTGTCATTTGCTTTCCATTGTTTTGCATGATTAATATTTTGATCTGTCTAAGTAAATTAGATAAAATTAGAATTGTTTATTCATCTTAGCATGAGATTTTAACATAGCCAGAGATTTAGGAGTTTTAGTATTTTGATTCAATTTAGTTGTACTTGTCTTTTAGTTCCAATAAACATGTTAAATTGCATAGCCTGAGTCATGCCTGAATTCGAGATATCAAATTACCACTTATGAAATTAGAACCTTAGCGGGAAGAATTTTGAGTATATATGTTTAAGAATAGATTATAGGTCACGACTGCAAAGTACTGAAATCTATATAACTGTATGTGAAGTGTATATTAAAGTGTATGCCAATGAATCTAGGAATATTTCCCTGAGCTTGAATTATTTCCTGTTATAGGATACTGGCTGGCGCAGCATAATACAAATTTTGCCAGTATCTGAAAAGGAAACATCTCTAGGTAGAATCAAGTTAGGCTATACAGTAGAAAGGTTAATAGAGATTAATGAGGTACATAAAGTTTAGAAATAGAGAGAAAACAATGACATAACAGCTGAATACCTCAACAATGTCTTCTGCAGCAGTTACCATTCTACCACTTTCATCCCTTAACTTCATTTTCCATGATCATTATCCTTCTACTTGCCACATATCTAAAAACCTCTCTAGGGTTTTTATTAGCCTGCTTTGCCAATTTCTGCTCATACTCTATTTTTGTTTTCCTTACTAACTGAGTCACTCTAATGGCTTGTTCTTTATATTCTTCATGTGACTGATTACCATTATTCATCTTGTACTTCCTCCAAAGTACAAGATGAATAATGAATTTGTCCAGATTTCATGCTTAAGCTCCATATTCATCCATTTTACACCAACCTTATTCAGCCTTTTGGCCTTTGGGATAAATTCATACATTGACGCTGTTATGTATTTCTTTATAAGTTCTCATGCAGCATTTATTTCCTTTCCGCTCAACTCCTCATTGTACATTATAGCTCGAAGTTGTCTCCTAAGGTTTTCATAATCACCAGCCTTATAATTCCACATATATCTTTCCTCACAAAAGTCTGCATATGACTAGCCACAACACGGGTGAGTACTTCATAATAACTTTCGCCAACTAGAAGAAAATGTGAAACCCCTCTAACAATTACATCCTCTGATGAAATGATGAGATCTAGAACGCTTGATCTGTGCATGCCTTTCTTTACATGCTGCCTAAGATAGTTATCTCTCAAGAACTCAAAAAATTCATTTTCCTTATTCCCAAATGCTATCTTTCATTCCAATCTATACTACCATAATTAAAATCACCCATAATAATTATTTTTCCTTTGTTCACTAATCCAAGTTGTTTATACATTTCTACATCACCACCTTCCACATTCCCAGGCCTATAGCAACATCCAACTAAATATGTCTTCCTCTCAACCTCCATGTTACACCACACTTCCTCCTAACCACTGCCACTATTTCCCCCTTTCATGTCTACCTTATGTGGACTTAATTCCCCTGTTATCATCAGCAACACACCCCATCTCTTCCTGCCCTTTCTATCCTCACGAAAAATACTGTACCCTTCCATTTCTATTCCGGTTAAGATATCATCTTCATTCAACCATGTTTCACTCATTCCAATGATTTGGGGCCAAATAAACTCAATCACTGAAACCATTTAATACCCTTTATTTCTGATACTTCTGGCATTTGTAAACAAACACAACAGTTCGTTTTTAGGTCTATAGCCAGTCCTATCCAAACCATATGTTGGTTGTGATTTCCCCTCTACACCTGCCAAATCACCTTTATCACTGCTTAGCACATATATCTGCTCAGTCTCCACTTCTCCACCCACATTGCAATATACTCCATCTTCATACACACATTGACTGCAGCTTTCAACATTCACTCTCTCTATGCCAGGTCTCCCTGTCTACCCGAGCTCCCCCACCCCCGTTTCCCTGTTCCTCTTGTATTCCCATTCTCTTCCTCTATCACACTACTACTACCGTTTCAATGCAGTACTACTGCAATACTACTGTTTTAATGCAGCAAAATGTAAAGTTTTGAAGTTTTGGGATACATCGATGTGAGGCTGCATACTTGATTGGATGAGCTGTACTGGAGGAAGTAGGGGAGACAAGAGATTTGGGGTGATTGATAGAAAACTGAAATTCAGGGAGCATATTGCAAAGGTGGTGAAGATAACCCAGAGGATTGCTGCAATACTGAGAAGGACGTTGACCTGCAGAGATAAAAAGTTATCATTTCATTGTATAAGAGCCTGATCAGACCACACTTAGACTATTGTTCTCAAATTTGGTCCCCAGGATTTCAAGGGGATAAATTAACTGTGGAAAGGGTACTGAGGCAGATAACAAAGATGGTTTCAGGACTGTACAATGTTAGTTATGAGGATCAGCTGAGGGAATGTGGACTACAGAGTTTGGTAGATAGAAGAAGGAGAGGTTATATGATTGAGACTTTTAAACTGTTGAGACGTAGTTACAGGGTTGACACTAGGGAGTTCTTTCGCTTGGTGGAACAGGGGCCATTCTCGAAGTTACGAAAGGAAGCTGTTAGCAAGAGGGTGAGGATTAGTTTCTTTGCATGAAGGGTGGTTGAACAGTGGAATGCATTGCCTGATAGAGTGGTGAGAGCAAGAACGGTCAACAAGTTTCAGGAGTGGTATGATAGACTGTGTGTTTACTCAAGACTCATTATGGACCTCCCACGATGAGTCTTGATAGACTTATTTCCTAGGAAGGACCTCCTGCAATGAGTTTTTTCACTCCATGGACGCCTAAATAATAATACCATATATTCCGGCGTATATGTCAACTTTTCAGTATTGAAAAAAAAGTACTAAATTTTTTAGGTCAACTTATACGCCGGGTCAAAAACTGATTGCTTTCCAAGAAAAAACTAGTACGTATCATACTCTGTTAAATTTATTAGCAATATACAAAAAGGGTAAATAAGTAAAAATATTTCAACTTATATCCAATTTATTTACAGAAAAAATTATTTCTTTTAGCAATCACAAATCTTTGAAAACTTAATAACTTATCATCCAAATCCTTTGGCAGCTTCTGTGCGATTTTCGTTTTTAGTCGAAGCATTAAATTTTTCCTTTCCATAAGCTGGCTACACCAACTCACTGTAGCTTTGAAGTTTTCGCTGTCCTTTTTATTTGCTTTGCCCCACTTCAAAGCAAATAAACGAATATTATGAATATTATTTTTCATTATAATGAGTCTATTTTGACGATTTTCTCGAACCCAATCCGCAACATTATTTTCTACAATAGGCCACTTACAAATTCCTTTCCATAATGCACACTTATTTTTTGGCATTTTCATTATTAAAGTTTCATTTTTTTCTCCAATCGCAAACTAGTTTTTTGTTTACTCCGAAGTGACATGCAGCAACACTGTTAGTATTTTCTTTTGCAAATTTAATCACTTTGCACTTAAAACTCGTGTCATATTTCATTCTTTTAAAAGGAGCCATTGCACTTAAGTTCACTATTGGTCAACTGGTCAATACGAAAAAGAAATTTTTCGAGTTGACTTATACGACAAGTATACTATAAAAACTCAAATAAACTCAAAAAATTCCGATATCAACTTATACACCAGGTAGACTTGTATGCTGGAACATACGGTAATAATAATAATTATAAAAAAGAGTAGAAAGCAAGAGGGGAAAAACCGTAGGCAGAAGTTGTGTAAGAGTATGATAAAGAAAAGTGTGTAGATTTTTTACATGGAGAATTATGGGGGAATAAAACACATTAACTAGAATATGTTGTTAATGTGCAGAGTGTTAAGAATTTTAAGGTTTAATTTGATAACTATGTTTTCAGTTGAATAAGCCTCCCCATAATGTTGACTCCATGGAGGGTACAATAATAATAATAATAATAATAATAATAACAACAACAAACTTACCCATTCACAGAATTAAAGATGTGTTTATAGTATTCCTCTTTTTGATTTACGCTGAAAAAAAAAGTATTATATTATACCAATTTGTCAGCAGATATATATAATATTTAAAAGTTGGAACTCATTCAATAGCTTTTGGCTGTCCAAGTGAAAACTTTATCTCATAGATAATATCTGAATTTTTCAACTAGATTACTCTGCTAAAATGATTCTCATAATATATTTAATCCTCCTTGATAAAAGTACATTGCAAATACAGTGAGCGCCTCCGTAACGCAATTGGAAGAACAACGGTACATTGCGCCCTTCGATTGGAATAGGCCTAAGTTCGATTCTCGTCACGACGGGAGGAATCTTTATCTGGTCGATTTCAATCGAAGGTGAGTTAGCCGATCTCATATGGAGGTAGCAGGGTTTTTCTCCCGGAAACTCGGGTTTTTTATCCCGCATACATACAAATCGGCCCTTCAGAACACACGCAATTTACAGACAAAAATTACTAGTTGTGGTGGTGTTGGAAGTGGGCGATAGATGGCGTTCATGGAGATGATTCGTAGTGGAGGTTGGGTGTAGAGACAGTTGTAGATGTCCTCCCACGATGAGTCTTCGGACTCCTTGGAGGTATCAGGAATAATAATAATAATAATAATATTGATAAAATGTGTCATTATGTTCAGTACTGGGAGAACCAATATGTGAAGTGGATGTGTTTTAATAAATTAGCTTATATTTTTCTGACCAGATTAAAATCCTTTCTGTAAGAAATGAAATATTATGTGACTAACAGAAAGTCCACTGAGAATAAATCAATAAATAAATTACAAAATATATAAAAAAAACAAATTAAATAACTATGAAAACTGGTTTAAACGTCTTAAGATGACAGATTGAATTAATCTTAAAGTTTAATGGTAAACAGATATTTAATTAATAAATACTGCAATTTTTTCTACTATCAAAGCAGCATTATTCATGCACAAAATTGCGACACTATGCATAGGCAGTATGTCAGTTAGTGACTTATGAAAATAACCTCTGTTGTTGAATTTGTACATCAATGATATAGGAAATGACTTGACAGAAAATATTCATTTGCTTGTTGATGCTTGTTTGCTAAACTGGGAAGAATGATGGTAAATGAAGGTTATACAGAGATCCTATAGGAAGACTTAAATAAACTCGGAGTATGGACAAAGGCAAATGGCTTCCTGTTTAATGTGGCCAAGTGTAAGGTGATGCACTTTGGGAAGAAGAAGAGATCACAAGTTGTACAATATCGATGAAACTGATGAGACCAGGGACTTGAGTGTGATTGTGGATAAAGAGTTGAAGTTTAGATGGCATATAGGGAAGGTAGCCCAAACAAAGTAGCACATTAGATTACATGGTTGTTGAAGAACACACCAACAAGCAGGGATAGAGAGG
Source organism: Typopeltis vanoorti (assembly GCF_054136105.1). Classification (NCBI taxonomy): domain Eukaryota; kingdom Metazoa; phylum Arthropoda; class Arachnida; order Uropygi; family Thelyphonidae; genus Typopeltis; species Typopeltis vanoorti. The sequence goes on from NC_143555.1 coordinate 153,162,739, forward strand.
TCATTGTTCCCCTATATAAGCCTTTAATAAGTCACATCTAGACTACTGCATGCAGATCTAGACACCTGGATTCTGTGAAGATGAAGAAGTGGTGGAGGGGATCCAGAAGCAAGTGGCAAAGATTGTGGCAAGTCTATGGAATGCTCCCTATAAGAAAAGACTGATGGTCTGTGGACTTCAAAAAGATAGAAGCATATAAGCTTCCAAAAAGATGATATAAGCTGTAAGTTATTAAAGGAGTTTTACAGGACTGACAATGAAGACATTTTTCAGCACATGGCAGAAAAGAAGAGAACAAGGTTCATCCATGGAAATTGTGTAAGAGTTTAGCAAGAGTGTTAGAACTAGACTTTTTGCTTGGAGGTGATGAATGAGTGGAATGGGTTGCTAGAGGTGGTTGTGAGTGCACTGTCAGTGAATGAGTTTAAGGAGCAGTATGATAGGTATTGCATGAATAATTGATCTCCTATGATGGCACCTTTATAATAATGATAATCATAATAAATCTGGTAGAAGGCTTTTTGATTCCAGAACTCAGATATTCATCCTACACACAGGAAAATCATCAATAAGAACACACACAATTTACAGACAAAAAATATTTGTGGTGGTAGTAGGCATTTTCCCACGCAAAATCTCATTTTGCATGGGAAACCAAGGGCTTGGAATCAGAAATGAGAGGTGAAAGATTAATTCAATTCTGTGAAACCAATAACCTAATAATTGCCAACACACTGTTTAAACATCCTCCCAGACTATATACCTGGACAAGCCCTGGGGACATCTATAGAAACCAAACTGACTACATAATAATAAGCAAAAGATTCCAAAATGCAATAACACAAACAAAAACATATCCTGGAGCAGACATAGGATCGGACCATAACCCAGTGATTGCAAAAATCAAAATAAAACTACTCAAGATACCACGCCAACCATTCATAAGAGAAACTTATAATTCAGACTCACTTAACAACCAAGAAGTTAAAGACTGCTTTATAAAAGAATTCACAAAATCCCTTAACAAGTCTGACACCACAACTCACACAGAAATAGAACGCCAACTGATGAAATTAACATGAACTGGCAAACATTCAAGAATACCATCAATGAAGCAGCCAAAAATACACTCCCACAATTAAAAAGGGAAAGGAATAAACCTTGGATGAATGAAAAAATACTGACGTTGATGGAACAAAGAAAAAAGTTAAAGAACAAACCTGAATATAAAAACATGAATAAAGAAATAAAAAAAAATGCAGGAAAGCCAAAGAGGAATGGATTAAATATAAATGTATAGATATAGAAAACCTTGATAGAAAACACAGAAGCAGAGAAATGCATGAAAATATCAGAGAAATGACAAGCAGGACAAATACAGCAAACCATGCAAGTGTCATTAGAAACTCAAGAGACCATATTCTAATGGATAAAAAAGAAATCATGGAAAGATGGATTGAATACACAAGGAAATTATAATAACAATAAAGAAATGATATTCCTGAACAGACTGATTTAGAAGGACCATCCATTTTATTCCGTGAAGTTGAAAATGCCGTCAGTAGAACCACATAAAGCTGCAGGAATAGATAACATCTTGGCAGAATGATTGAGGGCTCTCGATGAAGGAGGACTGAAATTTCTAACAAAATTATGCAATGAAATATACGAGACTGGATTTCTACCCAAAGATATTAATCACTCAATTTTCGTTCCAATTCCCAAAAAAACAAAAGCTACAAGATGTGAAAAGTTCAGGACAATCAGCCTCATCAGTCAAGTATCAAAAGTCCTCCTATTCGTTATTCTTGAAAGAAATAAAAAATAAATAAACATAGAAATAAATGATATACAAAGTGGCTTCAAGGAAAATGTAGGTACAAGAGAAGGTATTTTCAACGTCAGAACCATCATAGAAAGATGTCTAGAAAAACAAAAAGATGTGTACCTCTGCTTCATAGACTATAAAAAGGCATTCGACAAGGTCCAACATGAACAATTAATTGAAATCCTTTCAAAAATAGGCATGGATGGAAAAGACATTAGGCTATTAACTAATCTTTACTGGGAACAGACTGCATCTTTGAAAATAAATAGAGAGATCTCAGAAGAATTCCCAGTTCAGAAAGGTGTGAGACAAGGCTGTGTCTTTTCTCCAATTCTCTTTAACCTATACACAGAAGAAATATTTAATAAAATTAGTAACCTCAATGGAATCACTGTAGGGGGCAGAAATATTAATAACCTAAGATATGCAGATGACACGGTTCTTCTAGCTGAAAGCAAATATGATCTCAAAACTCTTATAGATGAAACCCTCAAGTATAGCAAACAGTATGGCCTCAGTTTCAACTTTAAAAAGACAAAAATCATGATAATTTCAAGAGAAAATAAAATACCAAAAATATGCATCGATATAAAAGGAAATAAATTAGAACAGGTGCAAAAATACATATACCTCGGACACTTAATGACAGAGAATGGCAGGACAAAAGATGAAATTAGAAAAAGGATTGAAATCGCAAGGTCAACTTTCAACAGTATGAAAAATCTACTAACATCTAAAGAATTAAATCTGAAAACAAGACTAAGAATCTCCAAATGCTACATATGGTCTACATTATTATATGGAGTAGAGACATGGACACTCTCCAATCTGAGTGAAAAAACTGGAGGTCTTTGAAATGTGGATGCTGCGAAGAATTATGAGAATATCATGGAAAGAAAAAAAGACAAATGAAGAGGTACTAGGGATGGCAGGCATCAACAGGAGTCTGATGAAAGAAATTAAAAAGAGAAAAGTCAGATATTTTGGACATATTCTGAGACATAACTGCCTACAAAGGACACTTCTTGAAGGAACTGTTGAGGGAAAGAGAAAGAGAGGAAGACAAAGACTGGAGTGGATGAAAAATATAGAAGACTGTACCTATCTCTCATATGAGGGATGCAGCAGAGAGGTGCATAATAGGACATGGTGGAGACACATGGTAGTCAATCTCCTGGAGGGAGAAGACACCTAACAGGACAGGAGTAGGCATTATATTTTGATAGCAGCAGTGTCATTGCAGTAGTAGCAGTTAGAGAAATAAGTAGGGACAATAGTGAATTGTGTATAGTGGAGTAAAGTGCTCTACTATGATGAGTCCTTAGACTCCTTCGAGGTGTCACATAATAATAATAATAATATACTATTATATGGATCTCAACTTCATGCCAAGTAGCTTGAAAATCTTCATATGTACTCAGTGCCGGATTTACGTATAAGCTAAAAAAGCTACAGCTTAGGGCCTCTCGATCTGCTGGGGCCTCAAATAAAAAAACAAAAAGATCAGCTGATGTAATTTAAAACAGTAGGGGGCCTCTGGGTTTTGTATAGCTTAGGGCCTCGGCAAGTCTAAATCCGGCCCTGTATGTACTACAATGTTTCACTTCCACTCTTAAAGGATACAATTCCTCTGCTATCATTAACAGCACTCCCCTTCCTCTCTTGTATTATAAAAGGCAGCTGGAATACTAGCTACCTTTTACAATAGAACTAGATTACTGAAGCTAAAGAGCACTCAGATTAACGAACCCATGCTGACCTTCAGATATATTACCCTCATTTGCTTAAATTTGTATACAATCTCTTACTAATTTCTTCAAAATCTTAATAAATTTGTAATAAATTGCTTAAATTTGTATACAATCTCTTACTAATTTCTTCAAAATCTTAATAAGCACAGAAGAAATACAAATGGTCTATAGTTTGATACTTCCATATGCAATGCCACTCAGTTCCTTAGCACATTCTCTTGAAACAGGACAGAATCTCATCCAGTTCTACTACCTTATTAACTTCCACAGCACATAGTATTCGAAATACACCCCCCCCCCAAGAATAAAACCTGTTTTTCGGATGAACATTTAAATAAACTAATCATGAAATACCTTCACTACATCATCAACATTAGTAACTTGACCCCCCCCCTTTTTTTTTACATTTTAACAGTCATGTTTCTGGTATCATTTCTTCTCCTACTGGTCACATAAAGAACAGCAAAAGCCGATTATGAAAGGAAACTAGCTATGCAAGCAAAAGAAAATCCCAAGCAGTTTTTTCAATATGCTGCAAGCAAGAAAAAAACTGTACATGGCAAAATGATTTTAAGGAATGACGATGGTAAGGAGGTCACTGAACCAGTCGATATAGTGGAGTTACTGAGCACGCACTTTGCAAAAGTATATCATCCAGGTGGTGACATTGAAAAAATGAAGGAACCATTAGTTTATACGGGAATTGTGATGAATGAAGTGGAGGTGAATAGTCTATTACAGAACCTTAATGTGAATACATCTGTGGGATTGGATGGTATACCGGCATGGGTCTTGCGTGAAGCGGCTAAGGAATTATCAGTGCCCTTGACCATGTTGTTTAAATTGAGTCTCGGGTCTGGTTTAGTCCCGAAGGCGTGGAAAGAGGGGAAAATAGTTTCACTGCATAAAGGAGAATCCAAGACTATGGTGGCAAATTAACGACCGATCAGCATATCAGGAGTCGTTGTCAAGGTCTTGGAGAAAGTAATCAAGGGAAAAATACAGGAATGGATTGATGAAAATGAGATACTGTACAGGGGACAGCATGGCTTTGTGAAGGGTAGATCATGCCTCAGTAACTTCCTCAAGTTTTATAACAGGGTGACGGCTGAACTGGATAAGGGAAATGGGTTTACAGTGATACTGCTGGACCTGGCAAAGGCGTTTGACAGGATACCACATGGAATTCTAATCCGTAAATTACAACATATGGGAATGGATATAGGGTTGGTGAGATGGATAGGTGGGTGGTTGATGGAGAGATATCAAAGAGTAGTTTATTCAGGAGTAGAGTCCAAAAGACGGTCTGTGACTAGTGGTGTGCCGCAGGGTTCTGTTCTTGGACCACTGCTGTTTAATCTGTTCATTAACGATATAGGGAAGGATCTAAGTGGAACAGTTCATTTGTTCGCTGATGATGCAAAGTTGAGTAGGGCGATAGTGAATGCAGAAGATGTCAAAATCTTGAAGAATGACTTAGATAGATTGGAGTTCTGGGCTAAGGAGAATGGATGTCATTTTAATGTGGCAAAATGTAAGGTTATGCATTTTGGGGTGAAAAGATTAGCAGCAGTATATCACATTGGTGGAACTGTACTCCAAGAGATTGATGAGGACAGGGACTTGGGAGTGTTGGTGGATAGGGAGTTGATAATTTAGGCGGCACATTGCAAAAGTAGCTAAATCAGCTCATCAACTCACTTGGTTGTTAAAAAATACCTTGACGAGCAGAGACAAGCAAGTTATTGTACCTCTGTACTGAGCCCTGATAAGACCTCATCTCGACTACTGCGCCCAGATTTGGTCACCTCGGTTCCTTTTTGATGGTGAGGAGGTAGAGAGGATCCAGAGGCGAGTGACTAAGATGATAGCAGGTCTATGGAATGAACCATATGAGAACAGGTTGAAGATTTGTGGGTTGCAGAAACTAGTTGATAGGCGGAAAAGGGGAGATATGATTGAGACATTCAAATTGCTAAAAGGATTCTATAGGATTAATTCAGAGGATATTTTTGAGATCAGGACTGGTGGTGGGAGAACTAGGGGACACTTATGGAAGCTGGGCAAGAATGTGGTTAGCAGGGGTGTTAGAGCTGGGTTCTTTACTTTTAGAGTGGTAAATGAGTGGAATAAGCTGCCAGAGTCTGTTGTGGGTGCTATGACAGTGAGCGAGTTCAAGGCAAGGTATGATAGATACTGTGAGAATGTCGAATAGTTGTGTGGACTCGATGAGTCTAAAGACTCCCTGGAGTAGGTAGCCCAAAATAATAATAATAATAATAATAATAATAATGAAAGGTTTGCTTACGCTTGTATCTGCCAAAACTTTTATAGTCTCTATATTCAGCATGAAACTCTTGTAGTTTCTCTATTCAGCTTTGAAATAATGCTGGATTCAATATCCACTTAATTTCAATAATTTTGCATTGCCGAAGTGAAGTCTTTTGTCTCTCTTTTTCAGTATTCCTTAAAGATTTTTCTTGGATCTCAAGAGATCAGTCTCTATTAAGATGTATTCTTCTCTGTTGATCCAGTCTTGTCTTCCTTGCTACTAGTCACTTTTCTGGCTTGAGTCATATTACTTATGTAACTGACCTGCCTCTTTAGACTTTCCACAACCAATTTTCATCCATGGTCATCCACTTTATGCCAAGTTGTGTTATCGTTTGTGTTATCCTTGAAATATAAAATTTTCCACTGCTGTTGATAAATATACCTTAACTGGCTCACGTGCATTGCTGATCTCTCTTCCTTCAAATTCTTCCATCCATGAAACTGCTTCAAGTTAATTTTTAAGACTCTAAGACTGTTATAATCGCCTGTCTTAAAATTCCAAATAATGTTATAATCCCCTTTCTCAAGTTAAGGGGATAATAAATCCCTCATTATTATAAAGCCGGATAAGAAACTCGGAGATCGAAATCTAAGAGTTTCATGTCAAAGAACTATTGGAGAGTCCAAGCGTAAGTCAACACCTGGTAGTACAACCCTAGGGAAACTTGGAGCAAACTCCATCACTATCTTTAATATTTTCTCATAATGTAAAATGCAGCTCCTAGGAGATGTATTACTGTTTTACATTATGAGGAAGGTCACTACCCAGACCGGTTTCGACCTTTATTGAGGTCTCATCTGGGTAGTGACCTTCCTCATAATTTAAAATAGTAATACATCTCCTAGGAGCTGCGTTTTACATTATGAGAAAATATTAAGGATAGTGATGGAGCTTGCTCCACCTTTGCTCCGAGTTGCCCTAGTGTTGACTTACGCTTGGACTCGCTGAAAGTTGACTTACTCGCCAAAGGTTCTTCGGCATGAAACTCTTAAAGCTTAGATTTCGATCTCTGAGTTTCTTATCCGGCTTTAAAATAATGAGGGATTTATTATCCCCTTAACTTAATTTACGTCACCGGAAAAAATAGCCTCTTGGCTCTTTAGTGTAGTAAATTCCTTTCTCCTTGATACTTCTTCATTTCTTTTCATCCTCCAAGTCAAGGCTATATGTCACTCTCACCATCCAGCTTCCTTTCGTTACTTCCAGGGATAGCCCCTTGTCATCGCTCCTTCCTGCCATTCCACCAAGTGAAAGAACTCCCCCAAAGTCTACTCTGTAACTGCCTCTCGATCATATCACCTCTCCTTTTTCTATCCACCAAACTCTGCAGTCCACATTCCCTCAGTCGATCCTCATAACTGACATTGTACAGTCCTGAAGCCATCTTTGCTATCCGCCTCTGTACCCTTTCCACAGTTAATTTATCCCCTTCAAATTCTGGGGACCAAATCTGAAAACAATAGTCTAAGCGTGGTCTGATCAGGATCTTATACAACTGAATGATAACTCTTTTATCTCTGCAGGTCAGCGTCCTTCTTAGTATTGCAGCAATCCTCTAGGTTACCTTCACCACCTTTGCAATATGCTCCCTGAATTTCAGTTTTCTATCAATCATCACCCCGAGATCGCTTGTCTCCCCCTACTTCTTCCAGTATAGCTCCTCCAATCGAGTATGCATCCTCCAATCAATGTATCCCAAACTTCAAAACTTTACATTTTGCTGCATTAAATCGAAACCCCCCATTCATTTTCCCATCTTTCCAGTTTATTCAAATCCTCTTGCAGGGCTGCCATATCTGCACTATTACTGATAACCCTTCCCAGCTTCACATCATCTGCAAACAGCTGAATATCCCCTTGCAATCCATTGATAATGTCATTGATATAAAGGTTGAACAATACACGTCCCAGTATCGAGCCCTGTCGAACTCCACTTGTAACCTTCTTCTTCCTTGATATTGCCCCACCATACACAACTCTCTGATACTATCAGGCAGCCAATCCTGAATCCATTTGACTAACCCAGCATTTAAACCCATGTGCTGCAACTTAAATATCAGCTCATGTGGCACCCCATCTTTGATACACCTGCATGTCTATTTATCTTCCAAGTCAAAACTACATGGTCACTCTCTCCAACTGGCAGGAGAGATGTCATTTCACTTATTATCAGCTCTTCTGATGCTATGACCAAATCCAAAAACTCTTGAACCTCATGTTCTCTCTATTACATGTTTCCTAAGACATTTGTTCCTCAAGAATTCTAGAAATTCCATCCCCTTATTACTACATGCATTTTCCTCTTCCCAGTTTATACTGCTGTAGTTAAAATCTCCTATAACAATCAATCTTCTTGCACTTGCCAAGCACAACTGCCTAAACGTCTGCTGGTCCCCACCCTCTGTGCTCCCATTATACAGTGGGATATTTAGTGGGATTTGTAGCAACATCCCACTAACATCATATGCTTGCAAATCCATTAGTGTCACTGCTTTCCAAAGCCTTCACTCTTAAATTCATTACTTATTATAAGCAGTACTCCCTCACCAAGTTTTCCTTTCCTATCCTGCTGAAAATGCTGTACCCTGCCACTTCAATTCCTGTTATTATATCATCCTCCGTCAGCCATGTCTCAGATATCGCAATAATCTTTGGCCATTCTGATGCTATCAGTGCCACCAATTCATCTCCTTTATTTTGGATACTCCTGACATTATTATAGAAAATAAAAATGTCACTGTTTCTATACCTATCATTGTCCCCTCTCAACCCCACTGAACTCAGTGTTACCTGATGTTGTCCCCCTTCTCCCAAGCACCCATTCCCACAAGAGGCTACCCCTGCTACCATCCATCCCAGAAATTCTAGTTTCCCTGCATTGACACACTAACTCGAAAGTTCCCTTTTGTCCAAGCATCCACATATTCCAATTCTCTCTTCTGACACATTCTGGCTATTATGCTATTCGGTATTACTGCTCTTCTGCTCAGCTTGTTACTATCATACCTGGGCAACACACACACACAATCTTTCCTCTCTGCATTTTCTTTTGCACAACCTCAAGCAAGAATCTCAGATCTCTCGCCACCCAATTTACATTGCCTCTCAAGTCATTCATGCCCACCATCACAATCATTTCATCCATCCTTTCACCCCTCTTAATTGCCATAGCCACATTTTCTATCATCCCTCCTGGCAAACACACCTCTGGCATCCTATCTCGCACACCAGAGATCATAGTCTCCATACATCACACCTCTTACCACTCTGTTCCTTGATTGCTCACCTGCATCTCTCATTCTCTCTTCTCTAATGCTTTCTCTCTATGTTTCCCTACTTACCTGCTTCCCTGGCATCACTCTATCCCTGGTTCCAGCACTCTGATGTAGCAACATACCTTTAAATATCCTGTCCAAATCACTTCCACTTTAGGTGTAAAATGGATGAATAATAAAGAGATTAAGCATGTGATACAGAGAAAAAAAGGACATTATGGAGGCAGCATAGAAGTAGTAGTAATAATCAGTTCCATGAGGATTACAAAGACCAGGCAAGGCAGGTGACTTGGTTGGTAAGGGTAGCAAAAGTGAGATATGAGCAACAGTTAGCTAATGAAGCCAAAAAGAATCCTAGGGAGTTCTTAATATGTAGCCAGCAAAAAAAAAAAAAAGAATGATTATGGAAGGATGACATTGATTGGAGAAAATGGTATGAAGACAGCTGTTGCAGAAGATATAGTGGAGATACTTAATGAGCAGCATAAAGGTCTTTCAATTTTGTGAATGTGACTTCATGGAGAGACTGAAAGCAGTTGATGATGGGGAGGAGAGACTGACTGTAAGTAAGCAAGAGGTGTACAGGGAATTGAGCAAACCAGATGTTAACAAGGCTGTGGGACTTTATTTATTTATTTATTCTTATGGCAAAAGGAATATAGAATAGCTACAGGTCAATGTCCAGTCTGGAAAGCCAATCCAGGCCTCATCCGTCACCTTGTGGATGTCCTGTTGGCCGCCACCGTGAAATTGGCACCTTGGACAGTCATTCACAATATGAGTAATCGTCTGAGTCACGGGAGAACAATCACAATAAGGGTGGTCTAACAGCCTCCATTTATGTAGTAGGTAGCCACATCTGCCCTGGATAGTTCTGATCCTGTTGATTGATGAGCAAATCTTCCTAGGAAGATCAAAACCAGGCTGCAGAGCACAGAGATCTTCTACCAGGAAGCCGTTTATTGGAAAATTGCTGGACGCGTATTCTCTCCATATGTCAGGTGTTGATGGCAGGGCAGCTGAAGAAAGTTTGTCATGGACCAGAAACGCTTTCTAGATTTTAGGCGAAGAATAAGTGGATTTATGAGAATCTGGTGAAGGGGCATGAGTGGTTTGCTCAGTGCTTTATTAAATTCTTTAATCAAGGCTTGTCTTTTCCATATGTTTCGTGGAGCAATGTTAGATAGGAGGCAGCCAGGAGAGAGAGAGAGAGAGAGAGAGAGAGAGAGAGAGAGAGAGAGAGAGAGAGAGAGAGGGGGGCACTTCTCACTGTCCCACTAATTGTGTGCATGGTAGAGTTTAGCTGGGTGTCTATAATGTTAGTGTGTGCACTTCTTTTCCAGACAGGGGCACAATATTCTGCTGCAGAGAATGCCAGGGCTAGTGCAGATGACCTTAGAACTTCCAGAAACAACCTGAGGTTGCACCACAACCCAGGTTGTTTCTATAGGTTAGGCTTCTGTCCAGGCTCACTCCAAGGTATTTTGGGTGAGGCTCGTGTTCTACCATTTTTCCACAGAAAGAAAGGTTGATGTGTTGATTCGCCTCTGCACTGTTCAGGTGAAATACTGTGGACACAGTTTTTGTTGGATTTGGCTTCAAGTACCACTGCTTGAAGTACTTCCAGGATGTTCAGGTCAGTGTTTGAGTTTGATTCCAGGTTGGCAAAGGAGGTAGATTGATGTAAGATCTAGGTCATCAGCGTACATATACTTGTTTGAGCTGGTATGTGGTAAGTTGTACACTTAGATGTTAAAGAGTAAAGGGGATAACACAGAGCCCTGTGGGAGACCGTTGTGAAGGAATCTGGGCCTTCTGCCAATATGGACCCAGATCTTTCTGTTGCAAAGAATGGATTCAAATAGCTGGAAAGTTTTTTTGCACCTTATAATGTTTCTAGCTTTAGGAGGAGGCCCCTGATCCAGACTGTGTCATAAGCTGATGTTAGGTAAATGAAAGTAGCTCCAGATTTAAGTATCTTCTGGATGCCTGCTTCAATCTGTGTTGTCAAGGCCAGGACCTGGTCACAGCAACTTCTTCCCTGATTGAAGCCAGCTTGTTCAATCGGGAGTGCTCTTTCGATGAGTGGCGAAATTCTTTTAAGTAAAATTCTTTCAAAGAGTTAAGAAGTGGAGCAAAGCAAGGAGATAGGTCATAGATTTTTGACATCATTTGGATCTTTCCCTGGTTTGGGCACAGCAATTATTTTGGCTTCCTGCCACAGATTTGGTAGTTTTCCAGTCATTATAATATTTGAGAAAAGGGAAACCAGCCATGTTTGGCCTTGTTACCGAGATGTTTACAGAAACTCAGGGAGGACACTATCCACTAATGCAGCCTTGCCATTCTTGGTGAGTTTTAAGGCTATCTGTACCTCTTCCCAAGATACTGGGTGTACAAGTTCAGGAAGTTCGGGGCCTGTCTTCAGGATTTGTCTGATGGAAGATTGCACAGTAATTTTCCTGATAGAGCTGGGACATATCTTGGAGGTTTTCAATAAATGATTAGCCATTTGATCAGTAGTTATCTCTGTTGTTTTTGCATGTTGTTGGTTCTGCCCCACCTAATTTTCTCAGCAGTGACCAGCTTTTCTGGATACATGTGGTGAAAATGAATTCATGGATGGTTAAGATCCATCTTTCCTTTCTGCTTTTATCCAGCATTGCTATGAGCACCTTAGCAACAGTTGGGTCTTCAATCTCTTCATATTTGGCTAAAAGTTCCTCAGTTTCTCTACTCCAGCATGGGATGTATTGTTTTCTGTGGCCACATATTCTAAAGGAATGTGCCAGGGAGTTAACATCTGCCTTTACATATTTTTAGTATGAGTCTTGCACTGGGTCAAGTTCCTAAGGAATGGAAGGAGGGCAAGATTGTGCTACTTCATAAAAGAGGTAGAACTCAAGCATCAAATTATAGGCCTATCTGTGTGTCAGGTGTTGTGGTTAAGTTGTTGGAGAAGGTGTGAGAACTAGGATCCATAATTGGGTTACCAACTATGCTATTATGTTTGATGGACAGCATGGATTTGTTAAAGGGAGGTCATGTTTTAGTAATCTATTTATTTATTACAATAAATAGATTACTAATTAATAATAGATTACTATATTAATAAATAGAAGAGGAGAGAATGGAAACAGTAGAAGAGAGAGGTATGGGAATGAAAGAAGAGGAGAGAATGGAAACAATAGGAGCGAGGGAATGGTAAGAGGTATAATGTATGGTGACTCAATGATCTGTGGTGTTCAAGACAGGATGCATGAGGAGTGTTTGACAGGAGGAACAATAGAAAGGGTGGCTATAGCAATTAAGAGAGGTGAAAGGGTGGATGAGATGATTGTGATGGTAGGAACGAATGACTTGAGTGGTAATGTAAGTCAGGCAGCGAGAGATATGAGATTTTTGCTTGAGACTGTATGGAAGAAGACAGAGAGAGGAAAAATAGTGTGCGTGTTGCCTAGGTATGATAATGGTGAGCTGAGCAGAAGAGCGGTGATATTGAATGGCATAATAGCGAGAATGTGTGACAAGAGAGGACTGGTATATGTGGATGCTTGGAGTGCGTTTGAGGAAAGAGAGGAATTGTATGCGAGAGACCGTTTACATTTGAATGAGGAAGGACGTAGGCATCTGGAGAGATTGCTGTTCTGAACGAGTCAGTGTGTCCCAGGGAGGATGACAGCAGGGGTGGCTTCTTGTGGGAATGGATACTTGGGACAAGGGAGACAATGTCAGGTAACACTGAGTCCAGTGAAGTTTAGAAGGAATAATGCTGGGTACAGAAACAATGGCATTTATATGCTTTATACTAATGCCAGGAGTATCCGGAATAAGGGAGAGGAATTGGTGGCGCAGATAGCATCAGCCTGGCCAAAAATTATTGCGATCACTGAGACGTGGTTGACAGAAGGGGATATAACAACAGGAATAGAAGTCGCTGGGTATAGCATTTTTCGTCAGGATAGGAGGGGAAAGCATGGTGGTGGGGTAATGCTTATGATAAGTGATGACCTATGTCCTCTAAGAGTGGAGAATTTGGAAGGAAGTGAGACAAATGATTTTGAGAGCGTATGGTGTGAGGTAGAGGTTGGCAAGACAGGATATTTAGTGGGGTGTTGCTACAGACCCAGGAGCACAGAGGATGGGGACCAGGAGATGTTTAGACAGCTAAGTTTGGCAAGTGCAAGAAGAATGATTGTTATGGGAGATTTTAACTTCAGTAGTATAAATTGGAGAGAGGAAGAAGCATGTAGCAATAGGGGAATGGAATTTCTAGAATTCTTGAGGGACAAATGTCTTAGGCAACATGTAACAGAGGGAACAAGAGGTTCAAAAGTTTTGGATTTGGTTATAGCATCAGAAGAGTTGATAATAACTGAGTTGAAGTCTCTCCCACCAGTTGGAGAGAGTGACCATATGGTGTTGACTTGGAAAATGAATAGACATGCAGGAGTATCAAAGAGACAGGAACTTATGTGGAATTATAAGTCAAGTGATTATAATAGTCTTAGATGTCAACTTCGGGAAGTTTCATGGAGGGAGGAATTGGAAGGCCGGGATATCACTAGTGCATGGGAAATTGTGAAAGAATATTTCTTATCAGCAATGGTAAGTTGTATACCAAAAGTGAAGAAGAGGACGCAATTTGGAGTAAAGTGGATGACAAACAATATTAAACAGGAATTGCATGCAAAAAAGCGGCTATGGAAGAGATATAAGGAGACAGGCGAAGAGATGCATGAGGAATATAAGACACAGGCCAGAAGAGTGACTAGTGTGGTAAGGAAAGCGAAACTGGAATATGAGAGGAGATTGGCCCTAAGATTCAAAGAAAATCCTAGGGAATTTTTTAGCTATGTGACCAGTAGGAGGAGAAATGACTGTGGAAGAATGATATTGTGGGATAAAAATGGGAATAGAGTGACTGATGCAGAGGACATAGTGGAATTGTTCAATGAACACTTTATTGGAGTATTTCATCCTAGAGGAGTCAGTTTTAATGCTAGAGGGATAGGACTGGTTCGAGGTCTGGAGGTACAGGAGGAGAGTGTGTTTCAGATACTGAGTACTCTGGATGTCAGTAAAGCTGTGGGACTGGATGGTATTTCACCACGAGTTTTGAGAGAATGTGCTAGGGAATTGACAGTGCCTTTAACGTGGCTTTTCAATGAAAGTCTGGCTTTGGCAAAGGTGCCCAGGGAATGGAAGGAAGGTAAGATAGTGCCATTGCATAAGGGTGGTAACAGACTGGAAGTGTCTAATTATAGGCCAGTCTGTGTCATCAGTAGTTGTTAAGATCTTGGAGAAAGTAGTGAGGGACCGTACACAGCATTGGGCAGATGAGGGTAATGTTATCTGTGAGAATCAACATGGATTTGTGAAAGGACGCTCTTGTTTTAGCAATATGCTAGCCTTTTATAACAAAGTTACAAGAACATTAGATGAGGGAAAGGCATATACTGCAATTTTCTTAGACTTGGCGAAGGCATTTGACAGGGTGCCACATGATAAGCTGATATTTAAGTTGCAGCACATGGGTCTGGATGTCAGATTGGTCAACTGGATTCAGGATTGGCTGTCTAATAGGTATCAGAGAGTTGTGTATGGTGGAGCAGTTTCCAGGAGGAGGAGGGTTACAAGTGGGGTCCCACAGGGCTCAGTACTAGGATCTATATTGTTTAACCTTTATATCAATGACATAGCCAGTGGATTGCAGGGGATATTCAGTTGTTTGCGGATGATGCGAAGCTGGGAAGGATTATTAGTAATAGTTCAGATGTGGTAGCCCTGCAAGAGGATTTAAATAAGCTAGATAGATGGGTAAATAAATGGGGGTATCAGTTTAATGCAGCAAAATGTAAGGTCTTGAGGTTTGGGAAACATAGAAGGGATGCTGCATACTCTATGGGAGGAGTTATACTGGAGGAAGTAGGGGAGACAAGAGATCTGGGGTTGATGATTGATAGAAACCTGAAGTTTAGGGGACATATTGCAAAGGTGGTGAAGGTAACACAGAGGATTGCTGCTATTATGAGAAGGACACTGACCTGCAGAGATAAGAGGGTTATCATTCCGTTGTATAAGTCTCTGATCAGACCACACTTGGACTATTGTTCTCAGATTTGGTCCCCAAGATTTGAAGGGGATAAATTAACTGTGGAAAGGATACAAAGACGGATGACAAAGATGGTTTCAGGACTGTACAAGGATAGTTATGAGGATCGGCTGAGAGAATGTGGACTGCAGAGTTTGGTGGATAGAAGAAGGAGAGGTGATATGATTGAGACTTTTAAACTGTTGAGAGGTGGTTACAGGGTTGACACTGGGGAGTTCTTTCGCTTGGTTGAACAGCGGGAAGGAGTGATGACAAGAGGCCATCCCTGGAAGTTACGAAAGGAAACTGTGAGCAAGAGGGTAAGGAGTGGTTTCTTTGTGTGGAGGGTGGTTGAGCCGTGGAATGCATTGCCTGATGGAGTGGTGGGAGTGAGAACGGTCAGTGAGTTTAAAGAGTGGTATGATAGACTTTGTGTTTCTCAGGGGGGGACCTCCCCTCGATGAGTCTTTTGACTCCTTGGAGGCCTGAATAATAATAATAATAAGATGACTGCTTCCTTGGATAGAGGAGAGGGATACATAGCAATATACTTAGATTTCACAAAGGCTTTTGATAGATTACCACATGATAAGTTAATAGTCAAACTAGAGCTGATGGGGTTGGATATTAGATTAGTGCATTGGATTGGAGACTGGCTATTTCATAAGTATCAGCAAGTTGTGTATGGGCGAGCAATATCCTGAAAAAGGAAAGTCACTAGTGGTGTGTCTGAGGGGTCTGTTTTAGGACCATTACTGTTTAACTTGTATATTAATAATATTGGTGAAGATTTGAATGGGGATATTCAGTTGTTTTCAGATGATGCAAAGTTAGGAAGAACTATGAAGAGAAGAGAAGAAGTTGTGGCCCTACAAGAAGACTTGAATAAATTGAGTGATTGGGCATGGGAATGGGGATATGAGTTCAATTTTGAAAAATGTAAGGTTTTAAAATTTGGGAAACAAAGATGGGATGTAGAAATTATACTTGGTGGGGATATATTGTTGGAGGTGGAGGAAATGAGAGATCTTGGGGTGATAGTGGATAACGATCTGAAATTTAGGGGACACATTGCCAAAATTGTGAAGACAACACAAAGACTTCGGAATGATGAGGAGGACACTGACTTGTAGAAGTAGGGAGATTCTTGTTCCATTGTATAAGGCTTTGATTAGCTACAAATGGACTACTGTGCATAGATTTGGTTCACCTGGTTTTCAAAAGGATGAAGAGATGTTGGAAAAGGTTCAGAGGCAACTGACTAAGGTGGTTTCTGATCTCTGGAATGTCAAATATGAGTAAAAGTTGAGAAGATGCAATTTACAGAGTCTAGTGGATAGGAGGAAGAGGAGTGATGTGATTATTATTATTATTATGTTACACCTCCAGGAAGTCCAAAGACTCATCGAGGGAGAGTGTGCCAACAGCATCGAATGATTGAATCCCTTCCAACTACTAACTTCGCCTAAACTTGCTTAACTGTTTGCGTGAGCCATTAGTAGCAGAGGTTCTACCATTCAACCAACCTACAAGAGACCTACAAGTTAGTAAGGGGTTGTTATAGGATCAATATTGGGGAGGTTTTATAGAAAATGGTTGAATATCAGGGGAGAACCAGTAGTTACATCCCTGGAAACTGTATAAAAAGGGTGTGAGCAGTGAGAAGCAGGTTTTTTGCATGCAGAGTTGTGATGCCTTGGCTGAGAGTGTGATGTCTGCAGAGAATTTGAGTTTGTTTAAAGTGCAGTATGATGAGTTGTGTGTATGAAAAGGACCTCCTAGATGAGTCTTTGACTCCCATGGGGTCTTGGGTGATAATAATAATAACATACACTCTCCAAACCATCATTGCCAGTTTTTCTTAAATTCTCTATCTTGAGAAGACACAACTCATCACTTATCATTAGTAAAACTTCACCATCCATATGAAAGCATGCAGTCTAAAGCATCATCTACACAGACTAATAACCGATGTTAAAATAATTTATGCTTAAGAGCAATTACTTACAAGATAGGCACAGCACGAGCACCAGCTGATTCTACATATTTCACATATGATGCTGCAATGTAGCTGTCTCCGTAGGAGGCAAGGCTTCCGTATGTTTTCTGGGCTACAATACCTAAAGTAAGGAAATTAATTATATGGGCATTAACAAACTAACTATGTAATTTAAGAAATTTTCACCTGTAGACAGGTTACAGCAAAGTTCTTGCAATTATGGAAAATGGCCAAATTTCCATAAGAGTTAATGTTAATGTATATTCTATAAACCCCATTTAGTATAACTTATTATAAATTTTTTACAATGGAATACAATAATTTTGATATTTATGATAACAAAAATATCACTCTACCTATGGAAAACATATTAATAGAATCATTTAAATTGCTGGTTTAGGGATAGCTAGATAATGAAAGAGAGACACAAAAACTAAGTGGATTATTCAATTATCTCATCATTTTTCAACAGAACAGATGTCACGGTCTTGAGCAAGGTGAGAGAAATCATTAGGCTCTTTTCCGATGACTGATTTTTTTTTTTTTTTTTTGACTGGCTTTTTAGGAAAGGAATTGAGGGTTTGATTTCCTTCCACATAGCTTTTCATGCACTGTAACATATGGTATAGTGCAAAAAAAAAAAAAAAAAAAAAGGTAGTGAACTTCGACACCCATCTACTCCATAACATATATTTGTAGTTATTAATACTCACAGTCCTTGCCTGCACCCCCACACATGACAGTGATGTGCTTTTAGGTCCTTTGACCTTCGTGTATGGGATCACTATTAAAAAAAAAAGTGATTGAGTGGAATAGGTTGCCAGAGTTGCAGGTACCATGTTGGCGAATGGGTTCAAAGCAAAGTATGATAGAAATTATTATTGTCAAGGCATATGTAGACAGACTCACCATGGGAGGCTCCAGCTTAACTAGCAACATGTCTGTCATATTGAACCTTGAAATCATTTACGCTTCCCACATTCACAATTCATTCTAGTGTTCCATTCCGCTCACCAATCACACTCCATGTAAAAAATCTAGTCCTCACACCTTTTTTATCACATCTTTACATGACTTCCATGGATGGTCTCATCTTCCCATCTCATATTACACTTTTTTAGAAATCCCTTCTGTATTAATCTGATGTTAGTAAAATCCAAGTTAGTAAAATCCTTTCACTAACTTGAAGGTCTCTTCATATCACCTCTTTTCTTCCTATCCACAAAAATCTACAATCTACATTCTCTCAACTGGTCTGCATAGCCAATATTCCAGAATCCCGATATCTCTTTGGTCATCTCTCTTGTGATTCTCTCTCTCTCTCTCTCTAGGGTTTACACATTACAATGAAAACAAAGTGACCAAATTTGCGCACAAAAGTTCATGTCTGGTTGGACCAATGCATTATAGCGGCATCACCACCTCTTTATCTCTACATGTCAATGTACTTCTTATTATGACAGCAATGCAATATGGAGTCTTTGTAACATTTGCAATGTACCCTTGGAACTTTAATCCAATGTCAATCATCATCCCCAAGATACCAAATCGCAACCAATTCTTGAAACACAGTCCACCAATACAGTTTGCAACCTTATATCTCTGCACCCTTATATTGTGCAAATTTTGGTTAGTATTTGGCATAATGTTTAGGACCTCCCTTGATTAGTCTACAGACTCCACAGAGTTGCCTGTGTAATAATAATAATAATAATTTTACAATACAATAAGTTTATTATCATCATCGTATATAGAGTATAGTCCGCGCGGTTAGCCTAGTGGCTATGCGCTTCGCAACCATATGCCTGGGGAAGGAGTGTCCTAGGTTCGATTCCCGTCGGTGACGTGAGGAGCTGAAGGATCTTCCTCAGCCATAGCCAAGTTAGCCAGTCTTGGGCGTGGACAGCAGGGTTTTTCCCCAGTTTATTCTGGGGTTTTTCATCCCGCAAAGCAGGCAAACTGGCCTTGAGAACTCAACACTACAGGCCATAGGATACACCAGGGGCATAAGGCTGACCACCTTATCCTGTAAACGGAGTGAGGTCCGATGATCAATGGACCCTCGACACCGCAAGGTAAAAGAGGGTATAAGGAAGATGAGATGAGATATAGAGTATTTATGAATTATTATTATTATTATTATTGTTCCGGGCAACTCCAAGGAGTCGACAGACTCATCGAGGGAGGCCCTAACATCATGTCAAGAACAACTATTCGACATTCACACAGCATCTATCATACCTTGCCTTGAACTCATTCACGGTCGTAGCACCCACAACAGACTCTGGAAGCTTATTCCACTCATTCACTACTCTCCAAGTAAAAAAACTAGCTCTAACACCCTTGTCAACCACGCTCTTGCCCAGCTTCCATTCATGGCCCCTAGTCCTCCCACCACCAGTCATATTTTCAAAAATATCTTCTGGATCAATCTTATATGAATGTACCATTAAAATATTATTATTACAATTATCTGTTCATTCCAAAGCAGTGGTGGCCCGTACATAGGCACTGCGACACTGCAGCACCCCCAAGGAAAAAATGAAAAATTTAAATTTTGTTTGTGTTTATAAATAATAATAATGCTTACAATATTATATAAATGCAATACAACATGTTAAAGATTACAGCTTATGTTTTGACAGCGATTGAATAGTTAATAATTGGAATTGTTCAATTAACGCTTTAGATTATGAAACAAATACACTGCGATTTAATGCAGTGTCGATATTATCACGTTCGACCAGTCGCAGTCAGTCTCGCCGATATTCGTTTGCGCTTGTGATTGCACGTTACATGTCATTCCGCCACTGCTCAAACGAGCAGTGTATCTCAGTATGCTAGCACGCACTATTTCTGTGAGATATGAAACTTTTATTATTGGTGCGTGTGGTGAGGGTGAAATATTTTTAATAAAGCAATTTTTTAATATGTAAATTTATTTATTAATAAATTGGTTACTGATTAGGAAAAAAAAGAATTTTTTTATTTTGTATATGCAGCACCCCCACTTAAAATTTTCACCAGCTTCCACTGTTCCAAAGATTCAGGCAAACTGCTAGATAATAATTTGCAATTTCTATGTACATATTTACAATGCTATATTTACAGTAGGTAAATCCCTTTTTTTATGATAAGCATTATATATTTTTAATAATATTGGTTCTGGATGAAGTATAATTAAAACACTTAAGGAATTGAACAACGTAGTTAGGGATATAAATTAAATTAAACTTTAATAAATATTTTCCGATATTTCGGCAACGTCACGTTGCCATCTTCTAAAGGAACTTACAAAAAAAGTTACATGCACGTAGGCACTACAACACAGAAACTGGGAATGAAGAGATGAAGCTATCGTTCTCCTAACAGTCCTGATGGTGCCCTCTAGTGGGCTAAGTAGGTGTTCTTGGCCGTTGGGCTGAAGGTCTGCTGATGTAGGCCTCCCATATTTGGGGCAGTCGCATACAACCGAATTTGTTGAGGTTTGGAGAATTTCTTAGGGCTGAGGCTGATTCCATAAAGAGTCTCAAATTTGTATTTGCTACGTTGTATCACTGTAGCTTTCTTCCACCGTATTCTGTGTCGTGTATCCAGAGCATGGTCCGCAAGCCCAGAATGACTGTATTTGTGAAAACGGATGTAGTCCTTGTGTTCCGAAATTCTGATATTCGCTGTCCTGCCTGTTTGGCCAAAGTAAGACAGTTTACAACTGCAAGGGACCTGGTAAACACCAGGTAGGTCTAGGGGAAGTGGTTGGTCTTTAGTGGAGTGGATAAGGGATGCCAATTTTCTGTAAGGTTTGTAATAGGAGGTCAGGTCATGTTTTTTTAAGATTTTGGTAATCTTTTCCGAGGTGCCTCGGATGTAGGGAATGGTGATGGATTTAGAGTAATCCTTGTTGTGGAGGGGGGGAGGGGATCTGTGGTTTGTAGGTTCTAATATTTTTTGGATTTTTTGGGGGGGGGTAGCCATTGGCTGAGAAAGTGTTGAGGATGTGATTTAGTTCAGCGTTTAGGGCCAAGTCGTTTGAACAGATTAGTTTAGCCCTCTGTTGTATAGTGTTTTCACTACTCCATATTGTTGTGGGGGGGGGGGGAATTGTTGGTGTAATGTATCTGCCTGTGTGGGTGGGTTTTCTGTAAACTGAGAAAACCAAGGTTCCATTAGGCTGGCAGGTGACTAGTGTGTCTAGGAAAGGGAGGTTGTTGTTTTCCTCTTTATCCAGAGTGAATTTGATTCTGGGGTGTTGGTTGTTTAAGTGTGTTAAGAAGGGGAGAAGTGTTTCAGAGCCATGTGGCCAAATAGCGAACACATCATCAACGTAGCGAAGCCATATGGTTGGTTTTTGTGGGGCAGAGGCTAAGGCTTTTTCTTCAAAGGTCTCCATGACCAAGGGTGGGGAGAGTGGTGAACCCATGGCTGTCTCCTCTATTTGTTTGTAGAATTTTCCCTGCCAAACGAAATAGCCTGAGTTCATTGTGAACTGAAATAAGGCTGAGATATCGGGAGAAAATTTAGCTTGGATTAGCTCTAAAGTTTCCTTGAGTGGGACATTTGTGGACACAACTTCGCCATTGCTCCCAATAAAATACCTAGTGAGGATATTATGATCCAGATCGAATGCGGAATCCGCCACCTTCCACATCAAGTCGCCAACAGTGTAAGACTGGATGTAGCCTGTGTCCTTTCCAAAGCAAGACCTCCAAAAACCAACATATCCAACAAGGAATATAAAGCTCTACAGGAAATGAAGAATAATAAAGAATTAGTTATCACCAAAGCGGATAAGGGAAATGCAACTGTAGTACTTAACCAAAAGGACTACACAGGTAAGCTGAATGCTATTCTATTAGATCGGGCCACTTACCTCCCTATCAATTACAATCCCACCAACTCTCAAATTAGAAAACTTCACAGGCTTCTTAAGAGAGTCACTTCATGGCCTGTAGAAGTTACCAACAGATTAAAGCCGTTTAACTCTACACCCCCACCGTATTTACGGACTCCCAAAAATACACAAAGAAAATGTGCCATTACGTCCCATAGTGGATGGCATTGATTCCCCCATATACAAATTAGCTAAACATTTGGCCAAAGAGCTCACACACTATACTGGCAACACACCATCACACATAAAAAACTCAGCCCGTTTCAATGCCAGCATAGAAAATCTTACACTCCAACATACTGACATAATGGTCAGCTTTGATGTCTCCTCTTTATTTACAAATGTCCCACTCAAGGAAATTTTAGAGCTAATCCAAGCTAAATTTTCTCCTGATATCTCAGCCTTATTTCAGTTCACAATGAACTCAGGCTATTTCGTTTGGCAGGGAAAATTCTACAAACAAATAGAGGGGACAGCCATGGGTTTACCACTCTCCCCACCCTTGGCCAATTTCTTTATGGAGACCTTTGAAGAAAAAGCCTTAGCCTCTGCCCCACAAAAACCAACCATATGGCTTCGCTACATTGATGATGTGTTCGCTATTTGGCCACATGGCTCTGAAACACTTCTCTCCTTCTTAACACACGTAAACAACCAACACCCCAGAATCAAATTCACTCTGGAAAAAGAGGAAAACAACAACCTCCCTTTCCTAGACACACTAGTCACCCGCCAGCCTAATGGAACCTTGGTTTTCTCAGTTTACAGAAAACCCACCCATACAGGCAGATACATTCACCAACAATCCCCCCACCCTCACAACAATATGGAGTAGTGAAAACACTATACAACAGGGCTAAACTAATCTGTTCAAACGACTTGGCCCTAAACACTGAACTAAATCACATCCTCAACACTTTCTCAGCCAATGGCTACCCCCCCAAAAAAATCCAAAAAATATTAGAACCTACAAACCACAGATCCCCTCCCCCCCCTCCACAACAAGGATTACTCTAAATCCATCACCATTCCCTACATCCGAGGCACCTCGGAAAAGATTACCAAAATCTTAAAAAAAAATGACCTGACCTCCTGTTACAAACCTTACAGAAAATTGGCATCCCTTATCCACTCCACTAAAGACCAACCACTTCCCCTAGACCTACCTGGTGTTTACCAGGTCCCTTGCAGTTGTAAACTGTCTTACTTTGGCCAAACAGGCAGGACAGCGAATATCAGAATTTCGGAACACAAGGACTACATCCGTTTTCACAAATACAGTCATTCTGGGCTTGCGGACCATGCTCTGGATACACGACACAGAATACGGTGGAAGAAAGCTACAGTGATACAACGTAGCAAATACAAATTTGAGACTCTTTATGGAATCAGCCTCAGCCCTAAGAAATTCTCCAAACCTCAACAAATTCGGTTGTATGCGACTGCCCCAAATATGGGAGGCCTACATCAGCAGACCTTCAGCCCAACGGCCAAGAACACCTACTTAGCCCGCCAGAGGGCACCATCAGGACTGTTAGGAGAACAATAGCTTCATCTCTTCATTCCCAGTTTCTGTGTTGTAGTGCCTACGTGCACGTAACTTTTTTTGTAAGTTCCTTTAGAAGATGGCAACGTGACGTTGCCGAAATATCGGAAAATATTTATTAAAGTTTAATTTAATTTATATCCCTAACTACGTTGTTCAATTCCTTAAGTGTTTTAATAATGCATAACCAACGTATAAGCCTGTCTACAAGAATGGATGAAGTATAATACATTTGTATGCATCCTCAAAGCTTGTGATAAGCTTCTCTGAGGATGACATTGACCATTTATTGCATATTAATTTGTTTTGTTGGCTATATATATATATATATATATATATATATATATATATATATATAGTAGTTCAGATATATGCCCCAGCATCAGTGTGAGAAACACACACACACACACGTGCACGGACACAACACAGTACCCAAAAACTAATGTTGCATCGATGAAAAGGAAGCCAGAATTAGTATAGTGCTTTGCATTAGGTCTGTAGGTTTCAGAGTGTGCATATTTCTCTTTCATAATGTAACCTTAGGGCTGATTTTAGAATACTGTAGTTTGCAAGGTGTGTATTTTCAAATGTCAGTTTGTTTAACATATCCAGAATATAAAAATTCTGTGTGATTTTTTCGTAATGACTGCTGTATTTATATGTAATGTAGTTAGTTGGCTGAGATCCTGTTTATGCAGTACATGGTTCTAGTTATTCTATAGTTAGCATCAAAGTAATGTTTTAGCAGAACTATGTTGTGGTATAGTTGTTTAGCTGTTAATAGTTTATGTGCTTTCATTGCAATGCAAATAAAGTTGGGATCACCTCTTTGCTCCTAGAAGATTTGCTTTATCATTTTATCCTGCAGCGATATCTGTTTAGTTAGGCTGCAAAGAATGCATATGTTGTTACAGCATATCTGGAGGTGTCAAATAATAATAATAATAATATCTTAATGAATTTTCACATAATGTGCTGTTATAAGTGCTTTTATTGTACTGTATGTAGGAGTAAAATCTCTCAGTCTACATAGCTTCATCATCATCACGAACCATGGGCTCACTGCCCATTGATGTCTGATGCCTTGGTTCACTATCTTCTTCCGCCTTTCTATGTCCAGTGCACAGTGTCGCAGTTTTTGTACACCCATTCCACACCAGTCTTTTATATCGTCTATCCATTCTCTGTATGGTCTACCTCTTCTGTTTAAACCATCCAAAATACCAAACATAAATGTCTTTATCTTCCGGTCCTCACTCATTCTACAGATGAGTCCAAATAATTGCAGCTTCCATTTTATAATCTTCTGCATTAGATTCTGTTTTGGTTGTATCTTCTGATAGAGCTATTCATTGGTGATTTTCTGTACCCATCCTATTCTTAGAATCTTCCTGTAACAAGTTCTTTCAAATGCCAAAATTCTTTTTCTTGATTCCTTATTTATTAACCATGTTTCAGATCTGTACAGTACACTGCTGAAGATGCATGTTTCCAATACTCTGAGTTTTGTTTGCAGACTAATCACTTTGCTTTTCCAGATGTTATCCAATTGTTCTACGTTTTCTATATCAGTTCCATCCACTTGTATCTTTTGTTTCATGTTCTTCTCACCAAATACCATTGTCTTTGCTTTTTTCAAAGTTCATAACAAGTCCAAATCTCTTCCCTTCCTCATTTAACAGTTTCAGTGTTTTTTGTAGTTCTCTTTCGTCTTCTTCAATAATAACAATATCATCTGCAAATCTCAGATTGTTAATTCTCATTTCGTGTACAGATATTCCTTTGGCATCTTCTTTCATTTTATCCATTGCTCTTTCTAAATGTGCAATGAAAATGCTTGGTGATATTGGGTCTCCCTGTCTAGTACCTCTACTTGTTTTAAACCATTTCCCCAAATCATCACCTATTCTAACTGCTGCAACTGCATTCTGATAAACATCTTTTAATATAGCTATTAGTTTTTTTATCAATTCCATAGGATTTCAGAACTGCTAATGTCACTTTCTGGTCAATACTGTCAAATGCTTTCTGAAAATCAACAAAGCAAGTATATATGTTTTTGTTTTTTCTCCTAGCTTTCTCTGCTATTAACCTCATTGTCAAAATCTGTTGAATTGTAGTTCTATCCTTCCTAAATCCTGCTTGCTCGTCTGCAAGGTATGCTTCCAATTGTGTTCTCAATCTTTCTGTCAATATGATCATCATCACTTTACCAAGGTGACTTATCAAGGCAATTGTTCTATAATTTTTACATTCTAGCTTATTTCCTTTCTTGTATAATGTTACTAATATTGATTTCACCCACTCCTCTGGCATTTTCCCTTCTTTCCATACCATATTACATAGTTGGTGCATTTCTGTAACCATACTTTCACCACCATATTTAATCATTTCTCCAGTAATGTTATCGTTACGAGGACTCTTGTTGTGTTTTAGCCGTCCTATTGCTTTTTCTACCTCTCCTCTTAAAATGTCCATATCATGCTCATTACCTGGTGGTGATATCTGCTTCAATTCTTCAGTCAGTTTCCCAACGCTATCTGAATCTAGTTTTTCTTCATATTACTCACTACAGTATCTTGTCCACTGCTGTACAATTTTTTCTTTATTCATCAATACTTTGCCTTTTTCATCTTTAATTGTGGTCTGTTTTGGTTGCCACTTTCTATTAATGGTTCTGATCATTTTCTCCCTTGTTTTATGCTCTCCATAGTACTGCTCTATATTGTTGCATTGGGCTTCTAACCATTTCATCTTATCCATTCTGACTGCTTTTTTCACCTCATTACACTTTCTTCTATATTGCTCTTCTATTTGTTCTGATGTATCCCTTCTTATCTTCAACATTCTTTTCTCCTGTACTAACTTCAGTGTTTCTTGTGTAATCCATATCTTCTTGATCTTCTCTTCTTCTGGTATTGTTTCTTCAACTGCATTTTCTATCGCCTTCATTACTCTTTTCACTCTTAAATTCGAGTTTTTTTCTTTCTCCACACTTTTAAGTTTCTCTTCTAACACTGTTCTGTACCTTCTTCCTATTTCTGCTTCACTTATTCGTGCTGTATCTCTTCTATTCTGATGTTGGGGTTTATATTTCTTTTTTAATTTCATCTTGATGTTTGCAATCACTAAACTATAGTCCGAGTCTATATCTGCTCCTTGAAAAGTTCGACATTGCTGTACTGATGTTATCCATCTTCTTTTAATCATAATCATATCAATCATGTTTTTGGTTTTCCCATCATTTGATCGCCATGTCCATTTTCTACAATCCTTTTGTTGGAATCTTGTGTTACAGATCATCATCTCGTGGTACACAGCAAATTCTAACAATTTTTCACCTCGTTCATTTCTTTCTCTGAAACCATATTTTCCCATGACTCTTTCCCAACCATCATTATCTATTCCAACTTTGGAATTCCAATCTCCTTCAATAATTAGCACATCTTGCTTTGGTACTATTGTCTCTGTCAGATCTTTGTAGAATAAGTCAATATCCTCATCTGTGCTGTCAGATGTGGGTGCATATATCTGGACTATTGATATGTTGAATGGCTTTGCCTGAAATCTTGCTACTATGATTTGTTCATTAACTGGTTTGTAGCCTAACAGTGCCTCTCGAGCTCTTTTGCTAAGAAGGAAGCCAACTCCTGCTTCGTGCATGGTGTCATGTCCTGAACATATTACTTCGCATCCATTGATCTCTCAGAGATGAGATGATGTCCATCTCATCTCTGCCAATCCTAGTATATCCCATGGATATCTCTTCATTTCCTCATGAAGTAGTTCTAATTTTCCTGACATCCAGAGTGTTCGCACATTTCACGTTCCTACTGATAACAGTTCTGTTAGTTTCAGTTTCTGTTTCCTTTTGGTATCCCACTTTTCGATCCAACCCCGATCGCTCGATTGGTATCGCAGGCCTTGTTTATCCGGGCGACGCCCGAGCCAGCATGTTGTAGCTGTTGATTGTAGGCATCAGATACCAATCGTG
Source organism: Typopeltis vanoorti (assembly GCF_054136105.1). Taxonomy (NCBI): domain Eukaryota; kingdom Metazoa; phylum Arthropoda; class Arachnida; order Uropygi; family Thelyphonidae; genus Typopeltis; species Typopeltis vanoorti. Next base: position 153,190,452 of record NC_143555.1, read on the forward strand.
TTTTTTCTTTACAGTCAGTGCATCGACACTCATCTGACCGACCCTCCTCCTTTATCCAGGCATGGGACTGGCATGAGACCCCTAAGGATCCCATGGTGGAGTTCTACATAGCTTGCTTGCTATTATCTGGAGTTTACTTTGTAGGTGTTTTATGTACAAAGATTTGAGTTCATATCTGCAGAGAGGTAAATTCTAAGGTACCATACTGTTTCAACCCGTGTAATAGTGGTTGTGTTACTTATGTATTTGCCTTGTATGCAAGAGGACAGAAGATGGATTGTTATGTGCTTATTGTCAACTGGATGGCTGAATGAATTTCTGAAAATCATAGATTTTATCTTGTCAGACTTTCAGTGAATGTAATTTATGGTGAGCCATATGGTGACTATATTGATGTCATATTGCATGTTTGCTTGTGTGGTGCTTATGTTAGTATGGATGGATACCACTGCTGTGTTATCTGTTTACTGGAAGATCTTGCCTATGGGAGGTAACTGACTGATATCATACATATACTGTAGATATTGAAGAGGAAAGGAGAGAGAAAAGCTCCCTGTGAAGCTCCACAGGTTACTGGTTAGTACTGGTTAGCTCTGTACTATGGGATGATCTAATACATGTTATGTGTTTCCTGTTTAAAGGTAATTTTTAAACCATGTGTACAGAGGCACCTATTCCAATATATCTCAGTTCTGCTGGAAGCGTTTCATGTTTTAGTATCAAAATGCTTTAGACAGATCAATAAAGACGACCGTGACAATTTTGTTTTTATCTAAGGCAGCCTTAATGAGATATATGAAATTCTCAAAGAGAGTTATTGTTGTTGTTCATTTACTCTTCTGGAAACAATACTGCATTATTTTAGAAATAATATCAATTTTTTTTATATATTTAGCAAGTTTGTTAAGAACAATCCTCCTCATGATTTAGCTATGGGAAGTATAGCTATGGATCTGTAGTTACTGATTGAATTTCTTTTCCTTGTTTGTGCATGGATGCAATTAGTAGTCCTTCACATATTGGGTATATGTCCAGTTTAAAAAATTTTTTTTATTAATTTTAATATGATCAGACCTAGGCTGTGTGTTGCTTTGCGCTTTATGCCATCGATTCCTACACCTTTGCTTGGAATGATTTGATTGCTGAGAGCAGCTCTGCTTCTCTTGTGCCTAGAAACCGCAATGATTTGCTTGTGGTTTCTAGTTGATGAGCATATTTTGTGAATCTAAGGATCTTTTTGTGTAGTTCTAGGATGGAGGCTACAAAGTACTCGTTGAAGTCATTTACTAAGTGCTAGAAGGTTTGGTCTCTTTCACAAAACTGTTTTTAAGGAGCACAATCAAGCATCTCGTTAATCAGATACCACGTTTGTTTCATATCATTTTGTGCAGAGGCTAATTTCTCTCTACATTGGTTTCTTTTAGCATTTCTTAGGTTGTTTCTTATGCTTTTGTATTCTACTTCTAAAGTTGAGTTACTTGGATATCACTATAATTATTTTTTGAAAGTATGCTTTCTTTGTGCATCTAAAAGTATGGTTTGTGTTATCCAATTATTCTGGATTGATTGTGCACATATTTTGATTTTCTTTCTAGTTTTCTTATTAGTGCCTCCATATCACAAATGGAAGAACGATGGTACATTGCGCCCTTCAATGGAAAAGGCCTAAGTTCGATTCTCGTCATGACAGGAGGAATCTTTATATGGACTTTTTCAATCGGAGGTGAGTTAGCCGATCTCATACAGAGGTAGCAGGGTTTTTCATCCTGCATACAGGCAAATCAGCCCTTCAGAACACACACCGTTTATAGACAAAAAATACTAGTTGTGGTGGTGGTGGGCGGTAGATGGGGTTGATGTAGATGATTGGTAGTAGAGGTTCGGTGTAGTGTGAAGACAGAAAGTTGTACAGTAGGTGTCCTCCCGCAATGAGTCTACGGACTCCTTGGAAGCGTCACGAATAATGATAATAATTTTCTCTGGTGTGACTTTAATGGGTTCAGTATAAAGTATCTATCTATCTATCTATATATATATATATATATAAATATATATAAGTGGTGAAAAAAGACCGAACTTCATCACACACTGACAGGATCAACAGAGTCAGCTGTACTATCAGAACCACTGTTTTCGAACAGAAACATAGCAAGGCTCACAACTGGCCAGCCCTTTCTTTTCCCTACATGGAACTGGGCAGGAATAAAAATCATAAGGGACCTCCTGACCCAGACCCTAAAGTGGAAAACATTCACAAGCCTACCAATGAAGAACCCAAAAACTGAAAAGCAATACCAACAGATGCAAGCTGCTATTAGAAAAGCCTATCCAGATATCGCTACACCTCAGGGAATCCGTATTTCTTCTAGAAACTGCGGGGAGTCTACCTTTCATCTTGCATCATCTGAAGCCTCACTTCCAATTATTCCCTCCAACTACAAGAAAATATACCACTTCTTCATATCAATGCCTCCAACTTCGCCCTTCTTATATTCATCCTTAACCCTCTCATTTACTAAGCTGCACATGCCACCCAGTTTTCAGTGGGATCTTCCATATAAATCAAGGTGTGCCAAACCAGATTCTGACATACAGTGGAGGCTATGGCATAACATCTTGCCAACTCCTACTAAGCTCCACAAATTTCAGCTAATAAAAGATCTGAATAGACAATCGGATCAGTGTCTATTCTGAGATGTTTCAGGCACCTTGGAACACACATATCTAACCTGTCCTGCAAACAAAGTGATGATCACCTACACCCTGAATACAGCTTCTAGCACCTGTAACTATGCACACAGCCAAAAGACTACTGGAATTTAGTCCATACAGAAGAGAACAAACACAAAATATGCAATTTCCTCTTCATCTATGCCAAGGCCATCATTTACAGTTTCTACCTTAAGCAAACAAGAAATAACCAGCACTCATCCTGCACTGAATCGGAACAAACCCTCATGTATAGCCTACGGTGGAAACTACAAAGCAGGCTTTCACTGGAATTCGATTACTACAAAGAAACAGGAACTGTCACAAAATTCATAGAGGAGTGGAATCCAACTAGTACGCTGTTCTGGATTGCCGACGACAATACACTTCAGCTGAAGAATAAAAAGTGATGCTGAACTGTAATATTGACTCTCACTGAAAAGACACATCCTGCCTACCATGAAGGTACCTTTTTCCCTTCAGTTCTATTGTATATCTAAAAAGAAAAACCTTTTTTTCTTGTAATATATATTCTTATAATATGTAAATAGTCCATTTTTTGTTATCTATCTTCCAATGTATATTTTATCAAGTTCAATAAAAAAAAATAAAAAAATAAAAAAAAAATATATATATATATATATATATATAAGTGCCTGGGAATAGCATTTGTCTCTAGTCAATTTTTTGGACTTCTTCATTAACCATTTCCTTGTTTATGATACTTTTGCATTTCTTTTCAAGTTCAGAACATCGCAAGGATTGTATTCAAATTGTGCAGCTTTAGGGACATGAAATAATGATCTGCAATTGTGCATTTTCTTTTGAGACTGGATGCCATGTCAGACTGTGTACTATGTGAATGTGCAAGAGAACTGACATTGGGGCAGTTTCAAGGAAGCAGAGGGTTACAAGTGGGGTCTCACAGGGCTCAGTACTGGGACCTATATTGTTTAACCTTTATATCAATGACATTGTCCGTGGATTGCAAGGCGATATTCAGTTGTTTGTGGATGATGCGAAGCTGGGAAGGGTTATTAGTAATAGTGCAGATGTGGTAGCCCTGCAAAAGGATTTGAATAAGCTAGATAGATGGACAAATGAATTGGGGGTGTCAGTTTAATGCATCAAAATGTAATGTCTTGAGGTTTTGGACACATTGATGGGATGCTGCATACTCTATGGGAGGAGTTATACTGGAGGAAGTACGAGAGACAAGAGATGTGGGGTTGATGATTGATAGAAACCTGAAATTTAGGGGATATTGCAAAGGTGGTGAAGGTAACACAGAGGATTGTTGCAATAATGAGAAGGACACTGACTTGCAGAGATTAAAGGGCTATCATTCCGTTGTATAAGACTCTGATCAGACCCACTTAGACTACTTAGACTATTGTTCTCAGATCTGGTCCTCAGGATTTGAAGGGGATAAATTAACTGTGGAAAGGATACAAAGATGGTTTCTGGACTGTGCAATGTTAGTTATGAGGATCAGCTGAGGGAATTGTGGACTGCAGAGTTTCGTGGATAGAAGAAGGAGAGGTGATATGATTGAGACTTTTAAACTGTTGAGAGGTGGTTACAGTGTTGACACTCGGGAGTTCTTTCGTTTGGTTGAACAGCGGGAAGGAGTGATGACAAGGGGCCATCCCTGAAAGTTACAAAAGGAAACTGTGAGAAAGAGGATGAGAAGTGGTTTCTTTGCATGGAGGGTAGTTAAACCATGGAATGCATTGCCTGATAGAGTGGTGAGAGCGAGAATGGTCAATGAGTTTAAGGAGTGGTATGATAGATTTTGTCTTTCCTAGGAGGGACCTCCCTCGATGAGTCTTGATAGACTTCGTGTTCCTTAGGAAGGACCTCCCACAATGAGTCTTTTTACTCCATGGAGGCTTGAATAATAATAATAATATCAGCCTCCACTTTACACCACACTGCTTCAAAACCACTGCCACTTTTTTCCACTTCTATCTCAACCTTCTGTGGACATAATCTTCTATCTGCACAAAAAAACATCATATCCTTAAATTTCTATTCCTGTCAAGATATCATCTCATCCAATCCATATTTTAATTATTCCAACTATTTTCAGGCAAATAGTTCACCAGCCTGGTTGGTCAAGTGGTTAGCATACCTGTTCTCCAATTAACAGGATGCAGGTTCAAATTCCACCATGGGCATGAATGTTAATGATTGTTCTTTAGGCAGGAAATGAATTGCATTGCCCAGTGTGAGACCACCATCCCACTCATTGGGGCCCTGAAGTAGCTTGGAAAAGTTCCATGATTGGTTCCTAGAGCATGGTTCCTGGACTATGTAAAAAATAAATTAAAAATACCAAAAAAAAATAAAATACACACACACACACACACACACACACATATATATATATATATATAAAATTGTTAAAAAATTGGGAAAAATATTCTTAGTCTAACCATGGTACAAAACATACTATAGGTTTGCATATAACCTTTCACAGGTGGGAGCAACATAAAAAAATAATAATAATAAATAAATGCAATCAATACAAGAATTTCATCTCTCTTCTTATTTCTGATGCTCCTGGTATTCGTAAATAAGTATTGCATTTCATTTCTTGGCCTATAACCAGTTCTTCTCATGGTGCCCCCCCCCCCTCATCTGTGACTTCTCCACACTTGCTTCTCTCTGCTCACCCTTTGTCCCATATAACCCCCCCCCAGACTCAACTATTCCCAAGTTTTCCAGGCTCTTTCATTCCCATGCTGCTGATCATCCCCATAGATGTGTTCATTATTGCTTTTGGCATCCGCTTTCCTTACCCTGCATCTCTCTGACCTCCAAACCATCCCATTTTCCCTGTCCAACTTATATTCCTGTTCTTAGATTCTCATCTCCATTGACAATCACATCACAACACACAAACTACTCTTCCAACCACACTGCTGTCTTTCACTCTCCTCAATAATCTCCTGATATCCATCCTGACATTCTCGCTATGCCCAACCAATTCATTCGTTCCAACCAGAACCACTAACCCCTCCGACACTTACTTTTCACACCCAGTGCCTCAGCCAGAAAACATTCATCCTACCTCCTGGTAAGCAGACCTTGTGTGCCTCTCATCTACCACACCTTTTATAACAGAATCTCTATAGAGTGCTACTCTTGAGTCACTTGCTACTTCATTTTCTCCAATATCTTTCATTTATTCTTTTGCACTCTTCCATTTGTATGTGCCAGATGTCTAATTTCATATTGCACATGCCTAATCTCATTTCTCATCTTAATCATTTCATTCTTCAATTCTTGCATTGCAGCAATCGTTCCCAATATTGCTCTTTTTCTTATTGCAGTCACACCATCTCTTGCTGTCAGTAAGGTTCACTTCAACTTTCACATTCCCTTTTTCAATCATTTCTGTATTTATTATCACATTCTCTGCAACTCATATTCTCACACTTGCTCTTCTGGCTATCATTTTCAGTCTTACACCCATCAGATAAAAATAAAATAAAGATGCATGCTGATTCCATCATAAAGAATGCTATGTTTCTCCACCCAATCCTGTACTCTATTACTTAATCAATTTCACCAATAACTTAAGCATAACTGTAGATATACAGTTATTCTTAAGTTGTTGTTGTTCCTCATTATAAGGCTTTGATATAACATCTCAGATTTGGGGTTTTATGGAAAAGATGAAGGGGAAATTTTTTTATTCATGATTGTGGAAGAAAGGACATTTAGCTTTCATGGGTGACAAAGAGTCACCCATGAAAGCTAAATGATGTCAGGACAAGATGTTTTGATTGGATAGTAGTGAATGAGTGGTTACTAGAAGTGATTTTGAATGCACTGTTGGTGAATGAGTTTAGGAAGTACAATAGGTATTGTTCAAGTTAGTGATTAATCTTTGGAGTGCATGGAGGTATCCCATTGATAATAATAATGTCATCCTTATTAATGTGTTCTTTCCTTATAGTTTTCTTTCTAGGTGTTGCACAACATTATTCATGCCAATTATGATAATACACTAATAAAGAACTCATTATACAAATCTGCTACATCTTTGGTTATGGTCACTTTACCATCATCATCTACCACTGTTATCCTTTCATATTTATTATTTCGTTTACTTAAAACTGCACTTGGATATCCTTTTGGTCTTGCTATTCTCTGTAGTCCACTTTCTGCTCCTTTATAATGCCAATACAACCAAACAATGAAGAAACAGTAATACTGTAGAAAGTTTTTTTACCTTGGGTTTATTATACATTGAAGATACCAAGAAATTTTATATTTGGTTTTAATACTTTTCCCAAGGAAGTAAAACGATGTTCTGCACGTCTGAGCTACTTATATATAGAGGCTATTACTTGCCTTAGTATGTATCCTATAATGCAAAGCATACCTCCTTTCGGATGTATGATATGATGCGATGCATAATGGGAAGGGCCACTACCCAGACCGGTTTCGACCTTTATTGAAGTCTCGTCAGTGAGAGCCAGACCTGGGAGATATGCCAAAGGTGAAGTAATGCAGAAGACCCTTCCCATTATGCATCACATCATACACATCTGAAAGAGGGCATGCTTTGCATTATGGGATACATACTAAGGCAAGTGATACGAAGTCATTAGCCTCCATATATAAGTAGCTCAGACATGAACATATTTCACATGCAAAACATTATTTTGCTTCCTTGGGAAAAGGGAAAGCGATTAAAACCAAGAATAAAATTTCTTGGTATCTTTAAACAGTAATACTACCTAGAAATGTCTCATAACGAGTCTTCATTCACTAGAGAAAGAAATCCTTTTCCTCAGTGAACTCATGCTCAGGGGTACCAGGCTCTCTAGCTGAAGGGTCCCAAAAATTAGGGTCAATATAAAGACCCCAAACAACACTGCAGTACCTCGGGCAGGGCACCGCCAACCTCTGGGGGGGGGGGGGTGAGTACCGCCCTGAGTGAACTTAGATCACATGAGAAAGATACTGTGGAGTACTACTTAAAAACTACTACCATTATACAAATACTAGTTGTAAATTTTTAAAAATCCTGCATTTTTTAACTGCATTTCTACATCTCTTTCGACTGTATTTTGTGTTCAGAGGGCTGCCTACACGTAGGTATATATATCTCCGAAATATTTTTTGACCCTTGTTCGGGATATATTCCAGGGTGATTCTTCCGGGTTAAATCTTAAATACTTAATTTAGAAAAAACAAAAAGATGATTTCTCTTATTTTGTCTTTAATAAAATTATCCTTAACTGAGTGACCATTTAAGTACTGAATAACTACAACGATATATGTGTACTGTAAGGGGGGGGGGGGATATCGAAGTTCAGTACTGGTTTTCCTTTCCTTTTATTTTATTTTTCGCCATACCGTATTTTATTTAAATTTTATGCTTACCTATTATGGGAAAATTGTTCAAGCTTCCCGATTTTTCAGCAGCAGCACTATATACATATAGCACAAATCCAAAAAATAGCAACCACTCCATTAGTACAAATATGAGTTTTTATTCAAGAACGAATTAATACAACTATAACCCAATCACGTGCTTTAAAAAAGGATAATAATAAATAATAATAAAAATTGAATCAGCACTGATAAGATACTTGGTGACGAAATTATCAAACCACGAAAAATCTGACGCCCACCGAATGTGCTCATAGACAAGAATAGTTGTAGGACGGGGATTTCAACACAATGTTAATACTAAAGCAACTTGCAAATTATCGATGCTATATCTAAAAACACTGCATTTTAAAAACAATTCTTCAAAATTTAAAATGTACTGATTATATGTGTATGCATGGGCGCGTTTCTCCGAGAAGAAGTGTTCCATACTTTCTCTGCGAAGTAACGTTTCTCCACAAACGAGTGGGGTATACTTTCCGATAGCAGCATCTGAAAATAATTATATCGCAGTACATAACATTTCCTAACTATGAAATGCGTAGTAACAATGAAAAATTAATAAATGGACACGTGGAAAATGAATGTGAAAACGTTATTATTTATTTTTTTTTTTATCAATTATATTTATACTCGCCTACTCCCTATAGGAAAAAAAAGCGTTATCGGATGATTTATCATTACTTTAAAAAAAAACTTTATAATTTTTTTTTCTTTCCGTAGACGGTATACAAACGTATTGTGAGTACATGACTTATTTTCATAAAATAAGTCATATCAATCGCCAGATTGACACACTAACCATTATTTACACAATACCTATCATACTTCTTAAATTCATTCACAGAGGAAGCATTCACAACCAACTCTACGCATAAAATTTTCATCAGTGCTTTCAGAATGTACCAAGAAAGTATTTTAGATATATCTGTTCATGTAAATTCAGTGGTGTAGCTAGAGCTTTTGCCGCCAGGGGTGATCACTGAGTTTGCCGCCCCTCTCAATACACCAAAAATACTACAAAAAGTCAAAACGACGTATAGGGAAGTAAATTAAAACGCTATGTTTATTTTTGAAGTAAAACTTTAATTTCAACATTCTAAAATGTTATTTTTCTTCCTTTTCTGTTAGCCAATTCGTTGATGACATTGGCAAAGTCTATTTCATAGTAATGTAGATAATTTTTTAATCAATTTTATTTAGAAAAACTCCTCTCACAACTAGCAACACTTACAGCAATTGTGAGGAAAATTCTCAGTAGTATTACAATATTTGGAACTGAGTTCTCGAGACTGTATTTTAGAATTAACTGCAAAAGTTCAAAAAGATTCAAAGTGCCGCCTGGTGCGGACCGCCCTCTCCGCCCTTCCCTAGCTACGCCTCTGGTAAATTCCATCTATCAAACATACGAACTCAAGCACGCATTCAAACACCATCGTGACAAATTGTATTATTTAGTCAGGCATGTAAAGTGGAGAGAAAGAAATCATTCCTTCTCTAATTAATTTAATTATTTAAATTTCTCTAATTATATAACTAAAATTTCGTAATACTCTAGAGAAAAATCACACTAGATTATTACGAAATTTTAGTTAAATCGCTTTGAGAAATAAAATAATTAATATCACTATACATGTAAATACCAAGGAGCATTTTGTATCTGATTAAATGCGAAGGAATTTTGTATCTGAATATGAAATATATTAATACCAGTACAATATTTTTGTTACAGATATTATTATTATTATTATTATTATTATTATTATTATTATTATTATTATTAATATAATTAATAATAATAATAATAATAATAATAATAATAATAATTATTATTATTATTATTATTATTATTATTATTATTATTATTATTATTAATATAATTAATAATAATAATAATAATTATTATTATTATTATTATTATTATTATTATTATTATTATTATTATTATAACGGTGTCTACATGGAGTCAAAAGACTCATCGCAGAAGACCCCAGATTGACACACTAACCATTATTTACACAATACCTATCATACTTCTTAAATTCATTCACAGAGGAAGCATTTACAACCCCCTCTGGCAACGCATTCAACCCATTCACAACCCTCCAAGTAAAAAATATAGTCTTACTCCCTTCTTGCACTGGTCTTAAAAATGTCATCAGTATCGATCCTGTAAAATCCCTTTAATAATTTATATGCTTCTATCATATCTCCTCTCCTACGTCTATCAGCTAGTTTTTGGAGCCCACAGATCTTCAATCTGTTCTCGTAGGAAACATTCCACAGACCTGCAACAATCTTTGCAACTCGCCTCTGAATCCTCTCCATCATTTCTTCATCACCAGGAAACCCAGGTAACCAGATCTGTGCACAACAGTCCAAAAATGCGGTCTTATTAATGCCTTATAAAGTGGAACAATAACTTCCTTATCCCTGCTTGTTAGTGTGTTCTTCAACAACCATGTAATTTGATATGATGTTTTGGCAATCTTTGCAATATGCCCTTTAAACTTAAGTTCTCTGTCCACAATAATTTCCAAGTTCCTTGCCTTGTCAACTTCTTGCAGTTCAGATCCGTTAATATCGTAAACACAATACCTATCATATAATTGCCGTGCCCAAACCAGGTAAAGATCCAATGATGTGAGAAACCTTAGACCTATCTACTTGCTTTGTACCACCTTTAAGCTTTTTGAAAGAATTCTCCTTAAAAGAATTTCACCACTCATTGAAAGAGCACTACAGACTTAACAGGCTGGCTTCAGGCCAGGAAGAAGTTTCTATGACCACGTCCTGGCCCTGACAACTCAAATTGAAGCAGGCTTCCAGAAGAAACTTAAATCTGGAGCCACTTTCATTAACCTAACATCTTCTTATGACACTGTCTGGATCAGGGGCCTCCTCCTAAAACTAGGAAATATTAGAAAGTGTAAAAAAAAATTTACGACTTTTTGAATCTATTCTCTCGAACAGAAAGATCCGGGTCCATATTGGCGGGAAAAAGAGCAGGCCCAGATTCCTTCACAACAGTCTTACTAAGGACTCTGTGTTATCCCCTATACTTTTTAACATCTACGTGTATGATCTACCTCATACCAGATCAAGCAAGTATATGTACATCAATGACATAGCGATCTTACATAAATCCACCTCCTTTATCAATCTACAATCAACCTCGAATACAGACCTGAACACCCTGGAAGAATACTTCAAACAGTAGTACTTGAAGCCAAATCCAAAGAAAACAGTGTCTTCAGTATTTCACCTGCACAATGCAGAGGCGAATCGACAATTCAATCTTTCTTTCTGTGGAAAAATGGTAGAACACGAGCCTCACCCAAAATACCTTGGAGTGAGCCTAGACAGCAGCCTAACATATAAAAGGCACATCATCAACCTCTTGAATAAAATTAAAACCAGAAATAATATAATTTCAAGGCTTGCTGGAACAACCTGGGTTTGTGGTGCAGAGTTCTAAGGTCGTCTGCACTAGCCCTCGCATTCTCTGCAGCAAAATATTGTGCCCCTATCTGGGACACACACACTAACATTATAGACACCCAGCTAAACTCTACCATGCGCACAATTAGTGGGACAGTGAAAAGCAAGCCTCTCTCCTGGCTGCCTGTTCTATCTAACAATGCTCCACCACACATATGGAGAAGATGAGCCTCGATTAAGGAATTTAATAAAGCAATGAGCAACTCAGTCCTTCTCTTACACACCAGACTCTCATAAACCCACCTAGTCTTCGCCTAAAATCTAGAACGTCCCTCTGGTCCATGGACGAACTCTCTTCTGCGCTGCCATCAATATCTCACACATGGAGACAATACTAGTACAACAATCTCCCAACAAACGGCTTCCTGGTAGAAGATCCCTGTGCTCCACAGCCTGGTTTTGATCTTTCTAGGAAGATTTGGTCATTAATAAACAGGATCAGAACTAGTCAGAGTAGATGTGGCTACCTTCTACATAAATGGGAGCTGTCAGATCACCCTTATTGTGACTGTTCTCCCGTGGCTCAGACGATTACTCATATTGTGTATGACTGCCCAAGCGCCAATTTCATGGTGGTGGCCTACAGGACATCTACTAGGTGACGGATGAGGCCTTGAATTGGCTTTCCAGCCTGGACCCTGACCTGTAGTTGGCATGGTGGTGGTTATGGAAGAAACAGAAGATCACGGTCCCGTCTCACCACGAAGACGTTATTCTCGTAGTAACTCTCATAGTCCTCGTCATGGTATCAGCAGAACTCCTCATGTTAGATGATGATTAAACCTCGGATACAGCTACATTTATGTTGTGAAGTGTTGTGAGAACATGCAGCCTTGTCATACTTATTACAGCAGGATGATAATTGTCCCTGGCTTGATTATGACAAGTTACTTTTGCTTTATTGGAAGAATTTTTGGCCTTGATTGGCTCTTCCTGGACACAGGTTATTGCCATTAGTGAAACATGGCTGACAGAAGATGATATAGTTAGTGGGATAGAATGTGTAGGTTATAGTGTGTTTAGGAGGGACAGAGAGAATAAAATGGGGGAGGGGTATTATTGATGATAGCTGAAGAACTACAGCCAAGGAGAATTGAAATTGTATCGCAGGACAGTGAAAGGAGTTCATTTGAGGCTACTTGGTGTGAGATTGAGACTGGAAGAATAAAATATACAGTTGGGTGCTGCTATAGACCAGGTGATGGAATAGATGGTGAAGATAGTATGCATAGGGAAATTGATGAAATGAGTGGAAGGAGGGTAATTATTATGGGGGATTTCAACTATGGTAACATTGATTGGAAGGAGGAGAGGACACATGTGAGGAAGGAAAAGGATTTTATTCAATTATTAAGGGATAACCATCTGAGACAGCATGTAATTGAAAATACTAGGGGTGTGAGAGTGCTTGACCTGGTAATAGCATCTGAGAATTTGACTGTAATGAATATGACCATGTTACCACCTATTGGTGAGAGTGATCATAAGGTCTTGACCTGGGAGGTGGCTAAAGGTTTGGAAGTTTAGATTAAGACAGGGTATATGTGGAATTACCGTGCTGGCAAGTATGACAAGCTTAGGAGATTGCTTGGATCAGTGCCATGGCATGTACAACTGTAAGGGCTGGACGTCGATAGAGCATGGGAAATGGTCAAGGAGCATTTATAGGAGGTTATGGCTGATTGTATACCTAGAGTCCGAATAATAAAACAAGTAGGGGTTAAATAACACCATTAAGCTTGAGCTGCAAAAAAAGAAACAACTGTGGAGGGAATTTAAAGAAAAGGGTGACCTACAGCCAGACGAACGGTATAAAGTGCAGTCCAGAAAGGTAACGAGTGTGGTAAAAAAAGCAAAAGCGGATTATGAAAGGAAACTAGCTATGTAAGCAAAAGAGAAATCCAAACAGTTCTTTCAATATCCTGCAAGCAAGGAAAAAACTGTACAGGGCAAAATGATTTTAAGGAATGCCGATGGTAAGGAGGTCACTGAATCAGTCGATATAGTGGAGTTACTCAGCGCGCACTTTGCAAAAGCATATCATCCAGGTGGTGACATTGAAAAAATGAAGGAACCATTAGTTTATACGGGAATTGTGATGAATGAAGTGGAGGTAACTAGTCTGTTACAAAACCTTAATGTGAACACTTCTGTGGGATTGGATGGTACACCGGCACGGGTCTTGCGTGAAGCGGCTAAAGAATTATCAGTGCCCTTGACCATGCTGTTTAATCTGAGTCTCAGGTCTGGTTTAGTCCCGAAGGTGTGGAAAGAGGGGAAAATAGTTTCACTGCATAATGGAGGATCCAAGACTACGGTTGCAAATTACCGACCGATCAGCATATCAGGAGTCGTTGTCAAGGGCTTGGAGAAAGTAGTCAAGGGAAAAGCACAGGAATGGATTGATGAAAATGAGATACTGTACAGGGGACAGCATGGCTTGGTGAAGGATAGATCATGCTTCAATAACTTGCTCAAGTTTTATAACAAGGTGATGGCTGAACTGGATAAGGGAAATGGGTTTACAGTGATACTGCTGGACTTGTCAAAGGCGTTTGACAGGATACCACATGGAATACTAATCCGTAAACTACAACATATGGGAATGGATATAGGGTTGGTGAGATGGATAGGTGGTTGGTTGATGGAGAGATATCAAAGAGTAGTTTATTCAGGAGTAGAGTCCAAAAGACAGCCTGTGACTAGTGGTGTGCCGCAGGGTTCTGTTCTTGGACCACTGCTGTTTAATCTGTTTATTAACGATATAGGGAAGGATCTAAATGGAACAATTCATTTGTTCGCTGATGTTGCAAAGTTTGATAGGGCAATAGTGAATGCAGAAGATGTCAAAGTCTTGCAGGATGACTTAGATAGATTGGAGTTCTGGGCTAAGGAGAATGGATGTAACTAATTTTCCGCCTATCAACTAGTTTCTGCATTTAACATGCAGAAACTAGTTGATAGGCGGAAAAGGGGAGATATGATTGAGACAATCAAATTGCTAAAGGGATTCTATAGGATTAATTCAGAGGATATTTTTGAGATCAGGACTGGTGGTGGGAGAACTAGAGGACACTTATGGAAGCTGGGCAAGAGTGTTAGCAGGGGTGTTAGAGCTGGGTTCTTTACTTTTAGAGTGGTAAATGAGTGGAATAAGCTGCCAGAGTCTGTTGTGGGTGCTATGACGGTGAACGAGTTCAAGGCAAGGTATGATAGATACTGTGAGAATGTAATCGCATAGTTGTGTGGACATGATGTTTAGGGCCTCCCTCGATAAGTCTAAGGACTTCTGGAGTCGCCCGAAATAATAATAATAATAATAATAATAATAATAATAATAATTTATTTTTAAAAAACGAAAACTTAAAAAGCTGTTGTGCCTTTTATGTAATGAACTTTTATGTTACAATTTTCATCATTTGTTTCTGGAAATTGTGTTTGTGCTTTTCACTTACCAGTTTCATGTAGCCATAAGCATAAATAAATAAATCACTAATTAAAAGCAGCAACCGATGAAGAGATGGGAAAACAAATGATATCCTTACCCCCAACATGATATGTTACTGTCTGAATTGATATGGGATCTACGGTCGATTTTCTTGAGTTTATGGGGGAACAAAACACGAATTTCAGGGAGAAAAAATCCGCTTGCCTGTGCCAGAGATCAAATAACTGGAGAAACTGTCTAAGTGAGGTTTAGAAAAAGTTCACCCAGTCGCTTACTTGACTAGAACTTAAGTCTATCTTCAGCCAACCTGGCACAGAAGATGCAAACATCAGTTCCACTGAACTACACAGGCTTTAGTTGAAATCTCCCATAATAATCACTCGATGTGCACTCATTGTACTAATTTGCGAACCATATCTTTCAGCTCATCCCTGGAACCCCCAAGCCAATAACAACAACCAACTTTATATTTTCTCTTACTGGCTTTGCTCTCACACTAAACTTCAAATGAACATCTGCCCTCCTGCCTATCTCCTGTTCCCTAAACCATTGTAATTCATCTGCTATCATTAGCAGTACCACTCACCCATCCTAAATGCTGTCTTTTCTGAAAATACTAAATTTTTCACATTCTATCACTTTGATTACATCATTGCTTTTAGCCAATTCTCACTAATCCCTATAACGTTTGGTGAGATTGCACTAACCAATGCTAAAACTCCTTTCTCTTGTTTCTGATACTGCTTACATTAGTATATAGAAACTACAGCATCCTTATAGGCCACAACTCATCTTTACTTCCTGAATTAATCACCCTAGTGAATCTTTTTGGCTTCAGAGAATAGATTCAGCACTTGTTGATCATTCTCGAACTTACTCGCCTCATGGTTGCCTTCATACACATTCACTCATCACTTGAATATATGTGAGATAATATATGTAAGATATATATATATATATATATATATAGATGAGGACAGATTAAGGGAATATTCTCCGAGAAACTTAGCAGATAGAGATGAGGTGATATGAATGAGACATAAAAGTAGGTGAGAGGAACCTATCAGACAGAGTGTAATACATGAGGACAGCAAGAGATATCCCTCCTGGAAATTGTATAAGTGCCTCGTGAGTAAGGAAGTGAAAAGTGTTTGGTGAAATGAATGAGTGACATGCATCACTAGAGTGGGTGTGAATCATTGCTGAATGTTTTTTTAAGGCTAAGTATGAGATGCATTGTGGTGTTCGAGGATTTGGACTCCTCAAATGAATTTTTTTTCATTTCATGGAGACCTACAATTATTGAGAGGTTCAGAAAGTAGAACGGACCACTACCTGTTCCCAGTACAAATGATTGAGCCTGGAATTAAAAGGAGAAATGAGCAGGATTGTTACATCAGGTTAGATGAACCCAGTGACCCATCCTGGGGAGGCCAAGGGGCCCTGGTACTCCCAAAGAAAAAAGAAAAAAAAAACACTAGAAAATTTTCCAAACTTTTTCTAATTAAAATTAATTTTTTTTATTTATGTTGTGTCGTGTCCTCTATTTCTATACTACTTATGAATTAGCGATCATTGCAGGTGCCTTCATAGGTCGTATGAGATGCGTAGTGTGTATTTTCAGTCGTCTACTCAACTCTCCAACCCCCAAAGATTAAATCCTGAGTGCGCCATTGGATGAGTTACTATATTACGGTGAACCTTCAAGATGGGAGTGTTTCAGGATTGTATGAAAGTAGTGCCAATGAAGGACTGACTATACATGAAGAGCGGACGGAGTGCTTGTGAAATGATAATATTTAAAGCAGTCGTTCGTGAGGAAGCTAAGCAATTTTCATTATTTGAATAGGGTTTCTCTTCTGAAGAGAAAGATCCATAAAATTAATCCAACCGTGAACACGTAATCAAAAGTACTAATAAAAGGGACATATATATGGTCCGAAAGAGTTCAGGTCTTTTAAGCTGAGAAATATCATGGAACTCTGATGTCAAAGGTTATAGTCATGTACGTTCTCTTGTCAATTTCTAAATTTCAAATATTTGGCAGTGAAAGAATAATTGATTTTTTAATCCATTATTCCACATGCCAAACTATTGTTGATATCGAATGAGATGGGAATGCACACTTAATAATAATAATGACCTACCCAGATGATGTTTTGATAATCTACATTTTAGGAACAGACGCATCACGAATTGCTTCAGACCTGAAAATACTTCAGGTGCAAACTTGACTTACCTGATTGTTTGCTTACTTGGGACAAAGGATTAAAACCAAGTTTATAAAATTGCTTGGTATCTTTAACGTATAGTATACCCAAGGTAAAAAAAAAAAACTTTCTACATCGTTCTCTCATTCTGAGATTTTTATTTAATAAGGTCAAAGCACCTTGTGGCAATTTGTATAGGTAAAATTTATAAGTTCTGCATTAGTTCAACCTTGGCATCTCAGGATCTGGCTCCGACTGATAAGACCTCAATAAAGGTCTAAACCGGTCTTGGTAGTGGCCCTTCCCTTGACGCATAGCATCGTACATATCCGCAAGGAGATGTGCATTGCATTATGGAAGATACTAAGGAAAGTGATCAGAGCTTAATCCACTTTTACTACGAATTGCCTCAGATCTGAAAATACTTCAGTCGCAGTTGAGAAAAATGATTAAAACCAAGTTTATAAAATTGCTTGGTATCTTTAACGTATAGTATACCCAAAGTAAAAAACTTTCTCTCTCTCTCTCTCTCTCTCTATATATATATATATATATATATATATATATATATATATATATATAAATCAACTATCGCCTTTTATTCCCGTATATGAGTAGGCGAGGCCGTTTTAGCCATATCTAGCTTTTGGATGCCGAGTGGGTAGTTCAATCTCCACTGGTAGACTATCACTAATTAAGAGGCAAGCAGTGAAGAGACAGCTAACAAGTGCCGACATCTCATGGTTCATAACCCTAACACAATAATTTTAATGTCTGAAACGGTCGATTTCCTTGAGCCTAGGGGACAAAAAAACCTGAGTTTCCGGAAGAAAAAACCACTTGTCTGTGCGAAAGATCGACTAACTCGGGAACCGGTTGAAAAAAGGTTCTGAAAATGTTCCTCTAGTCGGCGACTAGACTTGAACCATTGGCCGCCGGTGAAATTTTAAATGGCCTATACAAAATAAAAAATAATAATCCTTTTTTTTCCTAATTAGTAACTAATTTATTAATAAATAAATCTGTAGATTTATTTATTAATAAATTGGTTAATGATTGGGATAAAAAAAAATAATTTTATTTTGTATAGGCAGCACCCCAACTTAAAATTTCACCGGCCGCCACTGGTTCAAGTCTAGTCGCCGACTAGAGGAACATTTTCTGAACCTTTTTTCAACCGGTTCCCGAGTTAGTCGATCTTTGGCACAGACAAGTGGTTTTTTCTTCCGGAAACTCAGGGTTTTTTGTACCCAAGTCCTCATTCGTGCGGTCAAGCGTGGAGTGCAATCGCCACATCTACTGAACTACACATATTTGTTTGGTATTATTCAAAATTCCTACCCAAGAAAATTTTCCCACTCCTATATATATATATGACTACTACTATTAACTCGGGGTTGGGATATGTTCATTTTTAATATTAACTGACTTAAAACACGAGAATTATAACAAAATGAGATTTATTTGAAAACGCAACATGTTTCGTCGAGATTGACTTCATCAGGCGTTAAGAACATAGAAAGATATTAAAAGACACTGAAAATAACATTGAGACACTCTAAAGCTATACAATTATTGTATAGCTTTAGAGTGTCTCAAAGCTATACAATTTAGAGTGTCTCAAAGCTATACAATTTAGAGTGTCTCAAAGCTATACAATTATTGTATAGCTTTAGTGTGTCTCAATGTTATTTTCAGTGTCTTTTAATATCTTTCTATGTTCTTAACGCCTGATGAAGTCAATCCGACGAAACATGTTGCGTTTTCAAATAAATCTCATTTTGTTATAATTCTCGGGTTTTAAGTCAGTTAATATTAAAAATGAATATATATAAAACGCTTCATAAAGAAAATTAAAAACACTCGACAAAGATGATTTATTAGTCGGTTTGATGTTAAGCCCTTTTTACAAATGTCACAATCAATGGCATCCTTTTACAGGACACGTTTCCACCATCTTTGCCCACATACTACATTCTGTTTACTTCATGTAGAAATGGGTTCACTATGAGCTCACTGCTATCCATCCCCATAGCTAACTTTTATATGGAAAAACTTTTCAGCAAAGTGCTCTTGATTGCTTTAGTTTAAAACCTACACTTTACCTCAGATTATGTTGACTATGGTCAGATGGTAGCAAAACTTTAAACACCTTCCTCAATCACTTTTACAAACATGAGCACATGTAATTTGCCACTAAAATTCGCTTCCCTTCCTGGACACACTTGTCACACGTCTTCCCCAAGTCTATTCTTCACCATGTGACGTAAACTAACCCTTATCATCATCACCACCTTCCACAAAAACTTGGGGTTATTAACTCCTCAAAAACAAAGCCATAACAATTTTCTCTCATGAGCAAGCTGTTAAACAGGGATTAAGTTGTTAGTAATACAGTTTATGAACAATGGCTATAGCAAAAAAATGCCATCAATAAAATTCTTCATAAAACTACATCTGTAAATGGATATAACAAATAAATATTACAGTAAAACCATAGCTATTCCATATATTAAAGGATTATCACAAAAATAAAATGCCACTTTTTAACCACCTGTGAAACTGAAAGGCATATCTCCTTGCCGACTTTTGCATATACTGAATCCAGTGCAAGTTGTAAGATACCTTATATTGGTGTAACTGGAAGTACTATTCCAATCCATAAAAACAGAACACAAACGACACAAAATTTAACAATTTTGGTAAATCGGTCCTCTCGGATCACGCGCTTTAACATCCAAAACCAAACTGATTGGAAAGATACTGTAGCTGTTCCCAACATCATACAAAAGCCTGGTACGATTAACAATTTAAGGAAGCACGTGACATTTTGTTCAACCATTCTAAACAGCAATTGTGGCCTAAAAATTGCATGCATATAGATGGCACAGATTTTAGAGTCCAAAAATGAAGGTTTGCTTTTAAAAGTTCTCCAGCAAACTCTCTTTTAGGACTCTAAGCAATAATTTCAGCTATTTCATATCTTGGCGACTATCGATATCAACAGGATTTGGTGTTTTATTTACATCGTGAAGAACTATTATGAATAATCAACACCTAACTTATAGATGCATATACAGGAAGGCCAACAAGGAAGATTAACTTGGAAAACCGTTGATATACTGAATCCTAACTTGTCCAAAAGTTGACCAAATTAAAATGACTTTAGCATGTGTGCAGCATTTAATGAAGGCATCCGCGACCCATATCAGACCGATCTATGCACAGGGAATTGAAGAGGTTCGTTACTGGCAGCCGCATGCCTATACGGAAACCAGTAGTTTCTGCTAAGAACCAGAAAGTTCGGCTATGATAGAATCAGGAACTGACTGTAAAAGTCATATGGTCCGACGAATCACAGTATACCTTGTTCTGTACTGATGGTAAGCAGAGTTTGGCAGGAGCCCCATGAAGCAATGAACCTAGCTTGCATTGTAAACACACGTCAAGGTGGTGTGATGGTGCAGGACATGTTCTGTTGGCATGGAACGGGTCACTTGATATTGCTAGAATGTCAGGTGTCCTCTAAGGAATACCTGAACATTGTTGCCGATCAAGTCCATCCTGCAATGTTAACTTATCCAGCAGGTGACAGTTGTTTCATGCAGCAATGCTTCAGCCAATTGTTCAGCGAGCATGAAAGCAACTTCCACCATCTTCCTTGGTCATCACAAATCCTGGATCTGAACCGTATTGAGAATGTATGAAACATGTTAGAAAAATAGAAAAATTTTGCATCTATGCAAAACTACATACGAGATGTGCTGAAATTCTGGCTAAAGGAGGGCCAACACAGTATTAAATAAGTTTTTAATTCAGTGGCCATTATGTGTGTGTGTGTGTGTGTGTGTGTGTGTGTGTGTGTGTGTGTGTGTGTGTGTGTGTGTGTGTGTGTGTGTGTGTGTGTGTGTAGAAAATATCCAGAGATTTTTATTTAATAAGGTTAAAACACCTTATGGTAACTCGTTCTGGTAAAATACTTATAAGCTCTGTATTACAAAAATCTTGGTATTTCTTGCCTGGCTCCCACTGATGAGACCTCAATAAAGGTCGAAACCGGTCTGGGTAGTGGCCTCTTGCCTTTAATACATAGCATCATACATCTCCTCAAGGAGGTGGGCTGTGCAATAAGGGTAAATATTAAGAATAGTGATCAGAGCTTATTCTACGTTTACCATGAGTTGCCTTGACTTGCACTGCTTGGGGGGACAGCTAGACTTCCAATACGTGCAGGCGCAAACTTGACTTGTCTGTTTGCTTGGGAAATGGAGTAAAAACCAGGTCTAAAATAGCTTGGTATCTTTAACACACACACACACACACACACACACACATATATATATATATATATATATATATATATATATATATATATATATATATATATATATATATATATATATATATATATATAATTTCCTAGTTTTGATATTAACAAAATTAGAGGCGAAATCAGTAAATGGGCGGTAAATGATATCAACCAAGTAAATGATATCTACTACTTATCAACAGTAACCAGAGCAAATGTAACTGAATTTTATTGTTTTCATTTCAAAATAGAAACCATCCCCGTGAAATGGGCCGTTATAGTTGTCAATCTTAAAATCCTATATCACATTACACCTGGTTAGAATCACTTACATTGGCTACATGACGATTTCACAGAGTTCTGCACGCTCTGCACTGGGCCAAACGACTACTAATGCTTCTGCGGAATGAGACTCTAAGGTCCCGTAGAAAATACATTACGGGATAGGGTCGTTGCACAGGGCTGCTCTCAGCCGAGCGAAGCAGTGCTCTTGCTGCCTAAGAAGGCGCGTTCATGACAATCTTAGTGGGAGAAAATGCGATCTATTTTTATGCAGAATATGTAAATTTGCAGCAATTATATTGACTTACCTAATTATTAATACTTAATTCGTTTACCTTGGGGGAGACCACACTCCAACCAGGCGCATCCCCCGGGTGGCGGATACCCAAATGGGTTGCTCTGAATAAAGAATAAAGAGCCGTGGACCAAAGGATGTAGCAGAGGCATGGCAAGCTGGCTACATTATATGCCAGTAACTTTCATGAGCAGGAGAAAGTCTACAAACCGAGATAGTGCTACTGCGTACGGGACAACCGACGCGCCTACTCAAAGACCACATAGAGTAGGTGAGAAATCAGCAATGTAGCCATCCTCAACATAAGATCACTATACCGACCTGGAAAATTGCAATTAGTCCAGGAAAATTTAAAAAGACTGAAATTGAGTATTTTAGGTTTATCAGAGACACATTGGTGCGGAGATGGATTCATGGATTTACCAGAAGGAAGACTGTACTTCTCAGGAAGAAAAGATAACATACACAGAGGAGTTGCATTATTAATTGAAAAGAAACTTACACACTCAGTAATTGAAATAACCCCAGTGTCTCCTAGAATAATCACAGCCAAACTTCAAGCAAAAGAAAAAGGTCAAACAATTAAAATAATCCAAATATATGCACCAGACAGTAACCATTCAGAGGAAGAAATAGAAAATTTCTATGAAGAACTACAACAGGAAATAGATAATCCCAAAAATAGAGAACTCATGATAGTGATGGGAGATTTTAATGCTAAAATAGGACAGTTCACAGCAGACAAAAAAGATGTGATGGGGAAATTTGGATATGGAGAGCTTAACGACAGAGGAGAACAATTACTCCACTTCTGTAAAGCAAACATTCTAATGATTACAAACACATTGCTCTATCAACGCTCTAATAATAAATATACATGGACATCCCCAGATGGTAATATAAAGAACTGCATAGGCTATATCATCATAAACAAACAATGGAAAAGATCAGTAAATAATGTACGAACATTAAGAAGTTTTGATTTTGACACTGACCACGAAATATTAACTGCCAAAGTGAAGATAAAATTCAACAGAAAAAATAATATCAGAAAAGAAGAAAACATCAACCTATCAAAACTAAAAGATAGCTCAAGCAGAAGTCGATTTTTAGAACAGATGTGCTTGAAAGTAAAACCCTCCATCTTCCAGAACAGCGGGAAGAAGAAAAAGAAACACTTATCAATTGCAAAAGACACTCTAGGTTCCAAACTCCAAATAAACAAACAGTGGATAACCCAAGAAATCATAGCTACCATAGAAGAGAAAAGAGAGGCCAAGATACTTGTAAACCAACAAAACAATGAAGAGAATAGAGAAGAATACAGAGCACTAAAAAATAAAGTTGATAACCTATGCAAAAAAGCCAAAGAAAAATGGTTAGAAGAAAAAGCTAAGAAATGCCAAGAAGCATACCAACAAAACAACCTAAAAGTCTTCCATGATACTGTAAGAGAAATTACAAAGGAATTCTCAGCAAAAACAGTAACAATGATAAATAACAAGATGACTGAAACCGGGAATATTGAATATATAAGAAAAATCTGGTCAAACCATTTTAAGACTATCTTCCACCAAGGAAACAAAACTACAATGCCAACAATAGAAGAAAATAATGATCACCCAAAAATTTTACAAGAAGAAGTTAGATACGCAATAAAACAGATGAAAAACAATAGCACCAGGCATTGATACTATCCCTACTGAACTGTGGTCATATGGAGGCAGCACATCAATAGAATATTGAACAATCCTATTCAATAAAATACTGCAAACAGGAGAGATCCCAGATGACTAGAGAACTGGAAAGATCATCCCAATATACAAGAAAGGAGACAAAAGAGACTGCAGAAATTAGAGACCAATCAATTTACTCCCTCACACCTATAAAATATTCATAAGAATTATACAAAATAGATTAAAAACACATACGAAGAAATGATAGGCATAGAACAAGTTGGTTTCCGAGGAAACTATTCAATAATAGACCAAATTTTCACATTGCACCAACTAGCAGAGCTCAGCTGGGAAGACCATAAAGAACTATATTGTTGTTTTGTGGACTTTAAACAAGCTTTCAATAACATCAACAAAGAAATCCTTCTTAAAATTCTACTAGAAAAAGCAATAGACAAATATATAATACAGTTTCGATAAAATATTACTCTAAGACAAATGCAATAATTAAAAAGGACACACTCACAACAGAACCTATATAGATCCAAAAAGGAGTAATGCAAGGATGCCCATTATCCCCATGCCTATTCAACATATATCTAGAAGTTGTAAAGAAGGCAATAGACAATGAGCCTGGAATCAATGTCAACGGTTTAAACATAAATAATATCAAATATGCAGATGATCTCGTCCGTCTTGCAAGAACCCCAAATGAACTACAAAAGTTGATCAACAAGCTAAACGAAACCTGTAAAACATATGACATGGCAATAAATATACAAAAGACAAAAGTGATGAAAATAGGGAGGAACAGAACTACCATCTCAGCCACCCTAAAAGGAGAACAAATAGAACAAGTAGACAACTTCATATACCTTGGATCAAAACTAACAGAAACAATAGATGAACTCAAAACAATCAAACACAGAATAGCGATAGGATGGACCACCATGTGAAAATTGCAGAAAATCTGGAAAACAAACAAGATATCTAAGCAAGCCAAAATCAAATTATATGAAGCAATAATTATACCAACAGTCACCTATGGAGCAGAAGCATGGACAGTTAAAAAAAAAGAGAGAAGAAAAAACTGCTGGCATTTGAAATGAAATGCTTAAGAAAAATAAATAGAACAAGTTGGATAGAAAAGAAAACAAACATCACAGTCAGACAAGAACTATTGTATAAAAAGACAATAGAAAAATTTAGAAAACAACTGAGATGGCTTGGACACACTATGCGCATGGACGCAGACAGACTTCCTAACGTCCTAATCAATACTTTTCCAACTGAAAAAAGAAGACCCGGAAGACCAAGAATTACCTGGCTGAAATTAATAAAGAACATCTCGGGATGCAGAACATATAAGGAGCTTTTTCTAACAGCAAGGAATAGAGAAGACTGGAAGATCCTGCTCAAGAGAAGACTCAACTCGTCTTAGACGGAAGATATGAATTCGTTTATAAAAATTTAAAGAAAGAATGAAACTTCATACTAACACTTAGAAACGGCGCCCCAGCTTGTAGTGGCGTCCGCCCTGTACGGGCAAGCAGGTTTTTCCTCCCGGAAACTCGGGTTTTTCGTCCTGTATACTCAAGAAAATCGACCGTAGAACCCACATTATTTCAGACATTAAATATATTGCGTTAGGGTTAGGGACCACTAGATGGCGGCACATTTGAGCCGTCTCTCTTCACTGAGTACCGCTTAATTAGTGATAGCCTTGGGCCATCTATCTCTGATTGGTACCAGTGGAGATTGAACTGCCCACTCAGTCTCCAAAAAGTTAGATAGGGCTAAATGGCCTCGCCTACTCCCCGTATACGGGAATAAAAAGGCGTTAGCTATTTTTTTTTTTATACTCCAGATGTTGACATTAATATGACCGTCGGGTGAGGGTTTTATTAATATTATTAAATTGGATTTTACTATAACAAGGTAGTTGTCTCTATAATTCATTAAAATTAACATTATAATGGCTCGATGAAAGATATTCTCTAATAAAAGAAACTTCGACGAGCTGGTAAAGAAAAGTCAAGGTTTAAAAGCAATAATCTTAGGACTTAAAACGAATAGGTGAGATAACGGGACGCTTATTTAAGGGATTATATATCTAACTTTCAATCAATCCAAATATTTTGGCTGTGTGAAGACTAATTAGATTTGTGTGTATGTTTAAGAATAACTTTATTTAACATGTGCATCATTCCAGCGTTTAAGGAAGTAAGAAGCGGGAAATGACTGAAAAACATAACATGCTGCATGTGGCCAAGAGAGTCTTGGAGAGACGAATGCACTTCATAACAAAACGGGATAGAATTAGAAATAATAGAATTACAGAGGAGTAAGTGGAGTAGAAGATATTGTGAATTACTAAAGACTTCACAATGAATTCTACTCTATTTACATAATTAAAGCATTTAATTAGAGGTGAAGCTGGCTATATGAAGCAGATGAAAGGCAGACAAAATGAAACACTCAGTGGATACAGAGAAGGAAAGATCGCCAAAGAAGAAGATATAGTTCGCCCACCATTTCTAGATCCCTTCTTGGCTCGGTGCCAAGAATAGTTGATTCATGCTGAAGAGGAGAAAGAAATGATGTACGAATTCGTCGCTAACATGCGAAATCACGTGCTTTCTTGTCCGTCGCTGTCTAGTACTAGCTTGATTTTCGTTGTTCTCTTTTTGCATTATTTTTTTTATTATTAATTTGTATGATGGATTCAGTACGGTCAACAAGTTCTATTGTTACACGTTTCAGTAGCTCTTGCAAAAGAATATTGAATAATGTTCTGACATTCCGCGAAAAAGAATCGTCAGAAGACCGTCTTCTTGTTCCCCTTTCTCAAGTCATAAAACGTGCAAGTGCAATTGCGGGCGTATCGGGGTCGACTGTTAAAAGAATTCGTAGGGAATCAAAAGGTGAAGGTAAGCCAAAATTTAAATCTCCTAAAAAAAGCGCCAGAGAAAGAAAACTATCGAAACCGTAGCTTTGAATGATTTCGATGTAGACGCTATAAGAAGAGCTATTCACGAATTTTCCATGGTCGAGAAAAGAGTGCCAACTGTTCCGAAATTGATTCCTGTGCTTAAAGAAAAAATTAATTTTCCTTGGAAAAGAGAAACCTTAAGGAAAATACTTCATGAAATTGGATTTTGTTTTAAAAAGTCCCAGAATAAAAGGAAACTTATCATGGAGCGAAGTGACATTGTTTTATGTAGAACGCAGTATTTGCACGTATTAACACTCTACGTACATTTTTCCGACTGTTATACAAGCAAAATAGTTACACTTTAAAAACAGCAATGTTCGTAAAAGAAAAACTAAATTTTCCGACCTGTAATAATAAACAAACTGAGTTTGTTTATTATTACATCCCAGAAGACAGACTGATTACCCTATTATCGGAATGGATTCTCCTTTTTCTGACATGCGCAGAAGTGTCGAGGGACCTCAAATCGGTGGGCGAACTATAATGGGATGATTTTGAGAGGTTTGAGATTTAGAAGTTAAGGTGGATGAATGAATGAAAAAAGGCTAGAAATGTTTAACAAGAACCAAGTTACATCTCTGGTAGATGTCTGAGATTTTTTTTTAAAGAAATTCCTGTGATTCTTCCGCGCTTTTTTCATGTATAGCTTCTTGCGGATATTGTCAAATGCTGGGTATCAAAACACGTGATCTCTTTATGTCTAGAAACATAGTAAGGATTACCTGGTATTCTGACAGGCGGATCAACAATTTGTGTCGTCAAAAACAAATACATTGATTTAAGTTAAGGGATATTACATCCCATATAGTTTCTCAGCCGAATAAGAAACTCAAAAAGTTTCATGCCGAATATAGTAGAAACTATGTAAAGTTCGGCGATTCCAAGCGTAAGCAAATACCTGGATACTGCCGCAACTGACCCAAAGGTAGTGCAAGCTGAGGCAACTCGTGTCAAAGGTGGAGCAAGCTCCGATCACTATTCCTGATATTTACCCATAATGTGAACTTAGCTCCTAGGAGCTGTATTATTGTTCGACATTATGAGAGAAGGTCACTACCCAGACCGGTTTCAACCTTTATTGAGGTCTCATCAGTGAGTACTAGGTCTGCCTACTCACTGATGAGACCTCAATAAAGGTTGAAACTGGTCTGGGTAGTGACCTTCTCTCATAATGTCGAACAATAATACAGCTCCTAGGAGCTAAGTTCACATTATGGGTAAATATCAGGAATAGTGATCGGAGCTTGCTCCACCTTTGACACGAGTTGCCTCAGCTTGCACTACCTTTGGGTCAGTTGCGGCAGTATCCAGGTATTTGCTTACGCTTGGAATCGCCGAACTTTACATAGTTTCTACTATATTCGGCATGAAACTCTTTGAGTTTCTTATTCGGCTGAGAAACTATATGGGATGTAATATCCCTTAACTTAAACAAGTTATATGTCGCCGAATTGAAGCCTTTGGCTCTTCATATATCTAATAAATACATTGATATTCTTCCCGGCCTACTTGGTGCAGTTGAAGAAAGGAAAACGGTAAGGGATGTGGACACTGAAGTCTCCAAAGATGTATACCCAAAGAAATACAAAATAACAACTGTTCTACATCCACTTATATACAGACTAGTGACTTCACACCCAAATCACCTGCATCAGTAACACATAATACACACATTACATTCCCATAATGCTTTTGTATTTTGTTAAATCTCGCCAATCTGCGATTGGCTGCAGTGGCACACGACTTCCCCTGAGCCTCCAAATGTTTGATAGGATTAAAACGACCTCGCGTACTTCTTTTGGGAAATAAAACGCGTTAGCAGAATCAATTCTAGTCTACGTGAACAGGATAAACTATAATTATGGATTGTCTCCCTATTTTATATGTATAGATTTAGCTAATGGGTTAATTTTTACACTCATTTTTATATTTAGTCGTGATGATCAGTATTGCTGTAGTTTTAAAAATTATTACGCGGGAAATTAAAAAAAAAAAGTCCATTAGACGATGTGTTTCAGTCCTATCCAACTTTTGGAGACTGAGTGAGCAGTTCAATCTCCACTAGTATACCAGAGATAACCAGTGGTGAGCTATAAGGGGCTCGCGCGAGCCCTTTGTTAAATTTTACGAGCCCCTTGTTCTTGTTTACTTTATTTTTTTGAAACATACTGTATTAAGCAACAAACTCATACGGTAACCTAACAAAAATTAGTCAATTCAGCAGTGTATAGATTATTTGGAATTATTGTTTCAACTCCTCTATAACGAATGCACCCAAGTTTGAAAATAAAATAAACGCATGCGCTATCTTTACCCTTCTCCCTTCTGGCGGCCAATCAAATGTTTTATAAAAGATTTCATTCTTATTATATTTTGATAATTAAGAAATGTTTTTCTTATGTAAGATAAATTAACACAATTGTATGCAAATATTTCATATTTAGATCATGAAATATTTGTTTAAAAATGATAGCCTTAAATTAGAGGTTGATTGTCCTCTCATGCTTGTTGATTGGAATTTGTACACAAGCTGTATTAATAAAAGTGTTTGTGTGAAATACGGTTTTTTTTATTTTGCTCGACAATGAGCCCTTTGTTAAAATTTCCATAGCTCAACACTGGAGATAACTGACCTAAGAATATCACTAATATCCAGTGAAGAAACGGCTTACAAGTGCCGCCATATCGTGGTCTCTAATAATACTTTTAATGTCTGAAATAGTGTGGGTTCTACAGCCCATTTTCTTGAGTTTACGGGAGAAAAAAATCCGCTTGCCTGTGCCAGAGACCGACGAATTCTGGAACCTGCAGGCTTTAAAAAGTTCTATTCAGTGACAAGGATCGAACTTTTTAAAGCCGCCTTCGGGCGGCCTAGTGATGAGGAGTGGGACTTTCATGGAGTCCAAAAATCTACTATGGGAACCACAATAATCACTACTGAGAATAACTTTCAGTTAGTAACGTCTGAGGGCTCTGGAGTGCTTCAGGCAAAGCACTCCAGACCCCTCAGGCAACCCATTTCACTCTTAATAAACCATTGCTAATCACATCTTCAGGGTTGATGAGAAATGGGGGGGGGGATGCAAGTACAAATACCAGGGACCCAGTAGGAACATTTTTCTGAGTGGTATCATTAGTAGCTGGTCCATCTGTGCTTGCAGGGATTTTTTTTTTTTTTTTTTACCAGGACTCAGAACCCACTTTTGTTTGCTCTGCAGTGCTTACAACTTCCAGAGGTGACATCTTTAATATCACATACTCAGGGCCGCATTTACCATTAGGCGCAAGATGGGGGCCTTACTCTCTAGGGGGCCTCATTTTAAAACCTTACTCCTCACAAAGAACAATAAAAAAAACTAACAGGAACTCTGTATTCCATAAAAATTCATGTATGTAAGCCGACCATTTCTTTGCTGGATGTATATACACGTCCAGCAAACCTGGATAATATTCTGTCCACCTGCTGAAAGAACATGCATAAGAAGTGTAGTTTGACCGTCATGTCCATTAGAAGGTGCGATAATCCTTCACGCTGAAAAGAACACTTAACTACATTACCTAGCGTACGTAGTAGCTACGTTCTGTGGCCTACAGCAAAAACGCAGTTTGCTCGGCAATCGGAATCTAAGGTATATCAGACTAAATACCTACGAGTTATATTCATTTTGCTGCTTATTTTTATCGTATAATTATAGTTTTTAATGCCAGCGTTAAATAAGAAATCCTTTCATACTTTCTTCACTTCATATTGTATCACTTTGGAAGATCAATGTCAGTATCAATTTTTTTGCTAATTATTTTAATCGCCAATACATTTTAAAATTCTCCAAGAACTCGATTGAAGATAATTATTTTTGTCAAACAATTATTTTATAAATTCATGAAAATCCGAATCTAAAAATGAATACAGCCTCCATTTGTTCCAAACTAAGTTTCCTATTTTATTCATAATCTTAGTTCGAAGTTTAGTTATCATACGTAAATCTTGAATCATATCATGTAATGCATAATTTTTATAACATAATCTGTAGGTTTTTGCATTTCAACTTTCTTGGTTTCCCCTCTAATCACTCACTACAAATCAAAATAAACGGCAGTTTTGAAGTCAACTGTTATGTATATATTTTCGGCTAATTTCGATATTATGCGGCAGTTTTGAAGTAGCGATATTTTCCCTACAGTTTATCTTTGGAAACATGTGTAGGTGCATGCGTCAAAATGAAATTTTATTTCGAAAATTTTCATAACAGAATTAATTCGCCTTTAATGGTTAACTCCCCCCTCCCAAAATTATTATCTCACACACACACACACAAATACTGCTGGATAACATGTGCGCACTGTCTTTTTGTTTGAATTCGTTACTTTCCAAAGTAATTGTACTGTTGCAGTTTTAAGCAAAAGACAAAGGCGTAGAATCTCTGATAAAATACCATTGGATATAAATTAAAAAGACTCACAATCGGAAACCCCTAGAAATGCAGTTTAATACCATTTGTTGTTCATAAAAAAAAATAAAAAAATCGTTCCTAAAATTGAAATGTGCGCCCCGTATAATCTTATTTTGCAAGGAAAGGAAGCAAAATGTCATATTTATTTCAATAAATTTTATTTAAAAAATATAAATATTTGACATAATATTTCCAATGCAAATAAACATTTTGATTATTTATTTTCGCACATGTGAAATTCATTTTTATTTGGGAAGATAATTTTGCTGCACAATAAGTAAATTGTGCAGCAAAAAAGAGTCAATCCAAGAGTACAGTGCAAATAACTTACAATAATCCGTTAACGGTGTTGTGTGTGTGTGTGGGGGGGGGGGTAATTGCATTTTAACAGATAGAATGCTGATGAAGTTTCATCAGCATTCTGCCTTTTTATTAGGTCAAAGGGATTTTGAGTATATTTGCGAACAGATATATTTAACATAACTTAACCAGTTTTGTTGTAAAAAGTGCCACATTTCAAGAAATAATTAGCGGCATAATAATTAAATAGCAAAATTCATAATGCTTCAGAATAACTTGATAATTTTGATAATACCAAAACAAGATGGGACACATCTGTAGAAATCTATTATTATTATTATTATTAGAGTCCTTTTAATTATGAACTCTATAAAGATATACTTAATAAATTTGTATTTTTATGTTTTTAAATAAATAAACACGTTTCATTTTGTAACAGATGGTTTTTGGACTTTTAGACTATTGCTCTTATCAATATTGCAAAAACTCGACTGTAACTTAAATATTCCAAAGCACATTACATCGATTTTTCACTTAGGTCAAGTCCCATAAGAATGTTGTAAAAAATAACCTTGTTTTTCTCTGTATATTTTGTAATCTAGATATTTTTGTAAATAGCCCTTTGGAAATTAACTGTATATACTTCTTTAATAAGAATATGTTAGAGTGTTAAAAACAAAGGCAATGTTTTTCGCCAGAGCTGTATGTAATAGATCCACATCGCGGCATTAGAAAGGTTGTTTATTAAATTTTGTGTGTATGAGAAAGGCTTACAAGCTTTGCACGTAAACACCTCTGAAGTCCGTCAGAAAGGTTCAAACAACTTTCCGATGGTCGGCAACCTACAATCAAAAGAAGGCACAGAAGAGAACAAAGAGCAGGTCGAACTTGAAACTTAAGATGAAAGAATCATGCCATATTCTTCGGGGGGTTACAAACTTCGTGCGTGGTCTCAGGGAAGGCATAATAAAAGGGGACAGAGCCAATCATATAGGACTTCCTGGATCCAGAAGTCGCCAGAGAGAGAGGGCTTCCCGTTTCCAGATGTTGTCAGAGAGGAGCTTCCCAGTTCCAGTCTTAAGAGAAGGCGTTAAGTTGCTGAAAGTAGATGTTCCAATCGCTGCAGAAAAGCTTCCAGGCCAGAGAGGAATCCCAGTTGACAGTTGGCGGCAATTCGAGTTAGTGGAGGCAACAGAAAAAGGAGCTAGTCATCCAGGCATTTTTGGCAAGCCCAAGCAGAGGAGAAAAGGCGAGACAAATTACCCGAAGCACCTTCGCTCGGAAGTTTTCTTTTTGCCGTGGGAGCATAACTTTTTGCCATAGCTGTATATGAGTACTGTAGGGCGCAGTTTACAGCCCGCTATTTTCCCAATGAGATATTTCTGAAGCCAGATTTCCTGAAGGAAGCTCAAGATCTGAGATGAAAGAATTGCCTTAGAACGTTTTGTGCAAGACCTTTGACTGAATGTGTGATACAGAGCTTTTGTAAGTTATATACCTTTGTACAATTCCTCTTATTTTTGGCAAGCCCAAGCAGAGGAGAAAAGGCGAGACAAATTACCCAAAGCACCTTCGCTCGGAAGTTTTCTTCCAAGCGAAGGTGCTTAATTGTCCAACTTGTTTAGTTGGACAATTAAGATTTAGATCGACAGTAACGAAGTGTCATTAAGAGAATCTATTGCATATTTGAAGTTGATATACAGTTTGTAAAAGTAACTTAATAGAGAGTTAGCTAACCTCTTTGCAAGTATACTAGGGGTTTAATAAGTGGAAATTGTAAACAGAGTAAATAAGTTTTTGAGTTAAAGAACGTTTTTGCGATCATTTTGAAACACGTTCCAGAGATAACAGAGGTTTTTTGTGTGCTGCTGCTGCTGCTATTTGTATTAATTAGTTGGGTAAGAGCAGTTTCTATATCACATACATAGAGCATTTGAATTTAAAGTTTATTATTATTTATAAAATGAAATTGATTTTTTAGTTCATTTTTTGTGCATCAAGATTCTAGTCATTTTAGGGTAAAATATCGAGTAAAAAAGTGGATGTTAGCGAGCATTGCAAGTTATCGTTACTATTTATTGCCTCTATGTTTTAACTAAAGCTGGAATTATTATGCTTATTACTGCAACTTCAAAAAATCAAAGCTGGAGTTGAATAAATCTTGTAATAAATAAATGTTGTAATCCCATAAATATGATTTTTGCTATAATTTTTATTACCGTAAATTCAAAATTTTTATTTTTAGTGAGAATATCTGAACTTTACAGTTCATGAAGTTCCAATTTTTATCTTGATTAGATAAAATCAAGATAAAAATTATGGTGCTTGTCAAACAAAATCAACGTTCTCAAAATCAATAATCAACGCTGCAATTGAAATCTTTCACAGAAAGCTTTTAATTACATCTTTCTTTAAATTAATTATGATTCAATTACATGGAATATTTAAAAGTGTAAATAATATTTATATTTAGAATTACATTAAAAGATTGTAAACTATTTAGAAAATTTAATATTAAATATAAAGTATCGTAGAAGTTGCATTATTATTTATAATCCATCGATATAAGTTAGTCATTTATTTCTATAAAATGACTTACAAGGTTGCTAGTTTAATATTATCAAGATTTTTTTTAATATTAATATTTATTGTATACATGTGAAATTCGTTTATATTTTTGGGAAGAGATAGTTTAGTAACCGTTATTTGGCTAGTACTTGTAAAGCAGTATACTGTATACAAGTATATATACCTAATCATATGGTTAAAGTAGTTGTTGCAGTCGGTAAGAATATATTATTCAATTAATTATTATTCTTATTTTACTGTTACTCGTTTATTTTAACAAAACAAAGATGCTGCTGTTTCTATGTTTGTATTTTTTAAGCTTTTAACGTAATTGTTTATTTTATTTGTTTATTTTGGATTTAATAAATATTTATTTCGCTTTTAATAGATTAATACACATAATGATGCCTAGAAAATTTGAATCCGGAGCTAGTAAAAGAAAACGACATAGAGAAAATGAAACACAGCTAAATAGTCAAAAGAGGGCAATTTTTTCTTTCTTGCGTTCTGAAAATGAAGAATTTCGTAGACCTGAAGTTGTACTTCACAGTTCTCAGAATGAAAACGAAACATTGGTTTCATTATCAGGAGGAGATGAAAGTGAAAATGAAGAACATCAAAATGATGTGGAAAACATAGAAGGAGAGAAAGAAGTAAATGAAACAAATCAAGAGGATTCTGAAGAAAATTTTCAATCGGAGTCTGTACTTACCAGCAAGCAAGCTATCTCTTATCCTACCGATATAGCAGTGTGGTCACTTATTATTAATGAACAGTTTATCGAGCATATTTTAATAAACATGCCCCAGAATGTTGGTAAAATCGAAAATTAAAAAAAAAAGCATACACAGAATGCAATAGAATATATGTCAGAAATGTAAATATATCACATTTTTACTGTAAAAAGGCGAATGGAACAAAGGAGAAACCAGAGTGGCTAATTTTTTCAGAAATTGTTTTCTAAGTCAAATAATAGCTTAATGAAGAGTTTTAATGACTGGGGAAATATAACACGAACCTTATGTGATCACGAGCAGTCTACTAAACATATACGAGCGATGTGCACATATCACAAAAGAAAATCAAGTGATTTTCTTTGGCGATATTGATTCTGAATGATCAAACAAATACAATCTAAAGAAAATTATTGGAGATAGGTTTTAAAAATAATAATAGCTACCATTAAGTTACTGAGTAAACTAGGACTAGCATTTAGAGGAAATACAAATGATATTTTTTCTGATTCTTGTGGAAATTATTTATCGTGTTTACGTTATTTAAGTGAATTTGATGACTTTTTTAAAAGATCACATGAAAATGTATGCCAACTGTGGTTCTGGCAGATCAAATTATCTTTCTTATCATACTTGTGATGAATTCATAGCGTTAATTGCTAAAAAAACAAGAGAAATATTAATATCAGAAATTAAGGAAGCTGCTTATTTTGCAATAATACTCGATTCAACGCCAGACATTGCCTATAATGACCAACTAGCTATGATATTTAGATATGTTGCCTCAAATTCTGACATTAGAGAAACATTTATCGGGTTCATCAGAATTACACAACATAATTCTTTATATTTAGAAGAGTATTAAAGTATTAGAGTATTTATTATTAAAAAAATTAGAAGAATTATCTTTGGATATAAAAATGTGCAGAGGGCAAAGCTATGATAACGCTGCCAATATGAAAGGTATCTATACAGGTTTACAAGCTAGGCTGAAAAAACGTAGTCCCTCTGCACATTATATACCGTGCTCTAGTCATTCCTTAAATTTAATTGGCAACTATGGCGCGGAATCTTGTCCGGAAGCAGTGCAATATTTTTTGTTTTATTCAAAATGTATATAATTACTTTTCATCTTCAACAAGAAGATGGGGTATACTCCTTAAACATTTAGAAAAAACCTTTAACAGTTAAAAGACTGAAACGAGGTCGTCCGCATGAGCTGACGCTATATTGATTTTGAAACGTGGATATAAACAAATTAAAGACGTATTACTTGAAATATCCATTTCTCCTCATGAAAAACCTATTTCTAAATTAGAGAGTTCATCATTGGCTGAATATTTTGACAAACCAGAAACAGCAATTTTAACAGTTATGTGGGACAAACTTTTACAACGAATAAATGCTAATAGTAAATCTCTACAAGATCCCCATATGGATTTGTTTTTAGCTAATAATTTGTTACACTCTTTAGTTGGTTTTATTTTAGGTATCAGAAATAGTTTTGCTGCTGTAAATGAAGAAACGAATTTATTAACAGATGAGACAAAATTTAAAGATAAAAAGGAAAGAACTAAAAAACGAAAAAAAAAATGAGTGACGAAGTTTCACAATCTAACAATGAGATTATATTACATGGAAAAGAAAATTTCGCTGTGAACACTTAAATGTCATTTGCGATAAGCTAATTTTGGAAATTAACTAGACTAGTACAGGACTAGTATTGATAAAATTTTACAAACTTATGAGACAGATATTGATCCAGAAAAATTTACTGATGAAGTTAAGCAATTTTTAATAATGATAAAGGAAGAAAATTCTTCAATTAAAAATATGTACAAATTCATAAACGATGGGTTAAGGTCTACTTTTCCGAACGTAGAAACAATTTTAAAAATATTTTTGACGATGCCTATTTTAAATGAAAGTGCTGAACGCTCATTTTCAGTGTTGAAACGAATAAAAAAATTATTTAATAAGCAACTTGCACCAAAATAAAACAAGTGACCTGTCGTTATTATGCATTGAATCAGATGTAATGGACTCGATCAATTATGATATTTTAGATATATTTGCTAAAACTAAAGCCAGAAAAAACCTTTTAGTTATTACTTTTTTTTATTTAAATTTGAACTGATTTATTTTTATACTTTTTTAAAATGCAAATATATGTATAACCAATGTTGTATTGTGTTATTAAAATGAGTTATATGGAAATGTTGACTTTTATTTTCAATAAACTAAAAAAAAAAAAATGCTTATTTTTGAGGGCCTCATAATGATGTTGCGCCTCGGGCGTCCAAAAGTATAAATGCGGCCCTGCACATACTGGAAAATTTCTTTAGAATATACATAAAGTCCCTTTAGTAACTTGTTTCTATCACATCCTTTCTACTGTTCGGCTAGACTCTGTAATCCATAACCTTTATTATCGTAGACAGTGGCGGCTCGTGGTTTGAAATCGTGAGGGTGCTGCAACTTTCGAAATATACATACACACTAAGTACAGAGTACACTTGTTTGGATAAAATATCAAAATTATGGTAAAAATTAAAAAAAAAATTAAACATGAAAAGATAAAATTATACAGTTAGGTATAATTCAAAATTACTTAAAAATAAAATATATTCTTCTTGTTGTTGTCTTTAATTGTAACATCCAAATATTTAAAGGGACGGAGTAAACACACGTAGCAAATACCAGCAATATGACACTGTGGTAAACACAGTTCTGATAGCGTCCTTCGCGATCTTAAGTGCTACAAGATGGATTTTTATTATTTTTTATACAAAATAAGAGAATTGTATAGGATTATTGATGATAAAATTAAATATTACAAGCAAATATAAATAAATATATTTATATATCGAGAAAAATTGGGGGTGCTACAGTTCTACAGTGCTATGCACGAGCTGCCCCTAGTTACGGGGGTAATGTGGCTGGATATAAACTGAAACCATTTGTGATATGCAAGGTGACCACAACTAGTATTTTCGTACTAGATCTAGTATGTTTTATAAATTTTTAGTGTTCTAGTACATTCAGCAACAGATCTAGTACTTTCTTACTTCTGAAGAATAATAATATGAGAGTTAGACATATGAGTTTAATATTTTTATCTTCTCCCACCTTCCTATATGTCACAAGTATGATTTCTCGTTTTTTCCTATCCCCTCTCACTGTTCGCTAACCTCCTCTACCACTCTCTCTCTCTCTCCTCTGATCCCATACTCACGCAGTCCGACTGGCATTAGCCAATGAAAATATATTCTTCTCTATTCAAACACTTCTCGCACGTTATAAGATCATTACAACAATGAAAACATGTGGAAAAAACTAAATATTTTAATATGAGTAACCACCTTTTATTGATGCGCAGCGTAATTCGGACCCTATTGAAAAGATAAATCCATCCGGCAATGGTGAGTTTTTAGATATAGAAAATATATATCTAGGGCGTTATGAAGAGCTTGATAGAGAATAGCAACTATTGAAGACTCTAAAAGCATTGAAAAAGGTCAAGAATTCATGTTTTTTTTTGGAATAAAGTTTTTGAAATGAAAAATGCTGTAGGATGATAAATGTTTCCTAATTTAAAACATTAGTTAAAACGGTACTGTGCCTCCCTCATTCATCAAGCAGCAACTGAAAGAATATTTTCAGTAGTTACAATAAATATGAATATAAGAAATCAACTACAAACTCCCTTGATGAATGGACTCCTTTTGACAAAAGGAAAATGGAAACATTCATCAGCTACAGACTTCACTATTTCTGAAAAGTTAACTAATTTAGCAAAATCTGCTAAAAATAATGAATAAATACTTCCAGTGTTTTTCTTGTGGGTGGAAACCCTATATATATATATAAATAGCATATTAAATAACTGAAAATTTAATGCTACATTATTTTAAACACTAAAATGAGACTAAAAATTATATGGTAAATTGATACACATGTGAAGTGCCAGAGTTACAATCGGGACTTCACTTATGACGACTACAATGAGGTGGGTTTGACTTTTTATCTTCTCGTACGTGTCGTACTTGTATTAATTTCGCGGTTTTACGTTGAGTTCATCTATAATAAAAAGGTAGTAGTATCGTAAAATGCCCTAAATAGAGTGAAACGAAAGCAAATAAAAATCTAGTACCTTTTTTCTGCATAAGTTGATACAAATATTTTTGCTGGGTGGTCATCCTGGTGATATGGCACAGTGAGAATCCACGAATCTGGGAGTATTATCGGAGAAATAAGAAGTCGTGGATGATTTAAAAAATTGTTTGAGGATGCCTTAATCAACTGTTATGCGAATGAACTAAAAAGCTAAAAAAAAAAAAAAAAAAAGACATTAAAAAAGATTTGTGCATGAATGACTGGAAATTTGTGAAAGAAAATGTAGAATTTAAAATTTTATTAATTCTAGATAATGCTCCAGGTCATCCGTCTTATTGTGGTGAATGTCATGTTTCTCCCTCCAAACACTACTTCATTGATCCAACCGATGCATCAGGGTGTTCTTGCAGTGTTTAAGGCTTATTATCTACGGAGAACTTTTTCAAAAGCCATTTCTGCTACTGAAATTCAGTCTCATGCAATTCCGGAAAACATTCAATATTTATCATGCTATAAAAAATATTGCTGTGGCTTAGGACAAAGTGACCTCTCAATGTACGAGTGGCATATGGACACCATTAAAAAGGTTTCCGCATGATTTTGAAGTTTGTAATAGTGGCCTAGCAAACAATCTGAATCTCGAAGTGAATGGCATCATTCGTCTCATAGAAAGTTCCCCTGAACAGTTGACCAACGAAGAATTGGTCGAACTGGAGGAACAAATGTTGCAGAAGAGGAAAGGAAGAGGGAAAAGAGAAACAGGAAGAGGTAGTTAAACAATTTACAGTGAAGAGTCTTACAGAAATGTTCTTTGCAGTTAGCGATGTTATCAAAATGGCTGAAGACATGGACCCCAATGTTGAAAGCTACTTAATAATAGAAATGAAAGTACTTGATGCATTTGCTTGCTATGAACAAATTTATGACGAAAAGAAGAAGAGGAATAAGCAAAGCACTTCGAACATTTTCATCAAAAAAAAAAGTTACACCAGTGGAGCTGCAGCCTGGTCCTTCACATAGGGTAATGAAGATGTGATTATTCTCCTGTTTTATAGTGGCAGTAACACAAAGTACAGTTTTATAATAAGGTTTTAAAATTAAAATGACAGTACTGTATACTTATTACGGCTAAGTCCCTAATCCCCTATAAATCTGTTGATTTAATATATTGACTTACGTCCTGCCAGATGGAGCAGAACCCGGTAGTTAGTTGAGGGATGACTGTGTATATGTGTGTGTGTGTATATGTATATGTGTATATATATATATATATATATATATATATATATATATATTGTTAAATTGTGAATGAAGAATTTTATGATTATTAATACTTCATTCGTGATTTAACACGAATTGCATTTCCTGAGCTAAGTTTGCTCCTAAGTAAATTGTAATTTAAACATTTACTGTTTTTTTTTTGTTCATTGAAATAATAATTGTAATTTTTTTGTTATTTATCTTATATAAATTCTTTATATTAACTTGTAAATGTATCCTAAGCAAACTGTAATATATGCATTTTATTTGTTGTTACTGAAGTGAAAGTATTTCTAAGGGACTCTGCTAATGTGATTTGATTGGCTGCTGTCAGAAAACTATGTTATTTTGAGATAGCGCGTGCCTTAGCGTTGGGAACTGTACAACGATCACGTGGGAATTTCGTTGTAAACTGAAAGAGCGGAAAAAAACAAGTTTGGGCGGGAATGAGAGAGGGGATTTATGAGATATAAGGAGGAGGAACCAGAAGGAAATTGGAGAGAGATCTTGGAAGGCCGGGGAGGGAGGAGTTGTTTATGTTTATCAGTGAGTACAGACGTGTTTACCAGCGCTCCTTGTAGTATTACAGCAGTGAGTTAAGTTTTGTTTTTAATGCTTAATTCAGAGTTACTTTCAACATTAAAATTAAATAGTGATTATTTGATGCGTCAACAGCGTGCGCGATCATCAGAGCAGGTAAGACTTTTTATTTTCACCTTCAAAAACATTTTCCAGGTTCTCTCCTGTTTCCCGCCCAGTACAACACTCGGTGGTTGAAGGGACAAGGCAGGTCCTTCCACCACTTCAAGACTAGATTATGGATTCACCATATGAAGATCTCTCCTTCAAAGAACTTCTAGCTATCTTTCGGCAAATTGGTAACATCTTACACACAAAATGGCCAGGAAAGGTAGAAGTTCACCAGATTATGGAGGTCGAGAAAGAAGACCCTCAAACCTCTGAACTTTCCCCTCGCCCTACAGATGACAGCGTCATTTCCTCCGCTACAACCGACATAGACTCTAATGATTACCAGGAAGTCAGCAGAAAGAAGAGAAAGAAAGAGTCTCTTGCTGCAGAACAGGATTTTGCACCTCGAATGGACACATCAGCACAATCTAGTGCAAGCACTGAGACAAATATACCGATACAGCCCAAAGAGAGGATCCCACCAGTAGTCCTGCGATCTAAGGAAAAATGGTCGTTGCTTGTAGAGACGATGAAGAAAAGTAACATCAAGTTCTCGTCAGCCAAAAACACAGATGACGGAGTACGCATACAGCCTGAAGGAACAACGGACTACCGCCAGCTCACCAGACTTATAGACGATCATAAATTTCCATACCATACTTACCAACTTAAAAGTGAAAAGAACCTCAAGGTAGTGATCAGAGGATTGGTAGAAAACATAACAGAAGAAATAGCTACTGACCTCAGATTACAAGGCTTGGAGCCGATCAAGATTTCACGAATGTACCGAGCAGACAAGCGCCCCATGCCTCTGGTCTTAGTAGAGATCAGTAAAGACCAGAGGGAAATTTATGATCTTAAAATAGTTTGCAACTTGGTCATCAAGACCAAGCCACTACGAAGAAAAGCATAGGCTGGTCAATGCCATCGCTGCAAAATTTGGGCATGCGCAAATGCTATGCAGAGCAGACTACAAGTGTGTGAAGTGCGGTGGCAACCATCCCTCGCACACTTGCGTCAAGCCAAAGACCACACCTGCTAAATGTGCGAACTGCAGTGGCCCACACCCTGCAAACTACAAGGGTTGCTCTCTCCACCCATCCAACTTTCAAAAGCCTAGACAGGAATAAACCCAGCCCACTCAGAAAAATATTGTGAGATCTGTGCCTGAAATCAAAGCGCGAAAAGTTACACCAGATAAATCCTATGCTTCTGTGGTTTCCTCGAGTAACACTAAGGTACTCCCTTCAACTAGCAGTCAAAATTCTTCAGCAATACTCGCTGCCTCACTTGGGGAGATGCTAATGGCCTTCAGCAAAACAAATCCAAGCCAGGCCGACACCAACAAATTCCTTAGGAATACTCAAGTCATCTTCTCCATGATTAATGACTAACCCGGCTTTAACATCAAATTCTATGCAGATAATATTCTGGAACGAAAACGGTCTCAACAGCAAAATTTTGGAATTACAGGAGCTTACAGATCATTTACAAATTGATATTCTCCTCATTAACGAAACACACCTACATCCCTGCGATAACCCCAAACTCAGAAACTACTCGTTACTTAGAAATGA
Organism: Typopeltis vanoorti; assembly: GCF_054136105.1. Lineage (NCBI taxonomy): Eukaryota > Metazoa > Arthropoda > Arachnida > Uropygi > Thelyphonidae > Typopeltis > Typopeltis vanoorti. Next base: position 153,232,985 of record NC_143555.1, read on the forward strand.
CAGACTTAATGCCAGAGGTGGAGGCACTGCCATCTTTGTCAGAAGAAACATTCGCTATAATGAGACTAAGATTAATACATCTAACCTCGAGGAGACAGGCATTGAAATTCTTACCAACAATGCAGGCAGCTTAAAAATTTATTCTGTATACAACCCCCCTGGCAAACCTCTACTCCCCTCTGATCTCTCTCAGCTACTAGATACAAATGAAGCAGTAATTGTAGCAGGAGACCTCAATTCCAAGCATCCCTTATGGAACAGCAAAAGCTTTAACAACGGAATGATCCTCTACAACTTTGCCTTGAAGAGAAATATCGTTATTGCAGGCCCGATTGAGCCAACACATTACGGAGCGATCGGCAGACCTGATGTTTTGGATATTGCTATTTTTAACAATATTTCTCAATTCCGACATCAAGTGGTTGACGAGCTAAGCTCAGATCACAATCCAGTACTCTTAAGTTTAGGGGAGGAGCCTGAGCTCATTCCCAGCCAATCCCACACAAACTTTGCAAAATTCAAGACTAAAATGAACACTATCATAGACTCAGTACCGACTATTTCCACCCATGAAGAAATTGACGCGGCAGTCAACAATCTTGAATGTAAAATACAGGCTGGCTTATCCGCAGCTTGCTCTACTTCTACCCCAGCTCAAGTTAACTTACTTCCTGCAGAAATCCTTGCTCTGATAAGGAACAAAAATAGGCTCAGACGCCGCTATCACAACACGCTATCTCCACAAGACCGTCGAGAACTAAACAGAGCGTCCAACCTAGTCTGTTACGCTTTACAAGATCACAGAAACCAGCAATGGGAAAGAAAACTCTGTTCTCTCCAAACTGAAGATAATTCTCTGTGGAAGTTGACTAAAGCTCTCCGTACAGATCGCTCTAACATCCAGCGCATTCACGGAGAAAGAGGTCTTGTTTACAGAGATAACGAAAAAGCGGAAGCTCTCGTTCGGGCCCTCCAACTTCAGTGCCGTCCTAATTATGCACAAGCGGATCTAGTCTTCATAGAAAAAATACATCGTAGGGTACGCTCTGTGCTTCGGCAATCTTGTAGCTGTGAAAATATCTGTCCCACCTCACCTAAAGAGGTCTATTCAATCATTAAAAAGCTTAAAAACAAAAAAAGCCCCTGGTCCAGATGAAATTACCAACAAAACAATTAAAGCCCTCCCACACAAAGCTGTCATGCATTTAGTAGCCATTATTAATGCAATTCTGAGAATTAATTATTTCCCCTCAAGATGGAAACAAGCAGATATTTTCCTTATTCTCAAGCCTGGTAAAGCACCTCAGATGCCACAGAGCTATAGACCCATCAGTCTTCTATCATGCCTAGGAAAAATAGCAGAAAGAGTCATTCTCAACCGACTTAATGAGGAGGTGAATAAAAATAACATAATTCCGAAAGAACAATTTGGTTTCCGTACTGGACATAGCACTACACAGCAAATTCACAGACTGACTGAGTTCATCACTACATGCTTTAACTGGAAACAGCACACAGGAGCTATCTTTCTAGATGTTGCAAAAGCTTTCGATACGGTCTGGCACAAGGGTCTCATCTACAAATTAATTGCAGCCAACATCCCTCTTTATCTTACCAAAATTATTAACTCCTTTCTACAGGACCGTAAAATTCAGGTTAAGTTGCGTGGAATTAGATCCTCACTGAAAAAAATCACTGCTGGTGTCCCTCAAGGCTCGCTGCTCTCACCGCTGCTTTTTAACATCTTTGTTTCTAATGTTCCTAGCACATCAATAACCACTATAGCTAGTTATGCAGATGATATGGCTATTCTTAGCAGATCTCTCAGGCCTAATATAGCTACTCAGCGACTACAAACTGCAGCAACAAATTTAGAGAACTGGTTCAAAAAATGGAGAATATCTGTAAATGCCGATAAAAGCACTGCCATTCTATTCACAAGAAGACAAGCATCTCACTTTGGAGAAATTAAACTTTTTAACACAGCCATTCCATGGAGATCTAGCACCAAATATCTAGGCATTCAACTTGATAACCGTTTAAACTTTAGCTCCCACATAGTTTATGCATGCAAAAAAGCAAACACTGCAATTGTACAACTCTATTCTCTCCTCAATAGAAGAAGTCAAGTCAGCACTGATAACAAACTACGGATCTACAAAACAATTATCAGACCATCGTTAACTTACGGATCGCCAGCCTGGGGTCACACTTCCTCCACTAACATCAAGAAGCTACAAGTTATACAAAACAAGTGCCTCCGTATGATCTTCAACGCTCCGTGGTTTGTCAGAAACTCTCTTACATCGAGATGCCAATATTCCAGATATTCCCACTTTCCTCCATGACAGTGCTGCTGCTTATTTTGCCAAAGCAGCTGTTCATCCAAATCAACTCATTCAAGATTCATCTAATTATGATGAACACGATAGGTGGAAACATAAGCGAAAGCTGCTTTGCTTATCGATTCTGGTACCTCCGTACAACCCTAAATAGGGTGAGCCAGGTGCTCACTAACATTTAATACACGACTATTTCATACCGATTAAGGGATCGAAGTCCACGGGACTGTAATCCATCAAGTCATATCAGGTTATCAGGAAATTGGAGAGTGTGGGAAGGTCATTAGATGTGATCTAACCTGGGATCGTACGACGTAACAAAGATTTGGAAACTTGTTCTGATTTTAATGAATCTTACTTCGAACTCATATTTATTTATAGTTTCCTGTCATCTTGTAAAGGAATTTACCCGAGTGAAAGGATAATATGATCAAGATTTATCGTAAGATAAGTTATTACGAGCAAGAAAATACATTTTCCAGTCTTAACAAATAAGTTATTGAACTCAGAGATACTATAAGCTTTGTGTCGCCTATAGTGGAAGATTATCGAGTGCCTAGAAGTGTTGTAAGTTTTCCGTAATGTGCAAGATATGATGATCATACCGGTAAGAATATCTATTTTATAACTAACGTGTGATAGTATTACTTGTGTCCGGAGAACTTGGTCAAATTTCGTGTTGCTGGAGTCAAGCTTGAATGAGTGATATTATAAAACATTTCCCTTGTGAAACTAATGTGAGAAACTTCGTTGAAGAAATAGTTCGCGTTTGAATGTGTTATCTCACAATGTATATGTAAATGCAAGATTGAGCCTTTTAAGAACCATTTTAATCCTCTGATGGATATTGATGATGCCAGCTATGTGTTTGATAAAATTGAGGTTTGTGATTATTGTATGAGACTAAAAGGAATTACTTTTTAAGAGTTTTGCTGAATTTTGTTATTTAAGGTGAAACTAAGTCGAAATCCTAACGGATGAGAATTGTGAAAGCCTTATATGTTCCAGCAGTAAATGATGCACTCAGCTGAGTAGAATCTAAATACTTTATAGAATGCATAAATTATTTTCTAATTGTATTGATCTTAATAGAGTTCTTGTTTCTTATGTAAAAATAATTTTGTGAGAGAATTAAATATCTTGATTCTTGTGCTTGCCTAATTTCAGTTTCATTGCACTGTTCATTAAAATACAAATCTTGCGGGGAAACCCTATGTATAAGTAAGAAAGTTTCGGCCTGTAGTAAGTTCACGTTGCTGCTGTGCTATTTGATGCTTGATTCCTTCACAATAATTCTGTGATTTCAAACATAGAGTGGTGCAGTATAATAAAATTTTTCTTTATGTTTGAATGTGAGGTCAACCAACAACTAGCAAAATATAAGGTTGGATGAAAGATGAAACCAACAATATATATATATATATATATATAATGTACATAAAGTAAAAAGCTCCCGTTGTTTTCACCAGGGCAAACAGCGAAGTCAGCTACTGGAACAAATCCTGAAACACATCCCAACTCAACATCATCAGAGTTCAAGATCGGTGTACTATCAACATAAGAAGCCTGAATGGCAAAGAAATGGAACTATCTGAGGAATTGGATAAGTACCAGATCGACATAACAGGGGTGACTGAAACAAAAAAAGACAAAATCTGGTGAGATTTTTCTGAACAATAAATATAAAATGTTATATTCAGGCAATGACAATCAGAGAAAAGAAGGTGTCGCTATAGTATTGAACACAAAATATGAGACTAATCTTGAATGGCAAGCAATATCAAGTAGAGTGAGGTGCACAAATATCAGAATGGGGAACTGGACAATGGGCCTATGGTCCCACAGAAGGTTGTACTAAGGTAGAAGTGGAGGAATTGTTTGAGGCTTTAGAGAAAGCAACTGACACAATGAAAAAGGAAATGTTGGTCCTCGTTGGGGATCTAAATAGCAGAGTAGGAAATAATTGTCAGACATACAAAAATATTTTGAGAAAAGATCAAAGCTAATAATAATGGCAAATATCTGTTGGATTTCTGCTCAGGAGATGGACTGGTTATTATTAACACAAAATTCCAACATAAAAATGCACACAAATTCACATGGATAGAAGATTCAAGGAATAAGAAAAGCCTCACTGACTAAGTTATTGTTGATAGCGATGTTTTCTCACTGGCGCAGGACAATAGTGTGTACAGGGGATTTGAAATTGGAAGTGATCATCAGTCTTGAGCAGGATAAAAATTGAGCAGTTCTTAGATGTGATCTATAGACTAAAATACACAATTATTCAAGAAAAATTGAAAGAGTTTGAGAAAAGGAACCAAACCTTGGAGATTCAGTGGCAAGCCCTGAAGAAAACAGATTGATTCAGCCAGAGAGGCATGTGATGAGGCTGTCTGCAAGGATAAAAAAATCAGTACTCCATGGTGGACACAGGAAGTTAAGGAATTAGAGATGATAAAGGTGACATGAAACTGAAAAAAAAAAAAAACCTTGATAATAGAGTAATTACTTTGGAAAAATTGTTATTAAATTAAACAATCAATGACAGCAGTGGTAAAAATACTCAACAAGCATACAATCAGGAATACATATCTATACTTGAAGTAGAAATATCCATCAAAAGCATGAAACATGGAAAGGCAGCGGAAGCAGATGATATTTAACCAGAAATGCTCAAGTATGGAGGTATAGAAGTTTTGCAGTGGCTGCACTGCATAATTCAGAAGGCTTTGACAGAGGAACAAATTCCAGATGATTGGAGTAGAACTCTGGAAAGCAGATATGCTAACCACTCAGCCAACCATTTCTGAAGTATACTTAAGAAATCGTTGAGTAGGATTGTGGGAGGGAAGCTTGGTGTAGAACAAACTGGATTCAAGCCCATTAGAATATTTCAGGAATCAAATTTTCACTTTACGACAAATTGTTGAGAAATCATGAATATAAAAGATCTGTATTTAAGTTTTGTAGATCTGGACAAGGCATATGACAAGGTGCCAAGAGACAATATATTCCAAACGCTACAGGTATATGGTGACATTATATCAGGAATTTATTATTATTACCACCCCAAGACCTCATGGAGTCAAAGACTATTCTGGGAGGTCCTTTTATCGCAAGGCATTCCAATCATTCACAACTCTGCACGAAAAAAACCTGCCTCTCACTCCCTCTTTATAGTTCCCAGGGATGACCTCTGGTTCTCCCCTGATCTCCCACTATTTTCTGTAAAACTTCTCCAACATCGATCCTATAACCCCTTACCAACTTGTAGGTCTCTATCATATCCTCTTCCTCCTGTCCACCAGACTCTGCAAATTACATCTTCTCAATCTTTCCTCATACTCGATATTCCAGAGGTCAGAAACTACCTTAGTCTCCCTTGGACACTTTCCAATATCATGTGTCCCCTAAATTTTAGATCCTTATCCACTATCACCCCCAGATCTATTTCCTCTACCTCCAACAATATATTCTCACCAAGCATAAATTCTGCATCCCATCTTTGTTTTCCAAATTTTAAAACCTTACAATTTGCAACATTGAACTCACATCCCCATTTCCATGCCCAATCACTCAATCTGTTCAAGTCTTCCTGTAAGGCACATGGTTCGTCCCAACTTCGCATCATCTGCAAACAACTGAATATCTCCATTCAAATCTTCACCTATATCATTAATATACAAGTTAGACAGCAATGGACCTAAAACAGACCCCTGAGGCACTCCACTAGTGACTTTCCTTTCCCTGGATCCCCATACACAACTTGTTGATACCTATCAGATAGCCAGTCTCCAATCCAATATCCAACCCCATCTGCTCTAGTCTGACTGTCAACCTATTTCGCAAAGGCTCTATCAAAAGCCTTTGCAAAATCAAAGTATATTGCTGTGTATCATTTTCCTTTGTCCAAGGAAGCAGTCACTTTATTGTAATAAGTAGATTACTAAAACATGACCTCCCTTTAGCAAATCCATGCTGTCCATCAAAGATACCATTGTTATCAACCCAACTCTGGATCCTAGTTCTCACAAGCTTCTCCAACAACTTAACCACAACACATGACACACAGATAGGCCTATAGTTTGATGCTTGAGTTCGATCACCTCCTTTATGAAGTGGCACAATCTTGCCCTCCTTAGGAACCTGACCGAGTGCAAGACTCATATTAAAAAAATATGCCAAGGCAGGTGTCAACTCCATGGCACATTCTTTCAGAATACGTGGTGATATATTATCAAGTCCCACAGCCTTATTTACATCTAGTTTACTCAACTCCCCATACACCTTTTGCTCACCTGCAGTCAGTCTCTCCTCCCCATCAACTGCTCTCAATCCCTCCATGAAGTCACATTCACAAAATTGAAAGATCTTTATGAACTGCTCATTAAGTATCTCCACCACACATTCTGTATCAGCTGTCTTTATACTATTTTCTCCAATCAATGTCATCCTTCCATAATTATTCTTTCTTTTGCTGGCTACATATTTACTGATGATCAATATAAGGCACATCTGAGAATTACCATAGGTTAAAAAAGAATACTTTATGTGAAAGTAATGAAATAAGACATGTATAATTTTGACAAAAACTGGACAGCCAATATGAAATTAGTGATAATAGCAAATACATTTATAGGGTGAAAATCGTTTCAAATATCATTTCATTTGCCGAAATGTAGAAGAAAATGATCGAAGTGCTCTTCTCTACGTAGATAGCATTTGATGGGCACGGAATATTCTGATGTAAGTTTTGCATTCATTTTTGTAGGATGGAGAAGCCAAACTTCTGAAATTAATAACATTACAATTGTCTTGATAATTACTGGATTCGCCCTTATTTCTGATACCTGTGGTATTAAAATACATACATTGCAACATCCATTATGTTACCCATACATCTACAAGTACTCTTGCTAATCATTCAGATTTAAAAAAATTGCATTCAGAATTCTATGATCTTTTTCTTAGGATCGCTCACTCTCAAGATACACTTCCTCCCTAATATATGTATTGAAAGGTTAGGTGGTGTTGATTATTCATGTTAGTGCTTCATGGTATAAACAACACCAAGAGATGAAATAATTTAATTTACTCAACTTATTAATATTTTGCTGGTTTCAGCATCATCAGAGCATAAATTTACCCAAATAACTTTACCCCATTAGAGGCAACACTCCCTCTTTTATACAAAAACAAAATTCATTGCATTTTAAAACTTAAAAACATTACTTCAGTGCTCTCCAATTTACCTTTGGCAGAGATCCCTTACCTTAAGCCAGATTTCCCCTCTAATAGAACTGAATTATTCAAATTCACCATTTATTCTTGGTATTTCTTATGAAAAGGGGGGAAAAAAAAATAAACAGCTGGATGAGACTGCTATAAGATTCCTCTTTCTCCCACCCTAGACAACTTCTACATGGAACATTTTGAAAACCAAGCAACCAACACAGCTACCCTCAAACAAGTAGTCTGGCTGTGCAATGTTGATGTGTTTGTTATTTGACCTGATGGCCCAGACATATTGAATTCAGTTTTAGTATCTCAACAGACAGCATCCTAAAATAAACTTCACCATAGAAAAATAAAATAACAAACCTTTTCAGTATATATGGTAGGCAAAGAAAAATAAAGGATTATTCCTGGAAGTTACATAGGTACATGTCTCCCCTTTCTAGACAACACTTGTGACATGACTTCCAAATGGCTCATTTATCTTTTTCCACTTACAGAAAATCAGCAAATGCAGGAAGGCGTTCACATAAGCAATCATACTACCACCCATCCCAAAAGTAATGGCATCCTCAAAATGTTTACTCAACAAAGCCAGGGCAATTTATTCTAATGACACATCCATTAAAACTGAGTTCAAGGACCTTTGGAGCACTTTTTTTTAGTCAACTACAGCCCATGTAAAATAGATAAAATACTACATGCACTCCTCACCTTCTTCCTTCCCAGCAAAACTACACTGACACTGAAACAAGTAGTCTGAATGTGCAATGCTGATGTGTTTGCTATTTTGCTTCATGGCCTAGACATATCGAATACATTTTTTTTAGCACATCTCAACAACCTGCATCCGAACATAAACTTCATAGAAAAAGAAAGTAACAATTGTCTCACCCTTTCTAGATAACTAGTGACAATACTTCCTAATGGCCCATTATCCTTTTCCATTTTAGAAACCCACACATACAGGAAGGTACTTACATCCTCGTAACACTTACCCACCAAATCACCAATACAACCCTTAAAACTAAGTTCAGGGACCTTCAGAATGCTTCTTTAGCCAATGGTTGAAGCCCATGTAAAATAGATAAAATACTACATGCACTCCTCACCTTCTTTCTTCCCAGCAAAACTACACTGACACTGAAACAAGTAGTCTGAATGTGCAATGCTGATGTGTTTGCTATTTTGCTTCATGGCCTAGACATATCGAATACATTTTTTTTAGCACATCTCAACAACCTGCATCCGAACATAAACTTCATAGAAAAAGAAAGTAACAATTGTCTCACCCTTTCTAGATAACTAGTGACAATACTTCCTAATGGCCCATTATCCTTTTCCATTTTAGAAACCCACACATACAGGAAGGTACTTACATCCTCGTAACACTTACCCACCAAATCACCAATACAACCCTTAAAACTAAGTTCAGGGACCTTCAGAACGCTTCTTTAGCCAATGGTTGAAGCCCATGTAAAATAGATAAAATACTACATGCACTTCTCCTACCAACGAACACACAGTATCACAGAAGAACTATTCCAATGCCACATCAGAAAAGATAGCTAAAGTTCTCTCCAAATATGATTTCCATGTTACTATTAAATCATGTGTGCAGCTAACTACTTTCATCTGCTCTCCAAATTCCATCTATGATCATCTTCATGGCAAGTCAGGACTATCACACAATGCTCTGGATACTTCATGTAGGATTAAATGGAAGAAGACATCAGTTTTACAGAGAAGCTGCTATAGGTCCAAAAGACTTTTTTTGAATCAGCATCTGCTATGAAGCACTTGCCCAACCTCAACATATATCTGCCAAAGATCTGGGATCATTAAGATCATTAGGAGATCTGCTAGCTTGACTTCTCCCAACAAGTTTTGTCAGCTGCAAATTGAATTATGCCTCATGTTTAAGTGTAGTGCTTGTTACTGTAATTACTGTTAACAACCTTGTGATGCTGGGTAGAAAACTATCAAAATATTAGTAAGCTCAATGAATAAATTATTTTTTCATCTCTTGGTATTTGTTTATACTGTGAAGTACTAACATGAATCCTCCCTAATTGCTTTCGTGCCCATATTTGTACATCCATTCTCTCACTAACCAAAACTCTTTTCTCTAGACACCTAACTCCAAATGAATCCAGACCTTTTGTTCACTAAATTCACTCCAAAACACCTAAAAACTTCACATTCTTTCTACATAATCTATGCATAGACTATTCAGAATCCTCAATTCACTTCAGTTATACTTTGCCAAGACACAAATTTGACTCCCACGGTTCTTTTTTCAGCAATTTTTTTTTTTAATATCCTTTTGCATTTGATAGGTTTTACTTTTAAATCATTTATTCTAGTAAAAATTAACTTTTACTTTCCCTTTTTTGCAATATGACGGGATCACTAACAACTTTTGTAGTCCTGCACTCATTAAGCATGCCATCCTAATTATAGAATTACTATACCATATCCTTTTAGTATTCTTCTCTTTTTCTCTATATTTGCATTTTTATTCCTTTTATCACACTTCACCATACTTATCTCCCTTTTGACATGCACATTTCTAATACTTATTTTTGCTCATCACCAACAAATCACACCTTTAATAGCAAATATATCATTGCACATACACTCAGTCTCTCAGGAATTAAAGAAACTGAACCTTGTGACAATGAAGATGAAGATTCCGAACAGAGAGACTAAATTTTTTTTAAGCCATTAATTTTTTTTTTTTTTTACTGTGGTTATAGTGTATTTTTTTTGTTGTTTTATAGTTATCACAAGATTAAATTTAAGTATATCAGTCTAAAATTGTCTAGCAAGTCAAATTAATGAATGTTTTCAGCAGTGTTCAAGTAGAAATAAAATTCACTCACAGGAAATAAGTGTTCCCCAGTTGAGTTATTTGCAGAGTAGAATCATGGGAAAAATGGAAATAAAAAAATATCTAAAATTTGATGCCATAAATATTCATCACTCTCAGGGCTCACATTAGTGAGTACGGGCATGGTAAACCCGAGATACCCAAGCTAGACCTGATCTTACTTCATACAATATACACTTGGTATATCATATCTGGAGAGCAACTCCAGGGCAAGGGGGTGACTCTTTCCTCTCAAACTGTAGTTTCCACTATCTACTAAAAAAAGCTGCTGAATTCAGGTCAAGGAGTGGTGGTTGACACTTGACGAAAACTTAACCATTGAAACTGAATGAACTCTAACCAACCTAAAGATACATGCCGGCTGAGACTGAATGTAAAAAAACTACAGGACAACAATATTCTAAGAAAATATCAACTAGAACTAGATAAAAACCTGAAGGAACAACCAAAACAGAATATAAACATCGAAGAACATTGGTGCAAATTAAAGGAAATAATATTAAATTCAGCAGAAAAAACAATAGGTTACACAGAAAGAGAAAGTAAAAAGGATTCGATCTCGAATGAAGTAAAAAGGTTAAGTGATCAAAGGAAAGCATGAAACTAAAACAGAATTATAACAGAAATGAATATAATAGATTAACCAGAGAAATTAGAAAACTAGTTAAAAGAGACAAGAATAACTGGTTAGAAGAAAAATGCAAAATGGCAGAAAAGCTATCAAAAGAAAATAATCTTCATGGATTATATAAACAAACAGACCAAATTAGTAAGACACGGACAACAAAAATTATAATGATCAAAAACAAAGAGGGACAACTAATTGAAAGTAAAACAAAAAGAATGGCCAGATGGGAAGAATACTTCAGATTTATATAATAAAAACAGCTCCCAGGATATTACGATTCCAGCCGGAATCGTAATATCCTGGAAGAGGAAACAAATATCTTTACCACAGAAATAATAGCACACAGCATAGAAAAAACTCAAAACTAGGAAAGCACCTGGTATTGATCAAATACATGCAGAATTCTTAAAATCAGGAAAGGAACAACTTTTGGAACCATTAAAAACATTATTTGAAAGGATCTACAAAAACAAAGCAGTGACCACTGAATGGACCAAATCAGTCATAATTCCTATATACAAAAAAGGAGATAAAACAGAATGCAATAATTACAGAGGCATTAGCCTCATCAGTATTCCAAGTAAGGTTTTTACAAAAGTACTATAAAAACAAATTAAGCCATATATAGAGCTGGCACTAGGAGAAGAACAAGCCGGTTTCAGACTAGGGCGAAGCACAATTGATCAACTATTTACCTTAAGACAGCTAATAGAAAAGACACTAGAGTACAACCAAAGTTGCTACATAAATTTCATAGACTTTTGTCAGGCATTTATTCAATCCATAGAAGAGAACTATGGAAGAATTTGGAATTCCCAACAAAACCATAAGAATAATAAAGAATCTCTATGAGAAATCTGAAAGTGCAGTATGAATGAAGGGCACCTTAACCAACTGGTTCCACACAGAGAGCAGAGTAAGACAGGGATGCAATCTGTCACCAGACCTGTTCGATCTTACACTGGAAGAAGCGACCAATAAGGCCTTAAAAACAATGAAGACTCCAGAATCAAAATATATGGGGAAAATGTGACAAATTTAAAATTTGCAGACAACATTGCATTACTTGCAAGCACAGAAGAAAATCTACAGCGAATTTTTGATAAAATAAAGGAGGAGTGTATAAAATCTGGATTAAACATAAATATAGACAAAACAAAAATTATGCAAATAGGAAAAAGAAGCACCAATCTGAAAATTGAAATTGATAGTAAGAATCTAGAGCAGGTAGAAAACTTCACCTACCTTGGAGTAGTTATTGAGTATAATGGTGAAATTATGAAAGATATAAACAGACGAATCAGTCAAGCATCCCAAACTTTTGGACGACTTAATAATATTGGAAGTCAAGAGACATCAAACAAGTAACAAAAGTAAGAATATGAAATAATGGTCTTCCCAATACTCCTCTATGGAAGTGAATGCTGGAATCTCAAAAAGGCTGAAGAGAAAAAATTATTAGTTACTGAAATGGGTTGGATAAGAAGATTACTTGGAGTATCTCTGCTGGATCGACTAAGAAACGAACATAAGGAAACAAGAAATAACAATAATAAATAAAATCCACGAAAGAAGACTGCGATGGTTTGGCCATGTGACCAGAATGGGAACAGAAAGACTACCATCTAAAGCCCTGAATACAACGATGGAAGGTAAAAGATCCAAAGGATGGCCCAGAATTAGATGGATAGACAAAATAAAAGAGGACCTGAAAACCAAATCACAACAAGCGACACCAAACTGGACAGAATTGTTCAGACTCTCTCGGGATAGATGGAAGTGGAGAAAGTTCATTCGGCCTCATCATCATCCACATAAATGATGGAAGAGAGAAAAAATATTTATCATTCATTTTTTAAACTGTCCAAACGACACACACCAATTATAAGTTAATGTACCTGCTGAAAATTTAATTTCACATATTCTTCATTATATAAGTATCTAGATTTTGCTGGTTCATGAATATGCAAGAGAGTTTGTAAGAAAGAAAACTGGAATAAGACAGTAACAATTATTTTAATTACAAACTGTTTCATTCTAATTACATAGGATTTCCTTCATGTGTAAATTCACAAACTAGTAGACAAACAGTAAAGACTAACAAAGCTGGCAAACACTATTTAGTTATAGAAGAGATTGATGTTTTATTAAGAAAATTCGAATTGTGCATTGCATTTTTCAGCAAGTGCGAGTTTATGCATTTGGCTAATGATGACTCCGACAGACAGGTTGGGTTTCATTATTATTCAGACCTCCATGGAGTCACAAGACTCATCATTGAAGGTCCTTCCTAGGAAACACAAAATCATACCACTATTGACCGTTCTTGCTCTCACCACTCTATCAGGCAATGAATTCCAAGGTTCAACCACCCTCCATGCAAAGAAACCACTTCTTACCCTCTTGTCCACAACTTCATTTCTTAACTTCCAGGGATGGCCCCTTGTCCTCACTCTTTCCCCTATTCCACAAAATGAAAGAACTCCCCAGTTTCAACTCTGTAACTATCTCTCAACAGTTTAAAAGTCTCAATCACATCATCTCTCCTTCTTCTATCTACCAAACTCTGCAGTCCACATTCTCTCAGCCAATCCTTATAACTAACATTGTACAGTCCTGAGATCATCTTTGTTATCCCCTTCTGTACCATTACCACAGTTAATTTATCCCCTTCAAATCCTGGGGACAAATCTGAGAACAATAGTCTAAGTGTGGTCTGATCAGAGTCTTATACAATGAAACGATAACTCTTATCTTTGCAGGTCAGTGTCCTTCTCAGTATTGCAGCAATCCTCAGGGTTACCTTCACCACCTTTGCAATATGTTCCCTGAATTTCAGTTTTCTATCAATCACCACCTCCAGATCTGTCTCCCCTAATTCCTCCAGTACAGCTCCTCCAATCAACTTTGCAGCCTCCCATTGATGTATGCCAAACTTCAAGACTTTACATTTTGCTTCATTACACTGACAATCCCATTCATTTGTCCATCTGTCTAGTTTATTCAAATCCTCTTGCATTTCTGCCACATCTGCACTATTATTATACACTATAACCCTTCCCAGCAAACAACTGAATATCTCCCTGCAATCCATTAACAATGTTATTGATATAAAGGTTAAACAATACAGGTCCCAGTACTAAGCCCTGTGTGACCTCACTTGTAACCTTCTGCCTCCTTGATATTTCCCCACCATACATAACTCTCTGATACCTATCAGACAACTTGAATCCAGTTGACTAACCTGACATCTAAACCGATGTGCTACAACTTAAAGATCAGCTCATGTCGTACCCTATCAAATGCCTTTGCAAAATCCAAAAAATTGTCAGTATATGCCTTTTCATCATCAACTGCTCTTGTCACTTTATTATAAAAGGCAATCTTATTACTAAAGCAAGAGCGTCCCTTAACAAATCCATGTTGACTCTCACAGATAACATTACACTCATCTGTCCAATGCTGTATATAATCCTTCACTAACTACTGATGACACACAAATTGTCCTATAATTAGACACTTCCAGTCTGCTCTTATGAAATGGTATTATCTTACCTTCCTTCCATTCCTTGGGTACCAAATTTGAGAACAATAGTCTAAGTGCGGTCTCATCAGTCTTATACAATGGAATGATAACTCTTATCTCTGCAGGTCAGCAATCCTCAGGGTTACCTTCACCATTGCAATATGTAACCAGACTTTCATTGAAAAGCCAGGTCAATGGAGCTGTCAGTTCTTTAGCACATTCTCTCGAAACTCACGGTGAAATAGCATTCAGTCCCACAGTTTTACTGACATCCAGAGTACTTGGTATTTGGAACACACTTTCCTCTTGCACCTCTAAACCTCGAACTGCCCTATCCTTGTAGTATTAAAACTTACTTCTCCAGGATGAAATACTCCAATAAAGTGTTCATTTAACAAATCCACTATGTCCCCTGCATCAGTCACACTATTCCCATTTTTATCCCACAATGTCATTCTTCCACAATCATTTCTCCTCCTACTGGCCACATAGCTAAAAAATACCCTAGGATTTTTTTTGGATCTTGGTGTCAATCTCTTCTCATATTCCAGTTTCACCTTCCTTACCATACTAGTCACTCTCCTGGCCTGAGTCTCATATTCTTCATGCATCTGCTCTCTTCCATAACCCCTTTTTCACCTGCAGTTCGTTTGATATTATCTGTCATCCACTTTACACCAAATTGTATCTTCTTCATTCGTGGAATACAGCTTACTACTGAATTGAAAGTTTATTTTTCACTTGGTCAGACTATAATAAATTTAGTTTAATTCTTTATCCAAGTGTGTGCAAACAAAGTTTGCACCTGAAAGTATCTTCAGGACTGGGGTAAAGTGGTACAACACCGGGCGACTTCTTGCAAAGGTGGAGCACGCTACCAACACTCCTATCTCAGTATCTCCCATAATGCAAAACACATCTCCTTGCAGATATGTATAATGTTATGCATTAAAGGAAGGGCCACTACCCAGACTAGTTTCGACCTTTATTGAGGTCTCCTTCAGTGGGAGCCAGGCCCAAGTGGAGATAATAAGGCAGAAGCATTAGCAAGGTCATCTCCTCCTATAGGAGCTACCAAACAGTGTGCCACCTTTTTTATTAAATTACTCTGGATTTAGAGAAAGATGTTGAAAGTTTATTTTTCACTTGGTCAGACTATAATAAATCCTATAGTCTGAACAAGTGAAAAATAAACTTTCAACATCTTTCTCTAAATCCAGAGTAATTTAATAAAAAAGGTGGCACACTGTTTGGTAGCTCCTATAGGAGGAGATGACCTTGCTAATGCTTCTGCCTTAGTATCTCCACTTAGGCCTGGCTCCCACTGAAGAGACCTCAATAAAGGTCGAAACTTGTCTGGGTAGTGGCCCTTCCATTAATGCATAACATTATACATATCCGCAAGGAGATGTGTTTTGCATTATGGGAGATACCGAGATAGGATTGTTGGTAGCTTACTCCACCTTTGCAAGGAGTCGCCCGGTGTTGTACCACTTTACCCCAGTCCTGCACACACTTGGATAAAGGATTAAACTAAATTTATTATAGCTTACTACTGCTGTTAACATATATTAACATATTCCTTCACAATTTCCCAAGCACTAATGATATCTTGGCCTTCCAATTCTGCCCTCCATGACACTGCCCCAAGTCGAATCTAAGACTATATAATCGCCCACCTTATAATTACACGTTCCCTTTTCTTTGATACTCCTGCATGTCTATTCATCTTCCAAGTCAAAACCACATGGTCACTCTCTCCAACTAGTGGGAGAGATGTCATCTCAGTTATTATCAGCTCTTCTGATGCTATGACCAAACCCAAAAACTCTTGAATTTCTTCTTCCCTCTATTACATGTTGCCTAAGATATTTGTCCCTCAAGAATTCTGGAAATTCCATTCCCTTATTACTACATGCATTTTCCTCTTCCCAGCTTATACTGCTGTAGTTAAAATCTCGCATAACAATTATTCTTCTTGCACTTGACAAGCTCAACACCCAAAACATCTCCTCCTTCTCATCCTATGTGCTCCTTGGCTTGTAGCTACACCCCACTATATATCCTGTCTTGCCCACCTCTACTTCACACCATATGCTTTTAAAACCATTAGTGTCACTGCCTACCAAAACCTCCACTCTTAGAGGACATAAGCATTACTCCGCCACCATGTTTTCCCTTCCTATTCTGCAGAAAAATGCTGTACCCTGCTACTTCTATTCCTGTTATTATATCATCTTCCATCAACCATGTCTCGGAGATCCCAATAATCTTTGGCCAGGCTGATGCTATTAGTGCCACCAATTCATCTCCTTCATTCCAGATACTCCTATAAAGCATAAAAATATCACTGCTTCTATACCTATCATTATCCCCTCCAGACCCCCACTTGGACTCAGTGTTACTTGATGTCATCTCCCTTCCCCCAAGCACCCATTTCCAGAAGAAGCCACCCCTGCTACCATCCACCCTGGGAATTCTAGTTTCCCTACATTGACACACCGAATCATCAGAATACAGCAATCTCTCCAGATGCTTACGTCCTTCCTCATTCAAATGCAAGCGGTCTCTTGCGTAGTTTCCTTTCTGTCCTCAAATGCCCTCCAAGCATCCATATATTCCAATCCTCTCTTCTCACACATTCTGGCTATTATGCTATTCATTATTACTGCTCTTCTGCTCAGCTCATCATTATCATACCAGGGCAACACACACAATCTTTCCTTTCTGCATTTTCTTTTGTACAACCACAAGCATGAATCTCAGATCTCTTGCCACTTGATTTACACTGCCTCTGAAGTCATTTGTGTCCACAATCATCTCATCCACCCTTTCACTCCGCTTAATTGCCATAGCCACACTTTCTATCGTTCCTCCAGGCAAACACTCCTCTGGCATCTTATCCATGGATTATTGAGTCGCAACACATCAACCTCTTACTACTCTGTTCCTTGATTGCTCACCTGCATTCCTCACTCTCTCTCCTAACATTTTCTCTCTGTGTTCCCCTATTTACCTGCTGTCCAGACATCACTCTGTCCCTGGTTTCAGCACTCTCTCGAATGTTTCTATTCTCTCTCTTCCTCTATCATGCCCATAACACTTTCTCATTTCCTTTCTTCTACTGTTTTTATTCTCTCCTCTTCTATTATTCCAATAACTCTCATTCTCTCCTCTTCTATCATTCCCATAACTCTTTCTCACTCCTACTCTGATTCGCCTTGCATTCATCTCTTCCAATTTGCCTAATTTCATCTTTCACACTTCTCATCTCATTCCCAAGACATTCCACCTCCTGTTCTTGCTCATCTATCTCTCTCTGCCAGTTAGTCACTCTAGCTTGCCATTCAACCTCCCAATTAAGACCATCTCCAAAAACTTCACAATTATTCAAACTTTCCACATTCCCTACTCTTTTTTTCATTCATGTTTCGCTTCTTATTCTCATCCTCTATTACACTATTCATCTCTCTAGGTTGAGATTCTCCCACCCTGACGCAACAAGGTCAGTTATAGTATTCTCTAACTCACTAAGTTCTTCTCATTTCCTACATTTTGAGCATATATGTACCCCCCCCCCTCTCTCACCTGCCACATATCCGACTGCCCCAAAATCCTGTAGTATGTTATGCAAAATATAATCCTTAAATGGGGAAGGACTTCGTGACATGTCATTTGTAATTGAAGCTCTGGTTGCTGCCATCATTCAAATAGTGCTGAGGAATACTACAACTAAACACCAAATACTAAATGCTCTACTATACTATGTTATACGCTCTGCTGTAAGCTAATTTACTTATGTGATACTATAAGTATAAACTATATTTAACTATATTAAATAACAAAAACTTATCTTCTTCTCTTCCACTGCAGATGCTTCTGACTCTGACCTCGCTTTCTCAGTAACCCAAAAATAACACAATATAAACAACTAAACTCCAAAAGCAGCACCACTGAAGGACACTTTTATTACTGAAAAAAATGTAGCACAATTCGTGACAGAAGTCACACTAAATTTAGATGTTACCCAAAAATAACACAATATAAACAACTAAACTCCAAAAGCAGCACCACTGAAGGACATTTTATTACTGAAAAAAATGTAGCACAATTCGTGACAGAAGTCACACTAAATTTAGATGTTTAGGATCTAATGCCATTTCCAAGGTTTCCCAAATTTTTCTCTTGGTCATGTCATAGCAATGGTGTAATCTCATGGTTCACTCCCATTTCTGGATCTTTGATTAACTAAGGAATCACGTAAATTAAAAGTCTCTATATTTCGAAAGCATACACACCTCAAAAATTGGATATTATTTTGACACTAGGAGCAAGAGCCCACCAACTTATTAATGAAGGAAAAACTGCTAAAACATTTAAAATACACACTTCATTCAAAATGGCTACAATGACCACATTATCTCTAGACTACTTCACCAACATTAGATTATAGATTCAGCTATGGTATGATTGCCAGTGATCTTATTATGGATAGATAGAAAAATTGATTGAAGTATTGAAGAACACATCTGAGATACTAAATACCATCGGAGAGAGACCTCAGCTTTGTCATCACGTGCTCTTATATAAACACATAAACATGCACAACGTGCTGAACAATGCAGCACACACTTAAAAAAAGTTTCTTCTATAACAAAATAGTGGTTATCACCATTTTTAGTTTTTACTGTTTGTCCTCTAGTTTATGCATTTAAACCTGAAGAAACATAGTGTTTTGAATTTAAAAAAATTGTTACAAGTTTATTGGGTTTACTGCCTTATATATTCTTTATTTGCAAATTGTGTTAATTTTTAATGAAAGTTTACTTTTACTTAAAGTATGTAAACGCTAGAAAAGAAGGCAATTTCATACTTTTACACAAACCACAAGGCTTTTATTAGAGACATGCTTAACACTTTACGCTCCTTTCTTATAATAACTCAAAACATCTTAAATGAACAGATACCTAAATTACAGTTATCTGGAAGACCATAGCACATGTTGATATATTACCGGCATAGTTTTATCACAAATATTCTTTATCATTATATTTTTATCACAATCAAATAGTACATATAAAACAATGAAATGCAATTTATTTTATTTTAAATCAGTTTTTGAGAACACTACATGCTGATACAAGCTCACTCTGGCAAAAGTGCTGAATATGAGTTTTACCACCATTCTGCTGATTATTCAAACTTCAGTCCTAATCAAGACAGGTTGAATTAAAGGGGGGAGAGGATAAAAGCCAAAATTTGAGTACTTGCCAAAGATTCCCATTTTGGGGTACTTAAGCTCTTCATAACTTCCAGCTTCAATGCCATTCTAAAAAATCCCCTCAATGATATCTGAATGAATTCCATGTTTCTAGATCTACTTAACTCTTTTTTGAATCCATCTTTTAATATTTCAATTTCAGGACAAACAGCTTTTGAAATATTTGGAAATCATACAGTATGACTCTGGAATGCATAAAATAAATTTCATGCATTGGACATAAACACAAAAATAAACAGTGTTGTAATACAATTACTTTTAAATTACTACAATATTCAGATGATACTTCTTGTACATTAGTACTTTAATCAATTTAGACACATTTTTGAAAGTCTCCTTTATAACTTATTACAAGTGTAAGAATGTGGATGGTCTTATTATTGTTATAAAAACAGAACTGCCAATTTTTCAGCTCACAAACTCCATTTCTCTAAAAATGCCATCTACATCATGGTAGTAATAAATTCCAATTTTTGTCTCAAAACATGAAGATATGATTTTGTTTATTTCTAATAGCAGAAATTTCAATTCCTGGAGAAAATAATTTTCATTGATGAAGATGAGATCATTCAATTCTTTTGATTTATAAGATCCAGAACCAGAAGATACTTCATCTGTCAGTACTATAGCATCTTAGGATAATGATGAAATATGTGCTGGAAGATCCAAATCTAGTCTCATGACAGATTCTAAGTTTGTGTATATGAAATGTTTTCGATAGAACATCTCCACATATATTAGTTAAACAGAAATAACAATTTTTGCACAATCTTTTTTTTTTTTTTTTTTTGGATCTCTACAAATCATTGGAATCACAAGTCATAGAAACCAGCCTTCTCTCCAAAGCCACTATTCAAATTAACTTTAAAGATGTGCAGCAATAATAAAGTGCCAGATATTCAAACTCAATGAAAGAATATAGTTCTTAACATGTGAGTGATGTTGATACAAGCATTAACACATGAGTCCCCCCCCACACACCACAGCAAAAGCAGCCTGTGCTTTTTCAAAATATTTTTTATAACTTCTTTTAAATTATGACAAAATAATAAACAAATGAGAGATTCAAAGACATCACAGTGCAACTGAAAACACTAACAGAATGAGTTCATGTTACAGTATTCAGGATTCAGATGTATTCATACCATGCCTCCATTCATTTTCAATCACATATATCAGTTCTGCCCAAGAGGCCACAAAACTTAAAACAAATCAATGCCATGTGCAACAGAGCTCAAAAGAAAAGCAATCTGTTGATATTCATTTTTTAAGAGCTGGAAGTTGTTGCTCACGAGGAAGGCTGTTCCACAGAAATGATGGAATGAAAGATGAATGGGAGTAATAAATTTGCTGAGTCAGCAGTTCGACTGTAAAAGGAAACTGGGCAGCTGTTGTTTATGTCATTATAGGAAGTTTAGCAGAAATGGAGGGCATGATGGATGCTAGATCTGTTAAACAGTTTGCCCACAGAAACATCTATAGAAAAAGACACAATATGGAAACTGACCATCTGTGAAACAGGCTGAAGAGTCAATCAGTGAGAGAGAAGATGTCAATTAATTGAAAGGCCATTTTCTAGAAACCAAAAATTTTTAGAGGTGTTTGGTGCACCACCAAAAATAGAAGAGTAGTATTTCAAGATTGGACAAATGAAAAGTGATGTTTGAGTGAGAAAAAAAAAAAAAAAAAAAAAAAAAAATGCCAAGTTTTATGCTAGCTGAGGATGCCATACAAGACAAGTGATGTATTCATGCTAGAACAGGCTAGGGTTAAGTGTCAGTCCAAGAAGGGAGTTGGTAAGCTGAATATCATCAAAGGTAAGTGAAGATGTTTATTTTATTTTTTTGTGATAAAACGATAAAATTGTGATTTAGAACACAATCATCAACAATTATTATTATATGAGTAGGAGAAATGAAGAGTGTTATCAGCAAAAAAAATAGGATTTGAGGTTAGTAACAGAAGGTGATTCAAGTATATGATGAAGAAGGCAAGTCAAATAAGCCTTGAAGAACAGCTGCATTAACAGGAAAATGTAAAGAGAGAATATCCTCCATCACAGTGAACCCAAGAGAAACTGACAATCTAGTTATAAGGGATGAAAGGCAAACAGTGAGATGGCAAATTGCTGAGACATTCTTGATGTCTTACTCCATAAAAATGCTCCAAAAATGTTAAATACAACAGAACAGGTTTTTCTCAAAACCATTCTATGACATGTCATAGAATGATTATGCAACCAATGAGATTTGCTGTGGAATTCACACTGGTGGTGACTGATTATGTGACACCTTTCCAGAAAGTGCAGATGATAAAGGACAGTTCAGGAGCACAACTGGAGAGAGATACCATCAGAACCAGAAATCTTTTTAGTATTCATATGATTCAAAAATTCTTTGATGTTTTTCAGGCAGGAGGTCAAGAAAGGGATATGCAGTGCAATATTCTGGGTACAGCTAGAAGTGATTTACCTAGAATAATTTCTGTTACATGATCATGCTCCAGAGAATAGAAAAGAGTAAAAGTCTCCAAGATCTTCTAATTCAGCACAACTTTAGTGCCAAAGGATACAAGATTGTTAATTGCTAAGGAGAATGCCATTCCATTAGAGATGAAAAACTTGTATGAGATGATCTGAATTACCTCAGCAGTGCACCTGGAAGGAGAGCTGATTAAGAAAAGATCTGGAGCAGATTGTTAGGTATTCTGGTTAGTAGAAGAAATTTGCTTTAGATCATTGCTTATGGCAAATACTTCAGCCTCTCTTCCAGTTTGGTCAGTGGAACTGAAAAAAAGGAAGTCCACCAGAGTTGTAAACATTAAAGTTACCAATGAAGACGACTACTGTAAGATTGCAGGCAAACAAGTTTCAAGGATAAGAAGTCAAAGATGTCAAATGATTTGCAGAATGTAGTAAGAGGAGCAGATAAATAATACATAATTGAGCAAAGAATATCAGATACAAAAGCAAATGTACTGGTCTCGTAGAAGAAGGAATTAAGCAAGCATAATTTGGACAATTATACTAGGGCATACCTATGTCTCAGTACTGTCCCGTATGGACAAGGCTGTTTGTCTGCTGTTCGTTCATGGCTTAGGCTTCCTTTAGATACTCCTGTTGCCTATTTTCATGCCATGGTGAAGGATGGCAGACTTGGTATCTCTTCCCTCCGTTGGCTTATCCCATGCCTCCATTATAATAGAATTAAGAAATTAGAAATATCCACTTCTCAAATAGACTTCATCCTCTCCAAAAGAAGATATATAATACTGAAGTGCTTAATAGATTTAATACAGGAAGTGACCACAGACTAGTAAGGGCAAAAGTATGGATCAACAAAAAATGGAACGGAATAAGCTCATAAGAAAAAAAAGTCCAATTTAGTGAGTCTACAAAACTTCTACCACAATAAAAGCTGTTATAAAGTGTCACTCAAAAATGAACTAAAACAGTTAAACACAGCTACTACCATCGATGATGCTAATCAAATCTTAACAAATCTATCTTGAATTGTGCACTAGAAATAGGAGGTATAAAAAGGCACCAACCAAAGAGAGGAAACATTAGATCTGATGAAGAAAAGAGATTCAAATGACACTAATAAAACAGAATATGTGGAAATTTGTAAAACTATACGTAAAAGGATGAAATATGAAATTAGATCGTATAATACTAGGAAAATCAAAGAAACAATAGAAAGCAATAGTAATATGAAGGTCTTAAGATGAACATTATCATTTGGAACAAAGGAAATAGCTGCCTGTAAGAGGAAAAAATGGTGAACTTATGGAGATGCAATAATCAAAAGAATTCAGGAATTTTATACTGAACTCTATGAAGACAAAGACCAAGACATCCAAGAATCATCTATGGATAACTCGAGTGAGGAAGAACACGATGCCCCCGAGATCTTACAAGGTGAAGTGGAAATGGCACTGCAGGAAATGAAGAATCGAAAGGCCCTAGGAGAAGATGGAATTATGGTAGACTTCTCAAAAATGGGAGGAAGTCCTGTCATCAAACAGCTGACTAAACTCTTTAATAAATGCCTAAAACAGAGAAAAATTCCAAAAAATTGGAACAATTCACTTCTAATATTAATTTTTAAAAAGGGCAATAAGGAAGAAATTAAAAACTATAGACCAATAAGCCTACTCCACACACAGTCTTCACAAAAATTATAAATACAGTCATACCCCGAAGTTATGCGGTAGGTGGGACCAACAAAAAAGCGTGCAAGTCGAATTCGCGTAACTCGGGTATAATTTTGCATACAAACATGCAAAATATTAGTTAATTGGGAGCAAGGTTTACAAAACACCTACTTTTTTAAAGAAATATAATCATAATTGTAGTTTTTCGTACATAAAAAAAAAGAAAGTTATTTCGATGTCAATGGTTTCATAAAATTTAATAGATTCGTCTGATGGCATAATGTCTTTTTCTTGTCACGCAAAATTTTTTCATAGCAAGCTAATGATTTTTTTATTCCTTACCTTGTGGCTACAATTCGTTCCTCGTTAGAATCTATGTCCTACAAAATCTGTAAACCTTTCTTTTATGATTGTTCTTACTGTGAATTCCTGTAGATCAAACTTCTTTGCTAGCTCACAAATTTTCATTCCGCCTTCAAAATCCTTAATAATGTTGAGTTTTGTTTCCAAAGTCAATGTTTTTCTTTTCTTGCTAGCTGTAGAAGAATTGGACTTGCTTCCTTTGGACGACATTATTATTTTTTATGTGATAAATTTTTTATCAAGAACATAACATTAAACAATCGCAAGGTTTGTAGACTATAAAAATTGTGTATGAATGGAGACCTTGCGAAACATGTCAGTGCTTGTTCACAGCATGTGTGATACTGGCGAATGTGGCCGTGCCAGAAAGATACGACTAGTGGTGAGGCGTGAAGCAGGACGGGAATACGTACATATATGAAACCGCATAACTCTGGATTTGCATAAGTCGGGGTATGACTGTAATAGAATAAAATCTAAACTAGAGGGAATGCAATCCAGTGAACAAGCTGGATTTAGAAAGAATTACAATACTTTGGACCATATTCACACATTAAGACAGCTAATTGAAAAATCAACTGAATACAATAAACCCTTATGCCTAGCTTATATAGACTATGAAAAAGCATTTGATTCAGTTGAAACATCTGCAACACTAAAAGCACTTGAAACTCAGGGAACTGAGAAACCATATATTGAAACACTAGAGCATATTTACAATAATGCAACTTCTGTAATTAAATTATATAAAAACAGTGAAAGTTCCCAATACAAAAAGGCATCCAGCAAGGCGACACCATATCTCTCAAATTATTTACAGATGCACTAGAGGAACTTTTTAGAAGCCTTGATTGGGAAACAAAAAGAATAAACATAGATGGAGAAAGGCTGCATCATCTGAAATTTGCAGATGATATTGTCCTAATAGAAGATAATCTTGAAGATTTGGAAGAAAGGCTAAATCAGCTAAATGAAGCCTCCAATGCAATTGGATTAAAAATAAATAGAGAAAAAACAAAAATAATGATGAATAAATACATAAACCATAGAACTATCAAAGTTGAAAACCATGAAATAGAATAAGTTTACTTCATATGTATACTTGGGCCAATTGTTATCCTTTGAGGATTGCCATAGAAGAGAGACTGAACGAAGAATTCACCTTGGATGGATGGATGGCTTATGGGAAAATGAGACATATTCACAAGTGACATCCCTATGAGTCTAAAAAGGAAAGCTTTATTGAAAGGGAGATGGTAAATAAAAAGCAATACTTAGTCTTTATTTAAGTTGTAAGTCAGCAGTTAGAATTGAAGGAAGTACAGGAAGATGGTTTAATGTTAAATCTGGTGTGAGACAAGGATGTACATTATCCCCTCTGTTATTCATTATCTATATGGATCACATTATGAAGGAAAGTGGTATTAAACATGATATCAAAATTGGAGATGTTAATGTCAGCTCTTTGCTTTATGCGGATGATGTTATACTTCTAAATAAATCCGCTACAAGTCTGCAAGATTCTCTGACTAAATTGAATAGCTCTTGTAATAGATATGGTATGAAGGTCAGCAATAAAAAGACAAAGACAAAGACAATGAAAATAGGCAGAATCATTGAAAATGTCAACTGTGTTGTGAATGGAGAACCTGTGGAACAAGTAAAACATTTCAGCTATTTAGGCACGATTTTTACTGAAGATGGTAAATTAAATATAGAAATAGACAACAGAATCAGCAAAGCTGGTATGGTGGGAAGTCAATTGAATAAATTCATATGGAATAAGAGAGAAATTAGTCGGAACACTAAATTAGCTGTATACAAGACAGTGTTCAAACCAGTTTTAACTTATGGATCTGAGAGCTGGGTCAGAAGTAAAACACTTGACCAAAGACTAGAGACTTCAGTTATGAGAGTCCTGAGAAAGATTATAGGCATGAACAGATGGCATTAATGGCAGTATCATATTAAAAACGAGGATATTAGGAAAGAACTCGACATTGTCAGCATCCAGGAATGCGTTAGCAGAGCTAATCTCAGGTGGTATGGTCACTTAAACAGAATGGGCGAGGAAAGATTAGCAAAACAAGTGTTCTCTGCCAGGTTGGCAGGAAAACGACCGAGAGGAAGACCAAGATATAGGTGGATTGATACGGTACAAAGTGCTTTAGATGATAGAAATATAAGATCTGATAATATTGGAGTGTTGACAAGTAACAGACTGATTTGGAGGAAAATTGTAGATAGGAAATTAATAATGATGTAATTTTTTTCATGTAGTACTATCATATCCTGTACACCCCTTGAGGGTACATGGCAGGAATTTGATGATGATGATGATGAGATGGTAAATCCCGTTTTATTTTATAGCCGGGTACGAAAGGAGTTGCCCTGGTGTTGTACTACCCAAGGGATTACTTACTCTTGGGCTCGCCGATAGTTTTTTCGGCATGAAACTCTAGGAATTCGATCCGAGTTTCGTACCCGGCTATAAAATAAAACGGGATTTACCATCTCTCTTTCAATTAACTTATGTAGCTGGTAAAACATAGTAATAATAAGGAAAGTTTTTGATCAGCATACTTCCTGTCCTAACATACGAAGGAGAAACATGGACTTTAACAGAAGCCCTAAACAAAAAGTGAGAATAACATAACATCGCATGGAGAAAAGTATGCTAAAAATAACATTAAGAGATAGGAAGACAAATACCTGGATAAGATCTCAAACAGGTGTCATGGATATTGTAAAATACATTAATCAGGCTAAGTGGAGATGGGCTAGCCATATTGCCAGATGCAGTGATGGGAGATGGACTAGAAAAACAACAGAGTGGAGACCAATGGATGGAGCAAGACTGAGAAGAAGGTGGAGGAATGAACTGAAACAAATTGCAGGAGTGAGATGGATGGGAGAGGCAGAAAACTATGTGGTCTGGAAAACCATGGGGGAGACCTTCGTCCAGCAGTGGACAGAACCAAAAGGTTGAAGAAGATGACTTCTCAAATTTGCAGAGATGCATTTCATTGTCCTGTTATCCAGGAAGACCTTTGGCATATAGGGTGGACCAAATATCAAGTTCAACTGATAGGGACTGCATTGGAAGAGCATAAGAAATGGGCTACTCAGCTATATAGCTCTGTTGATGGCGCATCACTTTATCGATCTAATCTAGTGCCTCCCCAGCATTGATGGATACAGGAAGGTACTAGATTCCTATCTGGTTATGAATTTATTGACTTAATCAAAGCCCTGCCCACGAGGGCCAGCACAACCCACAGTGACAGTAGTTGTAGGGCAGAAGGTTGCTGCTACAGTGAAACCTTTTCTCAATATTGTCCAATGTTGTTTTTAAACTCATGGTATTCGGGTGAAATGGTATGATGTCATGGTCTCCATATTAAATAATTGGTTGAAAAACAAAGGTCGGGAGACTGTGGTCGAACCGCACTATAGGACTATAGCTGGTATTAGTCCTATAGTTAAAAAGCCTGATTTAACTACAAAGAAGGATGAAAGAGTTTAGATTATTGATGCACAGATAGTGATACTGGGTGCCCATTTGTTGTCAGTCATTGAAACAAGGTCTCATATTATGGGCAGAATATAGATCTTGCTCGACAGATTGAAGAGTTTGGGGCAGCTTTTCATTTCACTAGTGCTACCACTTTACTTCGTGGTGTATAGTGCAATGAGAGTTACAAAGACTTGACTTCTATAGGCATTACTTCGGCAGAAATTAAACTCTTGTCACTTAGAGCTTTGCATCATCACCAACAAATGACTTCTAGCATTCCTCGTACTGGTGTGGAATAGATCTTCATATATTTTGGCTGTAGCCTTTCTGGCCTACTGGGCCAAAGGCATTGCTCTGGTAGACCATAGTATGTAGCAATGCATTTCAGTGCAAAGATTTTTAAAATAAAATAATGGACTGTGGTGGTTGTAGCAGTAATTTGAGCCTGGTCATAAAACAGATCAAGTTTGAATGCCTGTAGGTAATGGTGTACATAATTTAAGTTGGTGTTGTTTATATCACAAAAATGTTGATCAAGTGGATGGAGACTTTTAAGTATTGAGTTTTTAAAAGTAAATACTTTCAACAGTTTTGGGCAGAGAAAGAAGGAACCAAAAAGAGAGAACTCCTTATTGTTGGTGGATGGTTGAAGTTAATTTGCCTTAGAGAGAGCGATCCAAAGAAAAATAAAGCAAATAACGTTTAGGGTGGGAATGAGAGAGCCAAAAGATAATGTAACAAATTGTTACTTCTGTTTTACTGATGTGCTGAGTTTTCTACGAAAAACATTTAATATCATACTAATAATTATGATCTTTCATATGACCAGTCTTCACTAAGACTGGTGAAGATGGTAAATTAAATACGGAAATAGACAACAGAATTAAAATAAATTTATATGGAATAAGAGAGAAATTAGTCACAACACTAAACCAGCTGTATACAAGACAGTGTTCAAACTAATTTTAACTTATGGATCTGAGAACTGGGTTAGAAATAAAACACTTGATCAACGACTAGAGACCACAGATATGAGAATCCTGAGAAAGATTAGTGGTGTGAACAGATGGCATCAGTGACAATATCATATTAAAATCGAGGATATTAGGAAAGAACCCGATTGTCAGCATCCAGGAATATGGTAGCAGAGCTTATCTCAGGTGGTATGGTCACTTAAACAGAATGGGAAAGGAAAGATTAGCAAAACAAGTGTTCTTTGCTAGGTTGGCAACTTCTGTCTTCTAAGGCACTTTTTAGTGCCTTAGAAGACAGAAATATAAGATCTAATAATGTTGGAGTCTTGACAGGTGACAGATTGATTTGGAGGAAAATTGTAAATAGGAAGTTAGTAATGATGCAAGTTTTTCATGTAGTACTATCATATCCTGTACATCCCTAGACGGTACATGTCAGGAATTTGATGATGATGATATGACCAGTCTATTGCAGAACATCAATGACAATGCAAAGGCTACTGTGAGAAACTTGTTGCAGACAACAAGAGACACAAGACAAGGAGATCCAATATCTCCAAGCACCTTAATTATGCTTTTGGAAAGAACAATGGATGTTATAAAGGATAACATAAGAGGAAATTTCAATTCAAGATACAAAAATAATTTATGATTCGCCAATGACAGCCATTATTGAAGATGAACTAGAAAGAACAGTGCTGAAGTTCAGTGAAAAAGGAAAGGGATATGAATTGATAATGAACATTGAAAAATAAATAAAACAATGATATTTGGAGGGAAGAGGATGAGAAAGCAAATAAAGATCAACAGACATGAGTTGGAAGAGATTGGAAACTTCAATGTACTTAGGGTGCAACATGACTTATGATTTAGACTGAAAAAAAAAAAAAAAACTCAGATAACAAAAACGAAAGTAAACCTACAGGTAATGGACAAGAT
Organism: Typopeltis vanoorti; assembly: GCF_054136105.1. Taxonomy (NCBI): domain Eukaryota; kingdom Metazoa; phylum Arthropoda; class Arachnida; order Uropygi; family Thelyphonidae; genus Typopeltis; species Typopeltis vanoorti. The sequence continues at coordinate 153,262,841 of NC_143555.1, forward strand.
ATGAAAAATAAATCAGTATTGACTTTTGAAAGAACATGCTAATAGGAAGATTCTACAAATAATGCAGAAAATAATTCTTGACACACTAGTTTTTTGGGCATATCTGCAGAATTGATAACAGTAGAAATTGTACCAACTATCAAGGTTTTGATAGTTGGTACAATGGATGGCATAAAAAGAGGATGGCCAAGGCAAGAGTAGCTAAGTTTGCAGGATTTGAGTCATCTGGCAATGGACAGAAAGAAATGACAAGGAATGATGAACCAATGGGCACTGATGATGATATGACCAAATGCTCATTGTTTAGATCTTAGATGCATTGCAAAACATTGTTGCTGATGTATGAAGAATCCACTGCCATTAGATACAAGCATTAATGAATTTGTCAATGAATCTCATCTGATTGAATAGAAGGAATCAATATTGCAAGAGATTTCAAAGTGAACTCTTTGGATCTCATTCAATAGAGGAGAAAGAAGGAATTTATTATTGCTAGGGTATGTGGAAGGCCTTTTTCAGAGATTAATGAAGCTCACAATCTTTTGACTAAAGGTGAGTTGGCTGGTCTCATAGAGGTAGTTTTTTTTTTTTTTTTTTCACTCAGAAACTTGGGTTTTTTGTTCCCCAGAACAGGCAAACCGGCCCCATGAACACATGCATCTACAGACATAGGACACACTGGAAGGCATAGGGCCAACCACCTTATCCTTGAGATTGTCGTGGTTGTGAAGTTCATAGCTAAAGAACTCAATGGTTCGTGAAAAGCTTAAGACAAGACAATGAAGCTCATAAGCCAAAAGATTGGCGCTCACCTGTGAATTAAACAAGCTTAAAAGAAGCAGTTTTGTTGTTCCTTTCACAATTGCAATGTCTAAAGGCAGCTTTGAATATAAATCCAAGTTGATGAAAGGAATAAAAAATATGAAAAATACCAATGGAATGTTGTGGGGATTTAAAATTACTGTACATACTGATTTACTTCAAAGTAGCTTAGTTACTGTTGGGCATGCAAAGAGAATTTGCTAAACATTGCTGCACTGTGTTTATCATAAAGAAGGGTAATTGCAAAACAATTATATGAAGAAAGTATGGCCTTCTTGAAAAGCTTTTATATCAGAAGAGAGAGAATAAATACAAGCTCCTCACTGACTTCAAGAAAATAATTCTTTTTTACCACTGAATATTAAAAATTCTGTTAGTCCTCAAAAAATTAAGATATTAAAGTATTCAAAAATAAATTCTGAAAGTTGCACTTAAACAGAATAGAAACCTGGAAACTGTTTTGAGATATTGTTGAAGCGTTTTGGAAAGTTTACTTCACCCCCCCCCCCAATCCTGAAAATATTGGTATAATGAGTTACGAACAGTATAAATGATTCTATCAGGCCATCATGATGGGCAACTACTGTCTCCCATCATATGTTTTTCCATCATGATGGTTTCTTCAAACAGAAATAGGTACAGGTGCTTACAAAAGGAAACAAATAGTTTCAAATGCATATGTATTTTTAACAATTTTATTTTCTTACTTATAAACATATATCAAAATATGCAAACATTACAGGATTCACTGTAAAACAATCTAGGCTATTTATATCCATGTTACAAAACATTTTTTTTTTACTAATTGACAAGTATGTTGTCATTGTGCAATACTTGACTAAGCTATGTTTTGGCATATTTGAGCCCTTATGAAAAAAAAAAAAATAAAAAAAAAATTCTACCTTTAAATTCTATGTTCTAAAATCTCATTGCAGATCCTAGTTGCCGAGACAGCACCAAATTGATACCAATTCTGAAACCTCGTGTATAATGCTATTATTTTTTATACTGACTGATATATATACAAAATCATCATTGGCCAGTATAATCACTTACATGAAGTAGGGCTGTATATGTTTTCACTCACACACACACACACACACACACACACACACACACACACACACACACACACGTGCGCATATTGGTAAGAAAGATATGTGATGAGATTTGCTTCACAGAAATAAGAGTTGAATAGAAAGGGAAGTAGGAAGAAAAATGCAGATGATTTCCCTTTTGTAAATAAAATGAAGTTTTTTAGGGATTTCTACTTATTCTAAATTTTAACCCCATCCCCCCATCATCCAATAATCACATGTAAACTGCAAAACAGTAACTGTACAGAGAAGTCCCTGTAATCACTTATTTCATTTGAAATCAATTATTTCCTTTTTTTTTTTTATATCATACTTGTAATATAACATATAAGGACAGAATTTCATAGTACTGAAATTCAGAAAATGGTTATGAGGATAAAGAAACCTGGCATCAAAAGAATAAAAAAAAAAAAAATCAGTAGATTCTTGGGTGTCATTTCAGTGAAAAGGATATTTGCACTACACTTGTAGATCAGCAAAATTTAGGCCTGCACTAATGCAAACAGATAATAGGTGACTGTTACAAGCTATATGAAGAAATTGTTTGATTATGAAGAAATGCAATGCATGTGTGAAAGTGTACAATTCATAGCATAACCTTAAATTATGAACAGGACTCAACATTCACTTTGCATTTTTGCTGAAAACACAATGAAATGTAATGAATTTTGAAAAAAAAAACAAAAAAACTGCATGCTTATGCTGTTGTTACTGAAAATGGTTTTAACAACACACAAATTGGTAAATATCAGTGCACATGCAGTATTTTATTTTATTTATTTATTTTAAATAATGTGGTCTGTAGACATCAATCTAGGGATTAAATAAGTTTACCCTGTGAGTCATATCAGAAATTTCATTAACATACTTCTTGCTGGCACAGTACAAAAATGAGTTAATTTGCACATGACAAAGAATATGGAAATAAATAGAATAAGTAAGGCAATTTGGTAGCAAGCCAGTTAATACATTTATATGAAACAAGAGTGAATATCAGTTTGAATACAGTGTATTCAAACTGATTTTAACATATGGAGCCGAGAATTGAGTTAGAAACAAAACACTTGTGGCAAAAAAAAAGAACCAGACATTATTAGCTTTCAAGACAAGATAGCAGGGCTAATATGAGAGATTAGCATAGTAAAGTGCCTAAGGCAGGACAAAAGATGCAGAAGAAGACTAAGATATAGTTAGAAGTGTTTCAGATTAAAAAAGTAAGAGCCAATTAAATTAGACCTAAAATATAACACTCGTCTGGAAGAAAACTGTTGAAAAGAAACTAGTAATGAAATAATGTGTTGGATTATCAAAATATCTGGTACACTCTTTGAGAGTACACATAAGCAAAATGATAATGAAAGTCATTGAAAAGTATATTCTTGGTTTGTCCCCCACCTTTTTTTTTGAAAAAATGTACTGCTTTCCATTAAAGAAGATAGTTTGGCACCCATTTCTTTTTTTCTTTATTCACTACTTGATATCCTTGTTTTCTTTATTCCTCATTTGATTTTATACTTCTGAGAGACAAGCATGATCATGCTAGCTGTTGAGTATTTCGTTTGAATTTTCAAGTCTTCATTACTTTGTAAGCCAAAGTAATAAAATTTAAGTCGAAAACTGAAAATCAAAATTTTCAGTTCTGATTTTCAATTTGTGTATTAGGAATAATTTTTATAAAATGAAAAAAAATAAAAAAACATTTGTATTAACAACATGAAGAGAAATAAAGTAACATGATATGAAAAATCATGACATTAATGATTAAGAATGGCTATCTGTATGTTTATATACTTTAAATTTCATTTTTTTCCCCTTTTATAAGCAACAAATTGATTAGAATTTCTTAATGGAAAATGTGTGATGTACCTTAAAATGAAATTTGAAAAGATTCATTTCCTGTGCCACACCTGAATTCAATGATTCATACATTTCATTAAGAAACAACCAAAGTAGGTATTTTAAACTTTAAATTAAATTTATAAAAAAAAAAAAACACTGTCTAATATTGAATAATAAGGAATTAAATACTCATGCTTTTAAGGTCAGTTATTTGCATAAATAACAAAAGCAATACAGCTTTTTACAAACCAGATTTCTTCAAATGTTTATTTAAGGTCTAGGGTTGCTAAAGTAAATAGTGAAAAATTGCTACAATAAGGCAGTTTTGCATTCAGACATGGCTTAAAACATGTTCATACCTCAAAGTTTTAAATAGTTATAGTTACTTGTCTAACACCATGTAAAACAGATATTTACAAAAGCAAAGGCTACCCACTGACTGTATTAAACATTGCAAAAATTCTGATGTTTAAGAGGGAAATGAACACAAACCAGAATATGAACTGCTATGAAGTAGAAAATGAACAAAGAAGCGGCTGCTATTTAGTAATGGTGAATTTTATTTCAAAGGATCATGATATAATTATCAACAAACATTTAAGGAACATCAAACAATAAATTAGATTGAGTCATACAAAATTAAGAAGCTACCAAACAAGCAATTATTTGTTTGCTAAAATCTATAAAAACAAAATGGTCAGGTGGTAACTAATATCTCTGGTCCAAAAAATAAGCTATTTAGAGGTCAGGAACATAAGTATCAGTCAAATGTTTGGATATTTCTGACTAAGAGCATTTATTTATTTAACAATATGACTAAATAAGACATTATCTTTGGTTGCATTTAACATTTTACTTAAATTTATTATCCCAATTGTTAACACCCTAGTTTAACTTCCGGTTTGCTAAGTTATAAATATTCTCAAGCGAAATTTTTTACAAGTTACACATTTTTGTCATAATATTTTTAGGATAAATGTCAACACTGATATTTTCTACAAATGCCAAAAGTCAAAGGCGTTTGATGAGTTCCTTATGAAAATGCTTCCAATGACACTGGCTGTGTTGCAAATTGGTTTGGATAATATATATTCAGGAGCTGTCTAAAAATACTGCACAAAATACAAGAAGATTAGCAAAACAGGCTTTGTATTTTATTATAATTTTACATAAAGTGAGAAATGGTGCATGATGCTGGCTAATTCTGATGTGTTTGATGGGGTATGTATACAACCAGAAAAGTAAAATCATGCAAGATCACTGATATAATGGAATGATGTAAATGTTTTCTAAACCCAGTACTTAAGACATGCTTTAACATAAAATAATAAATACTCAACATATATTTCCTTCTTTCTTTACAATGATTTTATACAGCTAGCGCTGGGATGGGGCTGGATAATACCCTGCTACTGATCCTCCTTGCGTACGACTTTGGTTGTATGGATACATGCTAGACATAAGCCCAGATGATTTTGAGTTGCCTGTCTGATTTCCATAGTTACTAGATGAACTTTGTAATGATAAACTTTGCTTGTTAGCAAAGGTCTGGGAAGAAAAATTTAGACTATTTCCAAATGGCTGATATGCCATATTCTGGCTTCCAAAAGTCTGCATGCGACTACTGTTACTACTACTGCTATTACCTTGGTACAAACTAGAACTATGGTTTGCCATAGTTTCATACCTACTGGTGGCAGAGCCATGATTTAACACATTTCCATACTTGTCTCCCCCACTTTGGCTTCCCATATTTCCATATCGATCACTTCTATCATTTCCTCTATCACTAAGTGAAGGCTTTCCTAAGCTTCCAAATCTGTTAGTTCTATCTCCAACAAGTCCTTGATTTCCACTGTTGCTATATCTGTCACTACCACCCAGCCCTTGATTACTAGCATTTCCAAATTTTTCAGTTCTGTCAGCAGAGGATCCATAGTTTCCCATACTTCCAAATCTGTCATTTCTTCGTTTTCTTCTGTCATCTTCTTCTTCATTATTCCTTGAATTAAAGGAACGCTTTATGCCACCTTTTCTCATTCCAAAATCCCTTTGGTTACCACCTTGATTACCAACACTTCTCCATCTGCTACGACCTGAAATAATAATAATAATGTTTATAAAAATTGGTCATTTGAGTCAAATAAGTGCATCTGTGCAAGCACACAAGCGCGTACATACACAACAGAAATTATATCAATAAAATGTTATTAATCCATCAATTTTCCATTATTGCTGACTCATAAAGAAAATGTCTATCTGCAAAGTTCAAAATTTGAATGAGCAGACCTACCAAGCTAGCAAATTCAATGCTACCTACCACTCTGTAACAATGGTAAGACCATAGGTTGTTTGGATCCAAAATCATGATCTCCTGAGCAATTTGGTAATATGATATCCCACTATTCTTTTTCTTCTGTTCCCTTTTCCTATATATACAGTGGTATCTTGCTAATCCGAACTAATAAAAACTGCACTCGTTTGGATTAGTGAATTTTCCCCCAAGAGTCAACAATAACTAGCGTTTAAGACAAAAATAATCAGATTCTAATGGTACATTAATTTATTTCTATAAATAAATGAATTGATTGATAGTAAAAATGCTACTGTACTGTAATATAAAACTTAAAAAATAATACAGTACACACGTTTATTTTAGTAAAAAAATTAGTTTTTATGTACCTGTATTATAGAGGATTCTGATTTAATAAAACTGCATAGTTCAGTACATGACTTAATTTGCATAAAAAATATCATTCTTGTACACAACATACAAAAAAAAAGTTTCACAAAATAACACAAAAAAGTTTTTTTTTTAATTTCTTTATAAAAAAGTCACTGATTTTCTTTTGCTTCTTGGAAGCTAAATTTTTTTCGAATGCTTCTTCCCGGAGCTGCATTAGCAATAAAATTTTGTGGAATGGTGTATCATTCTGCTTAGCCCATTCTATACACATATTAAAACTGTCAACTGCTTCTTCGTGTTTTACTTTTTTTTTCTTCGAATTCTTTATAGTAATCATTGTCTGCTAATTCATTCTGTAGCATCATATTTATAATTTAAGCATCTGATCTGATTTCGAATTCACTTTCAGTTCTGCCTGTAATCCATTCTGTAACATCTGTTTGTGAAATTTCAACATTTGGATTTATATTTTTAACCAAATTATGCCCGTTTTGAATTTCCTCTTTTTGTGTATCACATTAGTTATCTTCGTAAATTCTAGAAGGCCACAGTTTTTTCCATGACGCTCGACAGTGGTGATTCATGCCGACAATACAGTACATACTGTACAGTATAAAAAAGCAAAAATGAACACACAAATCAAAATAGGCCTACAGTGTAACCATACAATCGACAGTATGAAAAAAAAAAAAAAATTAAAATAATTATTAAATAAAAGGCCTGTGTAGCTCAGTGGAAGTGGCGCTTGGTCACTCGAAGTTTGACTTAAGTTCAAGTCTAGTCGCCAAATGGAGGAACTTTTTCTAAGCCTTTTTCTAAGGCTCCTGAGTTAGTCTATCTCTAGCATGGGCAAGCAGGTTTTTCATCCTGCAAACTCAAAAAAAATCGACCGTAGTACCCACATTATTTCAGACAGCGACATATCTTGTTAGGGTTAGGTACCAAGAGATGGCAGCACTTGTTTGCCAGCCTCTTCATCGGTGGCTGCTATAATTAGTGATGGACATGGGCCAGCTATCTCTGATTGACTACTGGTGGAGATTGAACTGCCTACTCAGTCTCCAAAAGCTAGATAGGGTATAAAGGCCTTGCCTACTCCCTATAAGAGAATAAAAGGTGTTAGCTGATTTTTTTTTTTTTTTGATTATTAAAAATAATAGCACACAAAATAATAATACGTAATAAATAAAACTTTTTTTTTTCTTTCAAACCACAGTTCAGATTACTGGAGGGTTCGGATTAGCGAGATACTACCGTATATATATATATATACACACATCCTGGGGAAGACCTGACTCCTACCAGGCACATCCCTCGGGTGGCGGATGAGGGAAACCTCAACGGGTTGCTCCGAATAAAGAATAAGGAGTCGTGGACCAAAGGATGCAGCAGAGGAGTGGCAAGCCGGCTGCATTATTCTGCCATTCAACCCTATGAATCAGGAGTCTCCACTGTGTCAAGAGAATATTACTGCATCCGAGGAAACCGACGCGACTGATCCTAGATCACTGGGAGCAGCCAAGAAGTTTAGTATGTGGTCAGCCAATAGAGTTTCACATCTACACTGTTAAAACTTGGGAAAATATATTTGATGGAAAAAGAACTTGCTAAGATTACATGGGACATTGTAGGCTTGGCTGAAACTCATTGGACAAGAGAAGGAGTTATAAACCTAAATTCAGGAAAACTATTCTACTTGGGCAGAGAGGACAATATACATAGAGAAGGAGTCGTCATTTTAGTGAACAATAGGCTACAAAATGCAGTCATGGCCATAGAACCACATGGCCCAAGAATGATCACTATCAGATTAAAAGGTAAAGAAAAAAATGTTCACTTTACAATAATTCAAATCTCCGCCCCTGACCAATCACATGAAGATGAAGAAATCGATACCTTCTATGATAAGTTGCAAGATCTAATAGACATGACCAATAAGAAAGATATATTAATAGTGATGGGTGATTTTAATGCCAAAATTGGGAAGTTTACCCCAGGCATGGAGGATGTGATGGGCAGGTTTGGAGTTGATAACAGAAATGAAAGAGGAGAAAGAATATTAGAATTTTGTAAAGCAAACAATCTATTTATCTGTAATATCCTTTTTTTCCATAGACCTTCCCACAAATATACATGGACCTCACCAGATGGTACAATAAAGAACTGTATTGATTACATTCTAATCAAACGCAATTGGAAATCATCAGTGCAGGATGTTAGAACTTTAAAACTCCAGACTTCGACACTGACCATGAACTGCTTGCAGCAAAAATTAAACTAAAATTCAAGTATCATAAGTCATGAGCTCCTATTAACAAAGCGGACCTGTCAAAACTGAAAGAGAAAGCTATGCAAGATAACTATCAGACACTAATAGGAAATGAGTATAGAAAATTTTCCTATGACAATATAGAAAATACATGGAATCAAGGTAAAAAAATTGTTATACGTACTGCAAGAAACATACTTGGTACAACATCAAGACCAAATCATGAATGGATAACTCCTGAAATTCTAAATACTTTAGAAGAAAAAAGAACAGCAAAGCATATATCAAATATAAAAAATACAGAAGAAAATAAACAACATTTTAAGAATTTTAAAAACAAAATTGATAAAATGTGCACATATGCCAAAAATAACTGGTTGGAGGAAAAAGCAAAACTGTGCGAAGAAGCTAATAAAAGAAATGATAATAAAACAGTATACAAAATTATCAAAGAATTAACTAAGATCTATAAAGATAAACCATTAACAATGAAAGATAAAAACAATCTAGAAACTCGGTCAATACAAAATATTAAAATAATTTGGAAGGACTACTATCAAACGTTATTTCAAAAAGAACAGGAGGAGGAAAGTATAACAGAAAAGATGATATATGAAAAGGCACCACCCATAACTCCAGAAGAAATTATAAATACAATAAACCAAATAAAACTTACAAAAGCTATGGGTAAAGATGAAATATCTATAGAACAATGGAAATATGGTGGCAAGGAAGCTATTAATTTCTTAATGAATTTATTTAATCAAATTCTTTATACTGGAGTAATCCCAACTGACTGGAAAACAGGAATTATTATACCAATTCACAAAAAAGGAGACAAAAGAATATGTGAAAATTATAGACCCATAACACTCTTAAGTCATAGTTATAAACTATTCATTCAAATTATACAAAAGAGAACACAGGTGCTTACAGAAAAAATCATAGAGGAAAACCAAGCAGGATTTAGGTCACATAGATCCACCATAGACTATATCTTCACCATTAATAATATAGCAGAAAAATATTGGGAATACAACCTGCCCATATACTGTTGTTTTATAGATTTTAAGCAAGCCTTTGATGCAGTTAATAGAAACCAATTAATCACTATCCTAAAAAACATAAAAATGGATTCCGATATTTTAACATTTATTACAAATTATTATGGAGACACCAAAGCTTTTGTTATAATGAACAACATTAAAACCGAGGATTTCAGAGTCGAGAAAGGCGTAATGCAGGGATGCCCTCTCTCACCTCAACTCTTTATCATCTTCCTAGAAGTCTGTAAAACCATAGCTGATGAACCAGGTGCAAAAATCAATGGTACCAACATTAATCACATAAAATACGCGGATGATATCATTATTTTAGCAGATTCTAAACCGCAGCTAGAAAAAACTATTAATATTTTAAATAACTCTTGTAAAACTTATGGTATGAAAATAAATCATCATAAAACAAAAATAATGAAGATAGGTAGAGAAGAAGAAAATATCTCTATAAATCTCGAAAATCATCTGCTGGAACAAGTTAATAAATATGTTTATCTTGGCAATCTGATATCTAGTAACCTCAACAATATGGAAACAGTAAAACACAGGCTAAACCTAGGTTGCACCAACATGAATAAACTAAACAAAATATGGAAAAATAAAAAAATCCCAACGAGTCTAAAATTATATAAAACAATTATTATTCCAATGGCTACTTATGCTTCAGAAGCTTGGAGATTAACTCAACAACCAATCAAGAAACTTCAAGCATTTGAAATGAAATGCCTCAGAAAAATTAATAACACCCACTGGATGGAACACAAGACTAATGATGAAGTCGGAACAGATTTAAACTTCCCAGATAATATAATAGACACAATCATTAAGCATCAACTGAGATGAATTAATTAGAAGAAACACACGTATAAACCACAGTGAAAATTATTTAATTGTAAATATTTCATCCTAAGTATCTTAGGACATCATCAGTACAGTATTTAAATACTGTACTGATGATGTCCTAAGATACTTAGGATGAAATATTTACAATTAAATAATTTTCACTGTGGTTTATACGTGTGTTTCTTCTAATTATGAACACACCACAGGTTTCGTTATTTAAAAAAAAAAAAAAAAAAAATCAACTGAGATGGTTTGGCCATATTCAGAGAATGGCCCCTCATAGACTCCCATATTTAGCTCTGAATGGATATATAGGAAGAAAAAGACCTAGAAGCAGACCAAGAAGTACTTGGATAAAGTTGCTGAAAGAACATTCCCATCTACCCAGCTATAGAATCATGAGTGGGATGGCTAAAGATCGCGATAAGTGGAGAACCTTTCTTCTTAGTGGACTCAACCCATTATCAAGTGGATGAGATGAGATGATGATGATATATATATATATATATATTTTTTTTTTTTTTTTTCAATTCACAACATAAAACAGATTTCTCACTGATATCTTGTAATTTTAATATTTTGACATAAATATAGTTAACACTTTTTCATGAAATTTCAAAGTACATATGGAAAAAACAAGCAAACTGAATTTACTTGATTCACCAATGCCACTAAAAGGAAGGGCCTATCAGGACAAAAAGAGCCTTTGTGTGCTTGCATTTAAAAGAATTGTCCCATAAAAGGCCAAGAGGTCCAAAGAATTTGTGTTTCCATCTGAACTTAGGATGACAATATTTCACCGACTGTATATTTAATTTTTCCACCAATAACAACTAGCACCTAAAAACAAAATTTTCAAAAATTTTCAAATAAGGGAGGTTCTGTCCAGAACAAATGTTGGGTCATGCAAATAAAAAAAAATAAAGAGTAACTGTTAAGACTGCTGTATCAAAATAAGCAAGCTAATCTCATTCCGTTATATTGAATGTAAAAGTGACACCATGTAGTGGAAAAAATTCAATGCAATGATAAGTCCCCACACATTACTTATGTCAATCCTATCCACAAAAGGATGAACACCTACAGTATATTCAGTACATGGGAGCGTTAATCCAGCAACCCTACTCTACAGATCTAAGGAACTTTCAAGCTTCCATGCCTCCAATAAGCTGTGGGGGGAGGGGAGTCCATATTGGATGGTGAAAATCCTCTACTACCTTTATAAAAGCATTCATAAAAATATATGCCACATTGGGATTCAAACCTAGCAGCTGGCTCATCAAAGATGCTGTCCGCCCAGCCAACAAGGCTGGCCATCTAGCTTGTTCAATTTATGATATATCTTTGAGAAATGTCATTTACAGTTTAAGCTTATCATAAAGTTAATGAGCATGTAATTTAATAATGATTAAATTATTGATTTGTTATGCAGGTATCCCTTGATATATGCGGTTAATTAATCCTCAATGGACACCACATATATCAAAACCACATTATTCAATGTTAAGAATTAATGGGAATATTATAATGAATCCTGCAAAATATAAAAATTTTAACATCATTTATTTCTTAAGGTGACATGTATTTATATATTTTATTTATACATTTGTTACATAAAAACTTATCTAAATAGTTATTTTTTATAAAAAAAACTTAACTAATGTAAATTGAACAGTGGTAGCTTTTTTTTCTCCTCCATGATTTTGCGATAACAATCAATTTGTTTATCTAACGTTCATGCTTCTCCGTACATTTGGATCTATCTCTAGTACTCAGTTGCTTTATTTAAAATGGCTTGTATAGTTGATTCACCACAGCGTAGAGCTCGTCCGATGTTTGCTTTGCTTTCTCCGTTATCAAAACCTTTTAATTAATAATGTCAATTTTAGTATCCAAAGTAATAAGTTTTCGTTTATTACTCTTTCTCGAGGCCATGGTTACAAAGGGTAATGCTTTACATAATTTGAAAATTACGTGATATGCAGATAGGTAAGCATACACTGTAACACATACACGTCTGCTGATAAATTGAAGCACTGAGACTGAAGCCAAGAGTGAGTTACTAGCATTGGAGCATGACTCGTACTGTGTGATCTGATCGGTTTCATTGACCAAGTCAAACGCTTTGCTTATTTTCAAACTTTTTGGGCCGCACTAATCAAATTTGATTCCACATATATGTTCTGCACATAAGTTCATGGTCACAATAATTTTTTATGCATTAATCAAAACCGCATATATCAAGGGATACCTGTATTCTAGTGAGAGAGAGAGACAGGGAGGTAAAATATTTTAAAAATCAACTTTCTATAGCAATTATGTTATACATATAAACCTGAAAGTTTACTAATTCCAGATATGCATTAGTTTTCAGCATTTCATGATTTGGAGGAATCAGTTTTTTAAAATATTTCAACTCTCTAAATCTCTCCTTGCCCACCAGAATATAATAATTCATAAATCAATTACACTTTATGACAACCATAATTATTAGAGAAATCTACTTTTTTTTCAAACTTTTTTTTTTTAGCAACCAGAGCACACAGATTCTGCTCCTCTGAAGAATCTCTAAATCAATAATTGGAAATAATCAAAAATACAGCCATACTAAATGGATACAATCCTAAAACAACTCAAAAAATCATCAGTCACTTTCCCACACCTCAACCTAGACAGGAACAAGCCTGTAGGATTCCCATACCTTATGTCAAAGGTAAGTCCGAACGTCTTCCAAAAATTATGAAGAAATACAAACTTGCTGCTACCTACAAACCAATCAACCAGATCTATAACTTTTTACCTTCTCCTAAAGACAAACTCTCGCCTCTGATGCTACCTGGCATGTACGAGATTCCATGTTCCTGTAAACTGTCTTACTATGGACAGACAGGTAGATCTGTTAATAAATGCATTTCGGAACATCAAGACCATATCTGTCTTATCAAACTGAAGATATCTGGCCTCACACAACACGGAGTTGGAAACCCAAACCATAGGATCCATTGGAAAAAGATCGAACTTCTACGTAGATTTTATATAAACATGAACATTTATATAAAGAAAGTGCTGAAGCCCTACATCACAGACCAAATCTCCGTAATGACGTTCTTGCTATCCCTAAAGTATGGGAAATTGTCATACAAAATTGTGTAAAATAATTTTTATATGTTATCTTATTTTAATGTAATCTATTTTTTCTCCAGATATATTTTAATTTAATACTATAACATGCTACTGCATGCATATTTGGAATGCATTGTAATCATGCACCCTAACTGTATGTTATTTCTAGTATTGTTTGAATTAACTGTGCTGACAATGTCCTATGATACTCACTGTGGTTACGTGTGTTTGTTTAGTCATGAATACTCCACAGGTTTCATTGTACAATAAAATACAGAGACCGTGTAGAGGTAATGACATCTATAAATAAAAAAGTAGCAATGTAGTGAGAAGGAGAAACCAAGTATCCTTCTACTGACACGTTCTTGCACATTTACAGTGCTGGTGTTGCGAAGAATATACATGTTCCATAGGTGTATTGCGAAATAAAAAGTGTTCAACAACTAAAAAGGTTTGGAAATGCTACTTTACAAAATACCCATAATTTAAATATATTTGACTGCAAGAAACTTCCAGAGATTCAGGTAGCATCCTTGACTTTGTGCCCTGTAAATATGCAATCAAGACGTTATAATACTATCTTGAATATTTTGTACTCTTACTCAGGTATCAGCAAGTAGAGGTGTAATATTGATAGAAAAATATTTTCTTTTACATGTTTTGATAAGCCAAAATAATAATTTGGCTTATCATAATATACAATAACACATATACAAACAATGTGCATATGTGTATACACATTAGCATGTACAGTATATACATATTCTCACAATAAAGAACCATTTTCCCCCAGCATTGTTTTCGATAACACTCAAATTCACAGACAAGACGAAATTTCTCTTCTCGGAATTACCTTGACACCAAGCCTCTCCTGGCATAAACACATCACAACCATTGCATCCTCAGCTTCCAAAAAACTAGGTTTTCTCTTTCGCTCAAGACGCTATTTCACCTCTAAACAGCTGTTAATACTATACAAGTCACAAATCCGCCTAGCTCTCGAATACTGCTCTCACATCTGGAGTGGGGCTCCAAAAAGCTCCCTCAAAATGCTTGACTCAAGAGGAGAGCATTTAGACTAATAAATGACCCATCCCTCACCAACTCGCTCCTCCACTTTCATATAGACGCTTGGTCTCTGCAATCTGTATATTCTATAAATACTTTCATGGGAAAGGTTCATCTGAAACAGCATCAATAATTCCCCACCCTGTACCAAGCTCATTGGAACACGTACAGCTGCCGCCCAACATCCTTTTACAGTACACCTCGAAACCCACAGAACAAGTTTCTTCTCCTCCTCATTCATCCCTGCTGTGTACTGTGGAACAGACTTCCCCTGACGTATTTCCCAAGGAATACAATATACAGACGTTCAAATCAAATGTAAACAAGTTTCTCCTTTCACAACTCATCACCCATATACGGTACTAACGTACTATGGGTTGACCAGCCAACCTCCTGTATATGGGTCCAACATTAAAAAAAAAGAAAGAAAAAGAACATGTAATTAAATATTCATAATAAAGTTTAATTGTATAACTAACAAAAGGAGGAGAAAATACATTTATTCAACTCACTAATATTGAGCTGGTTTTCTACCCAGCATCATCAGAGCAGAATGAAACTGTGACAGGCACACAGCACTAAACCAAATAATTGTAGAAACAGTTTAAATTGTAACTGACACCTAATGTCTCTATGTGGTGCCCTGTATGGGTCAAACAACTACAAAGTTAATTTAGAGAAGTCTGGCTATTAGATCTTAAAATGACTGTCTCCCAGATCTTTGGTAAATTGATGCAACCATACTTGTTGAGGTTAGGGGAGTGTTTCATAGCTGATGCTGATTCTAAGAATAGTCTCCCAGACTTCTATTTAATAAAGATGTTTTTCTCCATCTGATCTTATGTGAAAGAGTGTCCAGAGCATGGTCTGCCAATCCTGATTTGCTGTGCAGATGTTCTCCGATGTAATTTTTATGTTCTTCAAGGCGTATATGTTAACTGATCTACCAGTCTGTCCAAAGTAGGTTGAGACTGAATTTTGTGACTTGCAGGCACAAAAACTTTATACACTCCTGGATGTTCAAGAGGATGTAAAAGTGGCTAGTTGACTGAAAGGTTTGGAAGAGTATGGAGATCATATCTGCAAAGAACTTTGGTTTTTTTCTGACAATCCTACCTGTTGGGTGTAAAAGGGATGGGGGGGGGGAGAGCATGTAATATTTTATCTATTTTATATGGGCTATAGTCATTGGTTAAAAAGGTACGAAGGTCTCTAAGCTCAGTCTCAAGGACTATGTCATTTGAACAAATAATCCTGGATTGGTGAGTAAGAGTTTGAGGAGGCCATACTTTGTAAAATAATTTACAAAGTTTTATGTAAATACCTACCAGTATGAATGGGCTTTCTGTAGATAGAGAAAGATAATGAACCATTAAGTCATGTCACTAGTGTATCTAAAAAGGGAAGACTATTATTACTTTCTTTTTCTATGGTGAAGTTTTTATTTTAGGATGTTTAGTGCTGTGTACCTGTCACTATTTCATTGTGCTTTGATGATGCTGGCAATAAAACCCAGTGAAATATTAGTAAGTTTAATAAATGTATTTTTTCCTCTTGGTGTTAGTTATACCATTAAGCTTTATTATGGATAATGAACAACACCCAAGCCCCTGTATGAATGAATGTAATTAAATAATTTAGTTAATCATGTACAATCACTTTACCTTTAAATTCAATAATTTAATGTGAAAAAAAGTGGAGATGGAGCAGAATCTGTGCTCTGGTTGCTAATGATTTAATGATGCAAATTTTTGAGATGGATGATGAGCAGAAGAATTGTGAATGTAGCGACCTGAAAATGTCGGCTGGCAGTAGACAGAAGTGGAGATGGAACCATCTTCTTTTCTTTGGATATGTAATTCCAGAAAGGAGATATCCTGTGGAGATTCTTTTTCTAGCGTGAATCTGATGCGAGGATGAAGGTTTATTTTATCTAGAAACAGATGTAGTTCTTGTTCAGAATGACCCCAGAGCAAAGATGTCAGAAAACTTATCGTAGCCAAATTTTTGGTTTAGATTTAAACATGATAATTTTTTCTTCAAGGTATTCTAGAAACAGGTTGGCTTAGTTTGGTGATAAGAGAGACCCCATTGCTGTTGCTTCCTCTTGCTTGTAAATTTTCTCTTTCCAAGTGAAGTATCCAGACATAATAACAAATTTGAATAATTCAACAATATCGGATGGAAATTTTTGAGTTAACAAGTCTACCGTTTCCTTATGGGGAAAATTAGAGAAAAGGAAGACAATTTCGAAGCTAATTAGCATGTCAGTTTCCAACAGTTGAATGTCTTTTATTTTTGTGTGAAACTCTGTGGAATTTTTAATTGATGAGGCTGAGTGGCCTATGAGAGGATGAAGTAGGTTAGATAAAAATCTTGATAATTTGTAAGTCAGACTGCTAATAGAATCCACGACTGGTCTGAGTGGAATGTTATTCTTGTGAAGTTTAGATAAACCATATATTTTAGGAGGCCTAGCATCGTATGCCCTGAGTTTTTTTATTTTTTCTTCCTCTAAGGAAGTGGTTTCATCAACTAAAGGAAGTTATCAAATCACCAGGTGCTCATAAAATTTACCAGAAAGCAAGCCATTCCTTACTGCTTAATCAGTTAGGAATTTCTAAACACGAATTGGTAACAAATAATTTAAAAATTAAAGTATTAGAAGTGGAATTGTCAAATACATTAAATCAAGAATTGCTACAATCGATTATTAATGTCTCAAAAAATTCAGGGATCAAAGCATTTCATAAAAGTAATATTAATCTGCATAAAAAACATCTTACTTTGTTAAATAGACCTAAGAAAAAAACCAACATATTACCGACCGAAAAATTGGTTGTCAACTTACCTAGCCTTCCACTAACAGAAGATGAAGTAAATGTTCTAGCAGGAGGTCATGTCTGCCATTTCACCTAGATGCATTCCGTATTTAGATTTTATACACAACACTGAAAGAAACATCAGCCATCTTTCCAATATTGAAGCCAACAGACTTTGTTACAAAATAGCCAAAATAATCTATGATGCAAACCTTTGGAACCTGAATTTCCCACCGTCAGAATTGAAAGCTCTTACCTCCTTAAAACGAGCCGACAAGGGAAATACCAATGTTGTTCTAGATACCAATTCATATGACCAAAAAATGAATTTACTACTCTGAGATCAAAATACATATGTCAAACTTGATTATGATCCTACAAAAAGACAGCTCAAGAAACTCTACAAGTTACTTGATGAAATCACTTCCTTAGATGAAGAAACAATAAAAAAACTCAGGACACATAATGCTGGGCGTCCTAGAATATATGATTTACTAAACTTCACAAGAATAATGTGAAGTTTAGTAAATCAGACCCGTCTTGGATTCTATTAGCAGCCTGGCTTACAATCAAGATTTTATCTAACCTTCTTCGTCCTCTCACAGGCAACTCAGCCTTATCAATTAAAAATTCCAGAGTTTCACACAAAAATAAAAGACATTAAACTGTTGGAAACTGACATGCTATTAGCTTTGAAATTGTCTCCCTCTTCACTAATATTCCCCATAAGGAAAATAAAGACTTGTTAACTCAAAAATTTCCATCCGATATTGTTGAATTATTAAAATTTGTTATTATGTCTGGATGCTTCACTTGGAAAGAGAAAATTTACAAGCAAGAGAAAGAAACAGCAATGGGGTCTCCCTTATCACCAAACAAAGCCAACCTGTTTCTACAATATCTTGAAGAAAAAATTTTCACGGTTAAACCTAAACCAAAAATGTGGTTACGATATGTTGATGATGTTATGCTGGCTGGGGTCATTCTGAACAAGAACTACACCTGTTTTTAGATAAAATAAACCTTCTTCATCCTCGCATCAAATTCAAGCCAGAAAAAAGAATCTCCACAGGAGATTCTTTTTTCTGGCTTGAATTTGGATGTGTAAATCCTTTCTGGATTTACACATCCAAAGGAAAGAAGATGGTTCCATCTCCACTTCTGTCTACCGCCAGCCGACATTTTCAGGTCACTACATTCATAATTCTTCTGCTCATCATCCATCTCAAAAATTTGCATTAAATCATTAGCAACCAGAGCACACAGATTCTGCTCCTGTGAAGAATCTCTAAACCAATAATTGGAAATAATCAAAAATACAGCCATACTAAATGTACACAATCCTAAAACAACTCAAAAAATCATCAGTCACTTCCCCACACATCAACCTAGACAAGAACATAGGATTCCCATACCTTATGTCAAAGGTAAGTCCGAACGTCTTTCAAAAATTATGAAGAAATACAAACTTGCTGCTACCTACAAACCAATCAACCAGATCCAAACTTTTTACCTTCTCCTAAAGACAAACTCTCGCCTCTGATGCTACCTGGCATGTACGAGGTTCCATGTTCCTGTAAATTGCCTTACTATGGACAGACAGGTAGATCTGTTAATAAACGCATTTCGGAACATCAAGACCATATCTGTCTTTTCAAACTGCAGATATCTGGCCTCACACAACACGGAGTAGGAAACCCCAATGCAAAAGACCAAACACTGCAAATATAATTCATGATGGTGCAAATTAAGTGAATATTGAATCGAACATTATTTCATAGCCGAATATAGAAACTACAAGAGTTTTGTGCCGAATATATATATATATATAGAAAAGTTTCGGCAGAACAAGCATAAGTAGTTCAACGTTGGGCAACTCGTAGTAAAGGTGGAGCAAGCTACAGACCTCTTTCTGTAGTATTTTCCATAAATGTAAAGGACATCTCCTAGAGGATATGTATGATAAATATTGAATCCAACATTATTTCAATATTATTTCAAGAGTTTCGTGCCGAAAATATAGAAACTAAAAGTTTTGGCGGACACAAGCATAAGTAGTGGCATTTGATAAAAGACCAAACTTCTACACAGATCTTTATATAAACATTCATGTTTATATAAAGAAAGTGCTGAAGCCCTACGTCACAGACCAAATCTGAACCGTAATGATGTTCTTGTTATCCCTAAAGTATGGGGAAACTGTCATATAAAATTGTGTAAAATAATTTTCATATATGTTACTTTATTTTAATGTAATCTATTTTTTTCTCCAGATATATTTTAATTTAATTCTATAACATGCTACTGCATGCATATTGGGATTCATTATAATCATGCACCTTAACTGTATGTTATTCCTAGGAATTAACTGTACTGACGATGTCCTATGATACTTAGGATGAAATATTTGTGCATTAAAACTTGTGGTTATGTGTGTTTGTTTAGACAGTTCTCTATGCAAAGCCTGCCAAAATAAGTGTTCTGTGGACTATTTGATTTTTAGTCTATGTCAATATATTAATTAAAAAAAAAAGAAGTTAAAATTATGATACAAAAGTGGTATATGTTACAAATATATGCAATTTATTTTTTGAATCATTAATTACAGTTTTTCATATTGAAAAGAACGTGTAACAAAGTTTAAAAACTAATCGAAATTGAGAGGCTTTTATAGGTGAACTAAAGCCACACACATAAACATTTGAAAAGAAGAATCAAATATTGGAGATCCAGTGGCAAACTCTGAATAAAACATTGATTGATTCAGGAAAAGAGGTACATGGTGAAGTTGTCTGCAAGGATAGAAAAATCAGAACTATGGTGGACTCAGGAATCTTGACTATGGTTAAATCCTAGTCAAGGAAAAGAAGAAAGCACATTGAAAATTCCTGCAAAGTAAGTCAACTTGTGTTCTTAGACAATAACAGAGAAAAATGTAAGAAAGAACTGTGTAAAACTAGGTAAACAAAAGTCTGTGAAGACTTTGGTAAGAACATAGGTCAGCGACCATCTTGGCGAACAAACTGCATTCTTGCGTTAATCGGAGCAGTTGTGCGCTGCTCTTTCCTGTCCACGTCTTGATGTTGTCAAACTATGATATTCTTTTTCTTCCTCTAGTTCCTTTGCCATCAATTATTCCTACCAAAATAGTTTGTAGAAGTTGGTATTTGCTGTTTCTCATGATGTGGCCAAGATATGATGTTTTTCGTTTTGTGATTATTTGTACAAGATCTTTAGCTTTGCCAATGGATTTTAAGACATCTTCATTGGTATGGTAATTTTTTCTGTCCAGATATCTTTAGCATTCTTCTGTATAGCCACATCTCAAAGGCTTAAATTTTCTTGATGGTTGTCGCCTTCAATGTCCATGTTTCAACTCCATAGAGCAGAATAGACCACACGTAGCATTTCAGCATTCGGCATCTGACTTCCATGTTTAGGTCTTTATTGCAGAATAATGTTCTAATTTTCATGAAGGACTGCCGTGCAACTTCAATCCTTGTCTTTATATCTATTTCAGGATCCCACCTTCCATTAAGCCAGCAACCAAGATATTTATATCTTGACACTTGATCGATATTTTTCCCATTGAGTGTCAGTTTTCATTGATGAGGTTGGATGTTTGCTGATGACCATGTATTTTGTCTTGTTGATGTTTATATTTACTTCCATTCTTTTGCTTTCTATGTATACTCTGTTAATGAGTTTTTGGAGATCCATAATGTTATCTGTAATTAGCAAAGTGTCACCTGCATATCGTAGGTTGTTAACAATCTTTCCATTTATTGTGTGATTCCCTGTGGTGAGAGCACGCATCCTTGTCTCACTCCTCTTTTGATGTTAATATCACTGGTGGTAATGTTGTCTAATTGAATGGTAGTTGACTGATTCCAATACAGATTTCTTGTTTGTCTAGCCCTATTTGTTGAAGGACTTCTATTAAGTTAGTGTATCTGACTTTGTCGAATGCTTTTTCAAAATCTATAAAACACAAAGACAGATTTGTTTTTCTATGCATTTTTGTATCGATATTTGGGCACAGAAAAGGGCCTCTCTAGTACCAAAACCATTCCGAAAGTTGAATTGTGTTTCACTTAGAGTTTCTTCACTTTTTCTACAAATACAATTCTGAATTACTTTCAAAAATATTTTTAATGTTTGGCTCATTAGACTAATAAGTCGGAAATTGTCACAGGAATTCGCTTTGGGATAGTGATAAATGTAGATTTGAGCTAATCTGATGGAAATTCATCACTTTCATATATTTTATTAAATAGTTTTTCAAGAAGTTTGATGTTATCTGGTTCTATTAATTTTAAAAATTCTGTTTGCACACCATCTGGTCCACTGGCTTTTCCTGTTTTACTTGATCTTACAGCATTCTCTATTTCACATTTCATAATTGCTGGTCCTTGAACGTTATCTTTTATATTTATAGGTTTCTGTCTAATATCATTGAAAAGTTCTGTTACATATTTTATCCAAATATGTGCTTTATTATTTCTTCTAGAGCTATTTTTCCACTTTCGTCTGAGTTTTCCTGAAATTTCGTTGATTTTCTTATACAGATCGAAATTATCGTGTTTCTTTTTAAGCAGTTCAATCTCATACATAAATTTTTCATCCAATTTTCCTTGGCTTCTTTTATTTTTTTCTTGATGATATGTGTTTCTGTATATCTGGCTAGGTCTTTGTTTTTGTATATTCTTCTTGTATCAATAAGAGAAAGAATCTCATTTGTCATCCATTCCTGTTGTTTTACATTACTCACATAACCTACTTCTTCAATACTTGTTACGATAGCATTCTTTAAGCTATTCCAAAGAGATTCCACTCTTTTATTTTCTTCTATGTTAATCAGTTATAATTGCAAATTAAGCTGTGTCTTGGCACTTTTATCTTCAGGTCTTTTAGTTTTTCTACATCAATTTTCTTTTTCTTCTTTTGTGATTTTTTAGCTGATTTTAATCTAAGACGTATTTCTGCAACTATGGGATTGTGGTCTGATGAGATATCTGCTCCAGGATAAGTCTTTGCACTCTTTATACTACTGTGGAATCTTTTATTTATCAGTATCTAATCAATTTGATTTCTGACAATGTTATGTCAGTTATCTTGAGGCGATTTCCAAGTGTACAGCCAGGAATACATATCCATTCTTGAAATAGAAAAAGCCATCAAAAAAGTGAAATGTGGAAAGGCAGCTGGAGCAGATGAAACTCGACCATAAATGCTCAAATATGGAGGCTGCATAGTGGCTGCATTGCATAATTCAGAAGACCTGGTCAAAGGGTTGAATTCTGGATGGGTGAGAATTACAGAGGTATTTCCGTACTGAGTGTTCCTGATATCTTGGTGAAGAACAAGCTGTACTGAGGCCAAATAGAAATTGTCAGAATCAGATCTTCACTTGAAGACAAATAGTTGAGAAATCACGGGAATATAACAGGGATTGATATTAGTTTCGTAGATCTGGAAAAAGAATATGACAAGGTGCCAAGAGGAGAGCTCTTCAAAACACTACAGTCATATGGTGCAAATGGGCCATTTTATTGAGCAATACATATCTATTTAATCCTTTGTGTTACATGATAATCAGCATTCGTTTTTGTAATATTATGGAGACTACAATCGTGTTAAGAATAAATACTTTAATTTCCTGATGTTTTCACCTTCATATTAAGGTCATCATCTGGAGTATACACACACACACACACACACATATATATATATATTCATATTTATATATACTGACTATAACCGAGACTAGAATAACAATTAAATTTATTCAAAACGCAACATGTTTCAAAACATGTTTCCCACGCCTGAAGAAGTCGGACAATCCGATGAAACATGTTGCGTTTTGAATAAATTTAATTGTTATTCTAGTCTCGGTTATAGTCAGTATATATAAATATGAACATATCCCAGTACCGAGTTAATACTACAAATTGCTACACACACACACACACACACACACACACACACACACACACACACACACACACACACACACACACACACACACACACACAAAAACAAGCTATATTACATTTCAAACAGTAAGCTGAAGTGACAATGATTCGACCAACCTTTATTCTACTGACCTGACCTCTTATGGAAAAAAAAAAAGAAAAAACTACATCAAAGCTGTATTCTATTTATAACATCATCAAAGAACAAATTCATATAGATAGGTTCAATATAGCAAAGTGGTAGCCTAATCCATAATTTAACAATAGCGTTATATTAGAGTTATGATTCTGGATTGCTTACAGCCCTAATTATAATAAACTCTTAGACCAAAAGGTTAAGTGGGTAGAATATGTGCCATCCATATTTTTGGGATTTTTAGACCACCATTATTGTTAAGATTAGGGTGGTTGATAAGAATTTCACAGGCCTCCTGAAATTTATGCTCATACCATGTTTTGTACTTTGCCCATGTACTACATTCTGGCTATTTTGTGTGGCAAAATACTTTTTACCTACAAAAAGAAGTCATAGTCATGAGCTCACCACTATCCCCTCAATTGCTAACTTTTATATGGAAATTTTTGAGCAACATAGTCTAGATAACTTTTCTTTAAAACCCAAAGTCTGGCTCAGATATGTTGATGATGTTTTCGTTATCTGGTGCCATGGCTGGCAGACATTAGACACTTTCCTCAGCCACCTAAACAAACAACACAAGCGCATACAATTCACAACTGAAATTGAAAGTCAGAACTCACTTCCCTTTCTAGATACACTTGTCACACACATCTTCCTTCTGGCAGTCTGTCCTTCACACTGTTTACCATTAGCCTACACATACTGGCCAATATATAAACAAACTCTTACCACCACCCAACACAAAAACTAGGTGTCATTAACACACTAAAAAACAGGACTTTGAAGATTTGTTCCAGTGAGCAAGCACTTCAACATGAATTAAAAGTTATCAGCAATGCCTTCCTGAAAAATGGCTACAGCCAAAATAGTATTAACAAAATTCTTCACAAGACTCCACTTAAAAACGAAAATAAACTAGATTACAATGAAACCATAGCCATTCCATACATTAAAGATATATCAGATAAAATAAACAGAATACTACTGAAATACAACCTCACTGCCACCTTTAAACCTCCTCTTAAAGTTCAACTTATGCTAGAATTAATCTCAGAAGAAGAAGATGCTGCTGCTGCTTTACTGATTTACATAAAATAGGAACATGGAATTAAGTATATATCAAAGAAAACTGGAACTAGTGAAGAAAGAAATGAGAACTCGGATTAAGATGTTAGGAATCAGTGAACTGAGATGGACAGGAATGGGTTACTTTGATACTGATAATTTCATGATGTATTACTTTGGACATGAAAACCTTTGAAGAAATGGAGTAGCATTCATAGTAAGAAGAGAATATAGAAAATACATTTCGGGTTACAACCCAGTGTCTGATAGAATAATTCTAATCAGAATAAAGACATACCCAGTGAATGTTACACTCATACAGGTATGCACCCACCACAGATTCAAGTGAAGATGAGGTAGAAGAATTTTATAGCAGCCTACAACAAGTAGCGTACAGTACAGATAAAACCGACTTTCTTTTGATATTAGGTGACCGGAATGCAAAAGTGGTGAAAAAGAAGAATGAGGCAGCACTGGAAATGGTTTAGGACTGAGGAATGAAACAGGAGAAAGGATGTTGGAGTTTTGTGTTGAGAACAATTGATTTATTGCAAGCACTTGCTTCCAACAACATAAAAGAAGATTGTACACATGAACTTCACTTAATAAAGAATACGAAATCAGATAGAATATATTGTTGCCAGCAGGATGTGGAGGAGTGCTATCCAAGCAGCTAAAACACTACCTGGTGCAGACTGTGGGACAGATGATGAATTATTAATAGTTGAAGCTAAATTGAAATTAAGGGCTAATAAGAAACAAAAGGACAGTATCAGATTTGATTTAGATCCTATAAATGAAGCATTTAAAGTAGAAGTTAGTGAGAAATTAAAAAGTTTGGTGAAGACATGAAGAGAATTAGAAGAACTGTGAGGAGAAACAGAGAATGTATAATCATAGAAGCAGCAAAGAATACTCTTAATAAAGCAACAAGAAAGAAAGATTGTAAATGCTTGTCGGAAGAAGTTATTCAAATAGCAGAGGAAAGAAGAAAAATGAAACTTCAGAGAAACAAAGAAAGGGTTAGACAACTGAGTGCAGATTTCAAGACAGGCTAGGAAGGATAAGGAAAAACGTTGGAAGTCCCCCCCCCCACTTGGTTAGACTATAAATTATATATATATAGTTTAATCCTTTGTCCAAGTGTAAGCAAACAAAGTTTGCGCCTGAAGTATCTTCAGGACTGGGGCAACTCGTAGCAAAGGTGGACGAAGCTTCACATCACTTGCCTTGGTATCCCATAATGCAAAGCACCTCCTTGCAGACATGTATAATACTATGCATTATGGGAAGGGACACCTTTTGGCAACTCGTATAGGTAGATAAGACTTCTGCATTGCGTCTACCTTGGCATCATCTCTGGGTCTGCCTCCCAATGAAGAGACCTCAATAAAGGTCGAAACCAGTCTGGGTAGCGACCCTTCCCATAATGCATAGCATTATACATGTCCGCAAGGAGATGTGCTTTGCATTATGGAATACTAAAGCAAGTGATGTGAAGCTTTGTCCACCTTTGCTACGAGTTGCTCCAGTCCTGAATATACTTAAGGTGCAAACTTTGTTTGCTTACACTTGGATAAAGGATTAAACTAAATATATAACTGATAAGGAAAAACATCTAAACAAAAGATGCAAAGAAATTGAAGAAAGCAATATTATGGGTAGAACAAGAGATTTGTTTAGAAAAATAAATGTTACAGGGAAGTTTATCCCTAGATTAGGAGTTGTAAAAAGTAATTCAGGTAAATGTCTGATGGAAGAAAAAAAAAAAAAAAATGGAAAGAGTATGTAGAGGATTTGTACAAGAAAGATAATAATATTGAAGGAGAATTTGTCGAGGGAACCCATGATAATGAAAAGTGATATCAGCAATGGAACAACTGCCTAAAGGAAAAGCTCAAGGAGCTGATGGTGTGTCAGTGGAATTATTGAGAGCAGCTGGGGATGAAGTAGTGAATGTATTGACTGAAATTTGCCAACAGGTCTGGAAGAAAATACACTGGCCTAAAGATTGGAAAACATCTGTATTCATCCCAATCCCAAAAAAATCAAATGCTAGAGATTGTGATAATTATAGAACCATTGCTTTAATTTCACATGAAGTAAAGTTATGTTAAAAGTGATCCAACAGAGGTTGGAGCCATATGTGAATAGAGAAATGTCACAAGAACAGGCAGGCTTTAGGATAGGTAGAGGAACTAGAAACCAAATAGCAAACATGAGATGGATTATGGAAAGAACAAGAGAATGCTTTTGATTGTGTGGATTACAACAGACTTTGGATTATAATGAGATCAATGGGAATATCTGAACATCTAATTCTCTTGATAAGAGAGCTATGACAACCAAGAAGCTTCATTAAAAACAATCTTTGGAGTAACAAACAGCGTTTGAGTGGAAAAAAGGGCATGGCAGGGTTGTATACTGTCGCCCTACCTTTTTAAATATTTATAGTGAATATGTTATAAGAATGGCTGATTTTAATCTTAATTCCAGCTGGAATTAAGATTGGTGGCAGAAAAATAAATAATTTAAGATATGCAGATGAATACAACCCTCATAGCAGAAATTAAGAAAGATCTGGAGCAGTTGATTCTATTGGTTAAGACGTAAAGTAACAAAGCAGGGCTTAATTTAAACATCAGCAAAATAAAAGTGATGGCTTCTAGCAATTTCAGGAAGGTTAAAGACAAGTGGCTAAATGAAAAATGTAAAGAAATGCATAAGTCAATCCAAGCTCTGACAAATAAAAAGAAAAATTTCAACCATAATCCTTGTATAAAAGATCAAAATGGAAAAATGCTACTAGAGACACAAGATATCATAAAAAAAATGAAAAGAATATGGAAAAGAACTGTTTGACTCTGATTGCACAGACGCACCAGATATACAAAATATCGATGGTGAACCAATTAATTATGAAGAAATAGAATACATTCTAAGTCAAATGAAAACAGGTAAAAACCAGGTCCTGATCAGATCCCTATTGAATTGTTAAAGAAAGTAAATGAAAACACACTTAATGACCTCAAGGTTATTTTTAATAACATCTATGATACAGGATACATCCCTGATGATCTAAGGAAATCCATCTTTGTCACCATTCCCAAAATTCCAAGAACTTTTGAATGTTCAGAATATAGACTAATAAGTTTAACAAGCCATATTACAAAATTACCACTGAGAATAATCCTAGAAAGAATAAAAGGCACTTTTATTCTTTCTAGGATTGTCAGCAGAAATAGAAGACATTCAATCAGGTTTTCAAAAAGACAAAAGGTACAAGAGAAGGAATCTTCAATTTGAAAACATTATGTGAAAGAAGCCTTGACAACCAGAAAAGCATATATCTTTGCTTTTCTGGTTGTCAAGCATATATTTTATTGATTACACCAAAGCATTTGATTCAATAGATCACAAGAAATTAATACATATCCTACCGAATAATGGGTTAAAAGGAAAAGATCTACGTATAATTACAAATATATATTGGAATCAAATGGCCTCAATAAGATATAAAAATACATATTCTGGCAACTTTGAAATCAAAAAAGGAGTAAGGCAAGGATGTGTCTTATCACCTTACTGTACAATATATATAGTGAGCAAGTTTTTAAAAATATTTCAGAACTGAAGAGTGTAAAAGTTGGAAGTAGGAACTTCAACAACTTCAGGTATGCAGATGACACAGTCCTTATAGCTGAATCTGAAGATGACCTTCAAAACTTAGTCACAGAAATTTACAACAAAAGCTTAGACATGGGACTAATTATTAACCTAAAGAAAACAAAGTGCATGTGTTATACTCAGAATGAAAGGAAAAGTCAAAACCTTTACCTTCATTCAGATTTAACACGGTTTATCAATTCCGGAGCCAGTATTAATATATCAAGAGAAAAATAACCAATTGTAAATTATCAGTTATGTTAATATTTAAGAAAGTTTTACCTAATGCATCATATTGAAAATAATTAACGTTTTGTGAAGTTTAAACTATGTGTAATCTATATAAGTGCTATTACAATGTTGAAGGCAAAGGACAATCCGATTAGACAGCAATGGCCTGAAGTCATACACGAGCACCTAATAGAATGTGCATGCGGATGTACTCTGAAGAGCACGCCAGTGGAGAGATTGGGGCTAGGTACTGAAAGGAGTGATGCAGTGTGAGGAAAGGGAGAAATCAGGATGACGTAGGCAAGAAACAAAGGGCACGCATTTTAAAAGGCGCTGCGGTGCCAGCTTGTGGCTTTTTTTTCTCATTCCCTGTACTGGAGTGGTCATCGGTGGAGAAGTCCATCGTGAGGTCATCGCAGCAAGCGGCATTGTCCATGGGCAGTTCTAGGCTATGGAATAACCTGACACGGTAAAGTTCCAGATCACCCCGGAGATCAAAGATCCATGCCCAGCCGATTGATGAGCGAGTGGGAAGCCAGAATTGCTTCCCCCGTCAGCAATGTGTCATGCCCAAATTCAACTGATGTGCAGAAAAGCTGAGGTAAATCTGGAAAGTAATCTTGAAATTGAAGGTGTTGTAGGGATACACATGAAGGCCTAGTGCATCCCCAACTACTGGTAATGTAGACTCTTATTTGTTATGTAAAATTGTGTAGGGGACAATAATTAGATATAGATAAAATCTTCAACTCAGGACTGACTGGGCCCTCATTGAAAGAACTTTAGGAGTTATGCTGATGAAACTTAGGAACTCTATACTTTAACTGGAATAATAGCGTGAAGATAATTGTGAATGTATGTGAATTATAGAAAGAATTGCCTTTTATGGTGTCATATATAGATGAGAGTTAGATCTGTGTTAGAATTAATGGCATGAAATTATGATCTAATATGTTAAAGGAGATTTAGCAATCATAAGTGAAACTACTCACTTCCCAATATTATCAAGATTAATTTTATGTCAGTAAAATTTTCTTATAACATGTATTATGTCTTTTCAGTGAATTAAATGTTAATTTCCTTTGAAATGAATATGAAGACTTGCCTGATTTCCATTTTACCGAACCGTTCATAAAAGTTCGAACCAAGGCGGGAGGTAAGAATAACAAACATAAAATAGGGGGCTACGAATGCGAGATAAATCCTAACAGTGAGATTAATTGAGAACACTCTGCTAAGTGTTTAAGAATTATGAGACAGTGTGCTGATTTAGGCTTCGGTTCCATGAATAAATATTCATCAAGTACATTTTAGGGTGGCACAGTATAAATATAAATTTTCCCTAAAATTAAAAAGGAACCAGTGCCAGAATTAAAACAAAAGAATTGGTGCCAATTAGCAACATTTCCTTTGTCTTCACAGCCCACGTGCACATCTTGTAAAATTGCTCATCGGCCTAGATTGATAGTTAAGACATGACTCACTGATGTTAGATTAAGAAATTACTAAAGGGGGCAAGTCAGAATAGAAGATATATATATGAATACAAATATTAAATTAAAATTGGAACACCAGTTTAACACATGATTATATGAAAAGAACCAATAAATAAGAAACTAAACATAACTGTTAACAAAAAGAAAATTGAACAGGTTCAGTCTTTTATATATTTGAGACAAATGTTTACAGACAGAGGAAATTCCCTTCAAGAAATAAAAAGAAGAATAGAGATAGCAAGAAAAGCCTTTACTGATATGAAAACTGTTCTAACATCCAGAGACATTAATATAGACACAAGAAAAAGATTAATAAATGCTATATCTGGTCAAGTCTTCTCTACAACAGTGAAACTTGGACTCTAAATAAAGAAGCAGAGAAATAATTAGAAGCTTTCGAAATGTGGACCATCAGAAGAATGTTGAAAATACCATGGACAGAGAAAATGAAAAATGAAGATGTTTTAAAGAAAGCAAAAATGAAAAGAACATTAATAAAAATAATTAAAGAGTGAAAACTTAAAATATTTTGGACATCTAACTAGACAAGAAGGCATTCAGAAATTAATATTAGAAGGAAAATTGGATGGAAAAGAGGGAGAGGTAGACCAAGAAGAATATGGTTTGAAGACATTAAGGACTGGACTGGCTTGAATTACCATAAATGTTCCAGAGCAGCAAAAGAAAGAAAAAGGTTCCATGACATGGTTGCCAACCTCCTTCTAGGGGATGACACTTGAAGTAGTCATGGGGAAAAAAAGCAATGTTAAACCTGACAAAAATTATGAAAGATAGAAGTACATGGCCACAAAAGTTAGAATTGTTACAGTAGTGTTACACCTGATATCTTAGGAATATAGTATTCTCAGCTATCATGGTGTAACATGAAGAATAAATATCATAAATTAAAACCCCTGCATGAAAAATTGAATTATTTAATGGAAAAATTTCTTGCATCCAGTAATATGTATAAAACGTAAGGGTTGTTGTTAAAGTAGCTGATAAAGGAAGGAATGTATTAGTATTGTAATATGACTTAAAATAAGGAATTCTAACTAAATAAGTAGCTAACAAAGGAAAGTATAGATTAATATTGTAATACGATTAAAAATGAGAGAGTTAAGTAAATAAGTAGAAAGGGGTGAGTCATAAAATACATTATGTGAGAGATTAAGTTATTAAGTAGAATTCATAGAAAAAGTTTGAAAGGGGATTAAGTCAGGCTAGCACAAGAAAAGCAAAGCTATCGCTTAGGGCCGATCCCCAGATTGAAACATTGAGAACGGGCTTGCCGACCAAATGACGTTTGGCGAGAAAACGCCACCCTAATTGGTCGATGATTAAAAAACAAGCAGAAGGAGGAGAAAGGAAGTAAGAAAAGGTGCCGTTAGGAGAGCAGCTATAAAAGGGTTGGTAAACCCTACGGAAAAGAACCCTTTTTTGGATAATCACTTTTGGTCTTGGAGTTTGGTTTTGGTTCCGGTGGAGTTCACGGGGTTTTCCTGAGTGGCGACAGGGGTGATATCTCCTCGTCACAACACGGAAACGAAAGTGAGCGGGATTTCGATTCCCGTTTTTCCGAGTAGGAAGCAAAGGAAAAATTGCCATAAAGTCCTAGAAAAGGAGGGATCTTCTTCGTTTCGACGCTAGTGATAACTACGCAAAGCAGAAAGCTGTAAAGAGATCGATGTCCTCGTTGCTAATAGTAGAGCAAATATGTGTGTGTTAAAGTATTCCAGAGTTACGAAAAGTTATACCAGAGGTTCGTTTGGAAAAGAATAAAGGCCCATACGAAAAGCTCAAGAAAGGTACTGTAAATCATAACCTATGTTAGCTAGAAATTTGTCTGTGAAAAGTATCGTGATTCCAATATAGAACTGTTGAAGTTATACTAGGACTTTAGTATATGATAGAATGTGTTATGTGTAGATTGACTAGTGTTAAAGATTTGTGAATGATTAAGAGTCCTAAGGTATTTTTGCATATCTGTTATATTGCACAAGATATTTAAATGACATAATTGTGTGTTAGTGCAAATAACGGTATAACGGAATAGTGTGAATTAAGTAATTACGTATCCTAAGAATTGAATGCCTAATGTAATGTATAAAATAATTGAAATGTCACAAGTATGTGTTAGCAGTGAATAATTTGTTAATCTACTTCAGTATGAATTGATCTAATTTGTTCACATCAGGTGAATTTATGAATTAATGTGTATGGCGGCATAATCACAAATAGCCATATTGCTTGTAATAATTTAATGTTAGTCTATAAGTATTTTAGTTTAGTACTTGAATTGTACCATGTTTAGAAACTTAATAAACCTTTTGTTCAATGATAAAAGAGTTGTCTGATGTTGCTAATCCAATGCACTGCTTAAAATCATCGTACCTAATCACGCGGGAAAATTTAATGTTGAGGATAGAGATTAAGAGTCACGACTGCAATAATATTTAAATACTAAGAGATATATTCGAGACTGACTTTCTCCCTATTTATGACAACATAAATGGTGCAGTTGATAACCACTTGAAAATATTGTAGTTAGTAACGCAGAAAATTTAAGTTGAGAATCGAGTTAAGTGTCACGACTGCAATAGTTACACTTTCAGATATATTTGAGTTCTTTCTCCTTGTTTATGTGTGTAATATCCTAAACTAAATATCCCAAAAGGTGCAGTATAAATATAAATATTAGGGGTACTACGGGGAGCAATAACTTAGATATTGGTATAAGTTTTGGTAAAATCTCGGGCATAGAAGTTAGAAGAATATAGATAAAAGGAATTTGTAAGATTAGAGTAGAAATCGTAAATTGGGACACAACAGTAGTGATGTATGAATGTGAAAGCAGGATCACTAAGAAAGACAGAAAGCAAATTGATCCATTTGAATTATTGGTGTAGAGGAGACTATTAAGAATCCCATGGACTGCAAAGAATGACCAATAAGAGGGTTTTAGAGATAAAGACAAAATGAGGCTTGGAGGCGATGATCGCTAAACAGAAGTTATACTTTGGTCATATTATGTTCAAAATATATCAACAGTACATGTCTGAAAAGATATATGCTTTGCATTATGGAGAATACTAAGGAAAGTGATCAGAACTTACTCCACCTTTACCACGAGTTTCCCCTGTCCTGAAAGGTTGCTTATGCTTGTAACCAGCAAATTGCTTCATTTGAATTATGGGTGTGGCGGAGACTATTAAGAATCTTATGGACAACTCGTGGTAAAGGTGGAGTAAGTTCTGACCGCTTTCCTTAGTATTCTCCATAATGCAAAGCACATCTCCTTGCAGACATGTACTGTTGATATACTTTGGACATAATATGACCAAAGTATAACTTCTGTTTAGCAATCATCACCTCCAAGGCGCATTTTGTCTTTATCTCTAAAACCCTCTTATTGGTCATTCTTGCAGTCCATGGGATTCTTAAGTCTCCTCTACACCAATAATTCAAATGAATCAATTTGCTTTCTGTCTTTCTTCTTAGTGATCCTGCTTTCAGGATCACTAAGAAGAGTAATAACTGCAAGAATGACCAATAAGATTTTTACAGAATATAAAGACAGAATGCTCCTTGGAATGATTGCTAAACAGAAGTTGATGTGCTTTGGACATATTATGCAAGCTGACGAATCATCATTGGAAAAGGCAGTTATGTTGGGGAAGATTGAGGAATGAGAAGAAGAGGAAGACTACAAACGAGTTGGATGGACAACATAAAAGAACTTACCAACTTGAACTTACAATTGCTGAAATAAGAAGCTGAGTATCATGGAGAGCCTTTGTTCACAAGGTCACCAAGAGTTGAAAACAACTGGATGGCACATAACAACAACAACAACACAAACTTCCTGCAAAATTAAAAAACTTATCCAACTCATCCAAGGATCTACTTCTTCCACTGGCTGATCCTGGAGTATACCATATTCATTGCACCTGTAATTTGCCTTATGTAGGGAAAACAAGATGCACAATTCCTAGCAGAAGAAAGGAACAAAAACAGCATATTAAATCCAATTCTTCTTCTGTAGCTTTTCCCACTTAAGTAGGGTTGCTGTTTGTGGTGAGTCTCCTCCACAACTTCCTGTCTTGGGATGTAGCCACATCCAAGTTCTTCATCCTTGGATGTGGCTACACATCCTTGGATGTGTAGTCCTCCTCCTCCTACAAGTCCTCCTCCACCATCTCTTCTTTGGCCGTCCATGCTTCCTCTTCCCCCTGCACACCCATCTGCACGACCTTTCTTCCCAAACACTCTTTCTCCCTCCTCATCACATGACCAAACCATCTCAACCTTACCTCCTGTATCTTTGCTCCTAAGTTCGTAACTTTCACCATTCTCCTTACATAGTCATTTCTCAGATGATCCTTTCTGGTCACATCACACATCCACCTAAGCATTCTCATCTCTGCTACCTCCATCCTGCTGATGTTAATTTTCCTCAGGGCCACAGTTTCCAAAGCATATTCACTGCTATATTCACAATTCTTCCGCTCATCATCCATCTCAGAAAAAAAAAAAAAAAAAAAAAAAAAAAAAAAAAAAAAAAAAAAATCAGCTAACCTTTTTTATTCCCGTATACGGGGAGTAGGCGAGGCCATTTAGCCCTATCTAACTTTTGGAGACTGAGTGGGCAGTTCAATCTCCACTGGTACCAATCAGAGATAGATGGCCCAAGGCTATCACTAATTAAGCGGTACTCAGTGAAGAGAGACGGCTCAAATGTGCCGCCATCTCGTGGTCCCTAACCCTAACACAATATATTTAATGTCTGAAATAATGTGGGTTCTACGGTCGATTTTCTTGAGTTTACAGGACAAAAAACCCGAGTTTCCGGGAGGAAAAACCTGCTTGCCCGTGCCAGAGATCGACTAACTCGGGAACCGGTCGAAAAAAGGCTTGGAAAAATTTCCTCTAGTCGCTGACTAGACTCGAAACCAAGTCTTCCTTCGTGCGGCCAAGCGCCGTGGTTGGCAAACGCCATATCCACTGAGCTACACAGGCTATCTCAGAAATTTGGCATCATTAAATCACTAGTTTCCAGAGCGCACAAATTCTGCTCCTCTGAAGAATCTCTAAACCAAGAACTAGAAATAATCAAAAATACAGCCATACTAAATGGACATAATCTTAAAACAACTCAAAAAATCATCAGCATAGAGAATGAGTCCACAAATCAACATAGAGAAGAAGTCCATAGGATTCCCATACCTTACGTCGAAGGCATCTCCGAATGTCTTTCAAAAATTATAAAGAAATACAATTTTGCCACTACTTACAAACCCATCAACCAAATCTATAACTTGTTACCTGGCGTTTATGAGATCCCATGCTCCTGCAAATTGTCTTACTTTGGACAGACAGGTAGATCTGTTAAGAAACACATCTCGAAACATCAAGACCACATTCGTCTTTTCAAACCGCAGAAATCTAGTTTCTCTCAACACGGAGTTGAACATCCAAACCATAGGATCCATTGGGAAAAGTCGAAACTTTTACATAGATCTTTATATAAACATGAATGCTTATATAAAGTGCTGAAGCCCTACTTCACAGACCAAATTTAAACCGCAACGACGTTCTCACTATTCCTAAAGTATGGGAAATTGTCATACAAAATTGTGTAAAATAATTTTTATATATATTAATTTTTTTTAAAAAATTTACTTCTATAACACGTTACTGCACGCATATTGAGATTCCATTGTAATCATGCGCATTAACTGTATGTTATTCCTAGTGTTGTTTGAATTACTGTACTGATGATGTCCCAAGATACTTTGGATGAAATATTTACGTATTAAAAGTTATCATTGTGGTTAGTACGTGTGTTTTTTAGTGATGAATTCACCACAGGTTTCATTATATAAAAAAAGAATCTTTAACAGAATTAATAAAATTGGCAAGAGCAGGGAGTTGTACTTAAACTAAACCCTAGTAAAATGAAGATTATGGTTACTGAAGGATGTGTAGAAAGAAGGTCCTGAGAAATAAGTACTTTAATGGAGAAATAAATAAGGAAGTTTGCAAATTTAAGTATCTGGGATCCATTATTATTGTGATGAACTGCTGTTCAGAAACCAACAAAAGATTAGGAATGGCTAGGAAAAACACAGCCAGAGGCTTATCTAAAGCATGAAAAGATAGATCTATCACTACAGAAACAAAGCCTCTTTCACATCCACTAGTGGATGCGAAACTTGGAACCTACTACTACTAACTAAAAAATCTGATAGCTGCTTTTCTACGTGGTGTTACAGGAAACTACTGAGGATCTCATACAATGAGAGGAACACAAATAGATTGGTCCTAGAAAAGATAAGGAGGGCTCAAGATTAAATCCTTAAGAGAACTGACTGAAGAAAGCATAGAAAGAATGGAAAGGACTCTCCAGAACTATAACAGTGGACCAAGCTCCTGGAAGAAAGAGAAGACCCTCAGTGAGAAACAGTATGTGTGTCTGGAATGACTAGTCTTTTTTGAGGCTTCAGCTCTCTGAAAGGTTCATAATGGCAAGAAATTATATGGTATTTAACCAAGATCAGAGTGACAATACTGTGGGTAAGATTTAGGAGAATGTCATTGTCTATGAAGAAGAAAAAATAACTGACTGTACTCATCAGACACAATCAGAATGTTAGGAGTGTGACTTGAATATTTAGTGCTTTTACTCTTGAGAATGTTTCAGCAACTGGAGATACTAATAAGTACAGTTTCTTTCATCTGCGATAAGTCGTTAAATCTTCAAAGTACTATAACAGATGAGTATCACTGTAAGGTTCATTGAGATTAATTAATTACAGCAACGTATTCAGGAATACTTTCCTTCATTGTTACATGTGATCAGAATTCATAAAAATTATAGAAACAATTACTGTGTTAGAGTAAAACCTCAGGATAACAAACTAAAATCAAAACTCGATATTTCAACCTTCACAAAATAAAGGTCATCCTCTGGAGTATATACATACATATATATATACACACAAAAAAACAAGCTGCAATACAATCTACATGGTATTGATCTACACGGTTGACCAGAGCAATGTAATTTTAGCATATCATGCAGATTGTATTGCAGCTTGTTTCTTTGTATATATGTATATACTCCAGATGATAATCTTTATGTGAAGATAGAAATATCGAGTTTTGATTTTAGTTTATATTAACCTGAGGTTTTACTCTAACACAGCAGCTGTTTAAATAATTTTTACGATGAAGCCTTCAGTAATAATTTTTAATGATTCAACTATGAATGCAGAAGAATTTAAAAAGCATTTTGTGAGTATATATGCAAACAGTAATCAGTCAAGAAGAATACTGCTTGAGAGATTTAACTAATGACAATACAGAAAGAGAAAATTGACTTATTTCCTTTATCAGTGAGTAGACATAAGAATTAATCAGTACAGTTTTGATCATCTTCAAAGAACAGCTGAGATTGAGAATAGGTCCTATCTACACAAAAGGCCTTTGTGTAGAAAGCTTCACTATCAAAAAGTGTAGCTTTACTATAAAAAGAACTTCATTGGATCAAATTTAATTTTCCTTTTAATGATTATAACTGGAATGTGTACAAAGAATTTTAAACAAGAATGGATTCCTGCAACTTCATCAAGATCAAGAGAATCCACCCATGACATCTTAACTATATTATTATACAGACACCTCCATGGAGTCTGAAGACTCATCGTTCGAGATCCAATCTATCTAGACAATCTATCATACCTCTCCTTGAACTCATTAACAGATAAAGCACTCACAACCAACTCATTCCACTCATTCGCAACTCTCCAAAAAATCTAATCCCCACACCTCTACTAACCCCAACTTTATTCAATTTCCAGGGATGACTCCTTGTTTTGGTCCCTCTAGCCAAGTGCTGAAATATTTCCCCTGCATCTATCCTATTAAATCCTTTAAATAACTTAAATGTTTCTATCATATCCACTCTTTTTCTCCTATCAACCAACTTCTGCAATCCACACACTTTCAATCTATCCTCATAGGGAACATTCCACAGGTCACTCGCCTCTGAATCCTCTCCACCACTTCCTCATCCCCAAGAAACACATGGGACCAGATTTGAGCACAGTAATCCAGATGTGGATGTATCAAGGCCTTATAAAGAGGAAAACAACTTCCTTATCAGTATTTGTTAATGAGTTCTGAAACAGCCAAGTAATCTTATGGGCTACCTTAACAATATGTCCTCTAAACTTTAACTGTGTCAACCACTACTCCTAAATCTCTAGCTTCATTTATTTCCTATTACAATGCCATCAATGTAATACATGTTGAAAGTTAATTTTTCACTTAGTTAGACTATAATAAATTTAGTTTAATAATCCTTTATCCAAGTGTGAGCAAACAAAGTTTGCGCCTGAAAATATCTTCAGGACTGAATATGGTGTTGTACTACCTTACCTTGGTAAGGTAGTACAACACCGGGCAACTCGCAGCAAAGGTGGACCAAGCTACCATCACTCCTATTCCAGTATCTCCCATAATGCAAAACACATCTCCTTGCGGATATGTATAATGTTATGCATTAAGGGATTGGCCACTACCCAGACTAGTTTCGACCTTTATTGAGGTCTCTTCAGTGGGAGCCAGGCCCAGTGATGGAGATACCAGGCAGAAGCAATAGCAAGGTCATCTTTACCTATAGGAGTTGGCTAAAGGTGTGCCACCTTTCTTATTAAATTACTCTGGATTTAGAGAAAGACACCTTTTGGCAACTCCTATAGGTAAAGATGACCTTGCTATTGCTTCTGCCTGGTATCTCCACCACTGGGCCTGGCTCCCACTGAAGAGACCTCAATAAAAGTCGAAACTAGTCTGGGTAGTGGCCAATCCCTTAATGCATAACATTATACATATCCGCAAGGAGATGTGTTTTGCATTATGGGAGATACTGGAATAGGAGTGATGGTAGCTTGGTCCATCTTTGCTGTGAGTTGCCTGGTGTTGCACTACCTTACCCATGTAAGGTAGTACAACACCATATTCGGTCCTGAAGATATTTTCAATACTGATTGGTCTATAATTTGCTACTGCAGTCTTAGAACCTCCATTATGCAAAGGAATTATTTTGCCCTCTTTCCACTCCCTTGAACCTCTACCAGAACTAAGACTTAAATTAAAGAGCCTAGTTAAAGGCATTGCCAGTTCCCTTGCACATTCTTGCAAAACTCCTAGCTGATATCCCATCTAATTCCACAGCTGTACTTAGATTGAGATTCTGCAATATCATAAGAACCTCCAATTCAACCACTTGGTTATACTATAAATTAAAGAAACCAAGAAATTATATACTTTGTTTAATCCTTTATCCAAGTGTAAGCAAACAAGTTTGTGCCTGAACTATTTTCAGGACTGGGGCAACTCGTATAACGAAGCTAATGACTTATATATAGTTCAAGTGCAAACTTGTTTGCTCACACTTGGATAAAGGATTAAACCAAGTATATAATTTCTTGGTATCTTTAATTTATACTATAACCAAATGGAAAACTTCCAACAACTTTCTCTAATCCAGAGTATTTTAATAATAAGGTGCGACACCTTTTGCCAACTCATATGAAACCAATATATGAAAATTGATGAGACTTCACTTCTGGATCTAGCTCCTAAAGATGAGACCTCAACAAAGGTTTGAAGAGATCTTGGCTTTCGGCAAGATAAGTACTTTGGTTTTCTTTCGTTTGTTTTTCACTTTAATTTATTTTACTGGTGCTAGTTGTGGTTTTGTTCCCACTAGCACTGGTTTCATTTAATAAATATTAGGTTGCTGGTAGTGCAGTTAGTATCTGCATTATGGGATTACTTTTAGCAGCACCACAGCTGCCATTTACAGTAGCTCAAACAAACATTTGCTGGTGGTGTAGAATTATTTCTGTATCACGGGATTGTTTTATTCTCAGTCTTATGACTGAAAGATTTTTCTTCCAATTAAACGCAGAGGTTGTAGTCTTTTTCCCACTTGAGATAATGGTACCAATTCCTCCAAGGGTGCGAACTCTAGGAATTGAAATCCCCGATGTGAAGAAGCGAGACGGGTAACTAAGGCTTTAAAAGAGATAGTCAGTGCAAACGAGATTTATTCTTTCACCCCTTATGGGGGAGGGAAATATTTAATTGAAGTTAAAGATGTGGAAACAAGGGACAAACTATTACAGGGTTTTACTTTCGAAGGCAGCACAGTTATTCCTGTAACAGTCAGGAGCCAGTGTTAAATCTGAAATGAACACTTAAATTGTCTTTGAGTATTTCATTCAGGATTTAACTGAAGTGCAAAGAAATCTCCTAAAAAGAATTACTTGTAAATAGATAATAATAGAAATCCTTGTACAGGGTGTTCGGGATAAATTTGACAGTTTCGTAAGGAAAAAGAAAATCTTCTTTGTATCTATTAAATTTAATGAATTGACAAAAAAACATTACAGGCAGAGTTAATTACAATACTATCAACAAGATTTACTCAAAATAACCACCATTAGCATCGATCACAGCTTCAATTCTGCTTCGGAACCTCGAACAAGCTGATGCTACAGTCTCCCTGGGAAGGGCCGCAAAAACTGTTTTAATTTTATCCATTAACTGGGCTTTTGTATTACTGGAAGTGCGATTGGTGTCTTTTTCAACTGCGCCCCATACAAAATAATCCATGGGGTTAAGGTCTGGGGAGTTTGGAGGCCAAACATTTGGACTGGTGAAGTCGTAGAAATTTTCAGACAACCATTTTTGACTTTTCCCAGAGGTGTGGCAAGGGGCCGAATCCTGCTGCCATACATACGGCCTACCATTGGCTACCCTTGTTATCCAGGGCTTGACTACAGTTAGCAACTCCACGAACAAAGCCCGAATTCCAATGCCAGGGTTCTTCAACACCTGTTCCTGCAGATTTGCGAGGAATTCTGCTGTACGAACGCAATCAGATCGTCTGCTAGGGATCTTTCTTCTTGCTACATCCTCGTAGTCACCATTGCAAGTCTCTAGTTCATGCCTGATTGTTTTTACTGTATTCAGGGAGCATTGGGCAGCAGTCGTAATATCCTTATTTTGATGGCGGGCACGAATCATCATGATACAAGTTATTCTCTTCCATGATTCAGGTGGGTTCCAGCTATCCATCCTTTCTGACATCTTGTATATGAATGAAGAAGGGTCCAAACTTTTAAATGAAGAGAAGTGTGTGTTAATACATGTAACTTACGGAAAAATATAATTAATTATAAATATGTCAAATTTATCCCGAACACCCTGTATATATAGTAATAATAGTCCATTCATGTAATTTTACTATGTAAATAATTTGTATATGTTGCTTAAATAACTGACAAGAAATAAGGTAATGTAGAGGTGAATTTGTAACAACAAGGTCAGAGTTTAGAGTAAGCTATTGTAATCCGATTATAAACATGACCGCAGGTTGCTATATGAACCCAAGGCACATGCAAGCTGCCCACGTGGAAACGCAATGAGAGGAGAAGGTGCAGTGTGCAAGGAGAATTAGGTGGCGTCTGCAAATCAGTGACGTATTAGATAGAACAGATACGGAGCATATAAAAGTCTGAGCGACATGAGTTTGGGGTCTTTTTTGCCTTTTTCATTCCTAGTTCAGTGCATTTGTTATGGCAGTAATATGATCAAAATAACGGGCTTGTCTGAGCATAGTCATCCTTTCGGGACAAACAGCATACACCGAAACTTAGTAAGCTCCAGCTGTACCCTTCAGTCAGACAGATTCTTGGACATAAGGTAAAGAAGTGATCCATGATTGAAATCACCAAGAAGTCAAGGCAAGGAACAACAGCTTGATGAATAGGGTGATGACCTGAAAGAAACCTACAAGACACGATGAAAAGTATCTCCTAATGAATTTGTCTGGTTGGTAACGTAAAGCTTTAATTTTTATTGTATTGTGTAATTCTTAGGCCAGAGTGAGCTACAGTGCAAATTTTCCTGTGGATCGGACTTGTGTTAAGACAGATTTTAAGACTTTAGTACCTATTCCTCTAACAAGGATCTTTGTAGTTATGGAAGTGTAGAATTACAAGAATTGTCATTAGTTTAAGGTTAGTTTGAATTCGATGTGTTGTATGTGCATTAATTGAGGAAGAAGTAAGGCCTTCATCTACATATTTGTGTTAAGTAATCGGGTTAAGGACAGTTTGGATTTGTTAATATCACCTAATGAGAGATACCAATTGTGAACTAGATCTTGTTTGTTAATTTTTGCATAATTAATTTTAGGGACCTTCATTTAGCTTAGTTTTTGATTAACATGTATTGTATTTTAGAATGAATAAATTTCTTTGTTTCTTAACCCAAAATACGTGTATGATTTTCCAAGCCAATGCACTACCTGCTAAAAATATCGAACCTGTATGAGTAAAAACGCGGGAAACGGTTACGACTGCTGTTTAGAAATAATTAAGGGCTTGTTTAAACTTTGATAATTTTTGGAATTGTGATAATCTGTAGGTCAAATCCCTGACAAGAAGTTCTCTCTTGTATAGGAATCAAGATGGTGTAGCTAAACAAATAAATTTTCTTGATTCCGAAAAGGACTTGACCCCAGAATTCATAGATCAGGGAGAATTCTCCTTGTTTGAAGACTTTGCAC
Organism: Typopeltis vanoorti; assembly: GCF_054136105.1. Classification (NCBI taxonomy): domain Eukaryota; kingdom Metazoa; phylum Arthropoda; class Arachnida; order Uropygi; family Thelyphonidae; genus Typopeltis; species Typopeltis vanoorti. Next base: position 153,305,686 of record NC_143555.1, read on the forward strand.
ATGATTTAAGATTGTAGGAGAGGCCACGAAAGATTACAACAAAGGCGCAGCAGACAAGGGATATAGTTGAGGGTTAAACAAGACAAGATTTATCTTTGAAAGAGTTCTAAGAGGTGGTTAATACAAGAAATATAGAGGTACAGATATATGTAACAAAATAACAATTAATAATATAAAACCAGAGTAGAAAATAACACCAGGTAAAAACAATAAAAATCAAAAGATTTCCGATGGAATATATAGAGAATAGTAATGAAATTCTTATACAGACATTTTCGAAATGGGGTAAGATTAGTAATATACAAAAAGGTTTGTCAAGTGAAGATCCAAATTGGTTTTCTGGTAATGTCACCTTCACAATAGATTGAAGATGCCTGTACCAAATTTTGTCAACATCAGTACAACCCAAGTTATGGTAAACTATCTCGGAGTACAACGTCAATGCATTGTGGTTCATACAATCATTTAGGTCAGGGGTCTTCAAGCATAGCCCACAGGCCACAGGTGGCCCGCGCAGCTCTTTGCTGCAAAAAAGTAACTACTTAACATACAAACACAATTAAATAAAAAAATAATTTCAACGAAGCATGCAGGCCACTAAGCTTTACTGCGGTATTTAGAATTGTAAGATGCTTTCCAGATTCACAAGGAATGCTGTGCATTTGATACTTTACATAAATTTTATAAAAATAAATATTAAATAGACATGCTTCTTCAGCCATCTACCAGTGGCAAGTTGTACATAAGTACTAGTACTAACGTTGCAGGTAGATGGCTGAAGCAGTAGTTCATTCAAGTGCGCTGTCTAGTGTCTTGCAGATACATCTCGAAGGTTCTTAATACTTCATTATTTTCATATAAATACAAGAGGATCTCATCCACAGTCAGTCAGTACCGAACAGCGTGATATTCGTGTATAAGCGCATGCAGGTTCATCATGTCAGCCATTTATGGAATTTTGAGAGATTATAAAAACTACATCAACTATTAATTACAGGATCATAAGATTCTATTGGTTTTTTGAACAGATTTGCAACATCATTACATATGCATTAACATACTATGCATATTATTAGTTTATAGAATTATTACATTAATTTTATTAACCTTCTTTAACATAATACTTTTCACTTCAAAAATGCCTACTATCTTTGAATCATGGCATCACCAATGCTTACATTGGCGATTTCCATTTCCAATTCATACCATGCACAATCATAACACAGCATTAATAAAAGGTCCAATCACTGACAATGCCCTTATAATTGCATTTTTTTAGTTCATGTAAAAGTTCCACTACCAGTAAAAAAAGGTGAATAATATGGGCATCAAAGAACTCATATATTGGACTTTTATTAACAGTATTAACGTGACAGAATTTCATTGGAAATTGTGTGGCTAAACAAGCTAAATTAGCTGTATACGAGACAGTGTTCAAACCAGTTTTACTTATGGATCTGAGAGCTAGGTTAAAATAAAATACTTGATCAAAGACTGAAGACTTCAGATATCAGAGTTCTGAGAAAGATTAGTAGAGTGAACAGATAGTATCAATGGCAGTATCACATTAAAACTGCAGATATTAGCATAATTAAGCACAGGAAGTGTGATCACTTAAACAGAATGGAAGAGAAAAGATTAACAAAACAAGTGTTCTTTGTCAGGTTGGTAGGGAAAAAACCCATGACCTGATGATATTGAAGCCTTGACAGATAACAGATTAATTTGGAAGAAAGTTGTCAATAAGAAGTAATGATGTAACTTTTTATATAGTACTATCATAATACCCATAAACCCTGAGAGTACATGTCAGGAATTTTATTATAATAACGAATAATAGATATATCTTACTTATATGATATTGCCATTGATGCCATCTGTTCATGCCTTTAATCTTTCTCAGGACTCTCATATCTGCGGTCTCTAGTCTTTGGTCAAGTAATTTACTTCTGACCCAGCTCACAGATCCATAAGTTAAAATTGGTTTGAACACTGTCTTGTATACAGCTAACTTAGTGTTCCAACTAATTTCTCTCTTATTCCATATGAATTTATTCAATTGACTTCCAACCATACCAGCTTTGTTGATTCTGTTGTCTATTTCCAAATTTAATTTACTATCTTCGGTAAAAATCGTGCCTAAGTAGCTGAAATGTTTTACTTGTTCCACAGGTTCCCCATTCAAAACACAGTTGACATTTTCAACGATTCTACCTATTTTCATTGTCTTTGTCTTTTTATTGCTGACCTTCATACCATATCTATTATAACAGTTATTCAATTTAGTCAGAGAATCTTGCAAATCTGGGGCGACGCCCCAGCCAGCATGAAATTTTGCCATGTTTTACCATCATTTTGTATATTAGCTTAAGCCAATAAGAATACAATTTGGTCGGCTAAATCCCAAATTGCCAGCCCATCCTCTTTCGTTCAGTATCCAGGTAGATACCCAACAGGGTGCACCACGAGAAGGTGAGGATTGGACATTAGGTCAGAAGCCCTGGTCGGTTCTCCGCATTCCTTTATAGGCTATGTGGAGTTCTCCTCTTAGTTATACAGCTTTGACCCTTAAACATCCCCGATTACATAATGATATTAATTAAATATTTGCTCAATAAAAATTTTGGAGATATTGCACAATAAAAAGCTTTATAAGCTTTTCTAAATTTAAATTATAAGCTTTGTCCGCCTCTGTTGATATAGTTGCTAGACCGACCAATCTTTCTTGGGTCATTGTTGTTTGCAAATAACTTTTAATCAGTTTAAGCTTGGAAAAACCTTCTCTGCACTTGATTATGCTAACAGGAATTGTTAGCGTAGTGACGGCGCCCACCGCAATATGGTTGAATGAGCATCCTTATTAAGCTGCGCCATGAGGCAGACTGCCTCTATGCTACACCCTGTCAATGGCACTGACATTAGTACTACAAATGAGCAGGAAGGTGAGGGGATAGAATCATTTGATTTGAAGACCCATGGATTAGACTCTAGGAAATACATAGAAAGAATGAGAGTAAGCAGTAGAAAGAATGAATGAAGAGGGAAAAAACTGGTTTATTATTATTATTTTGAGTTGTGAACTGTGAAGCAGTGTTGAATATCTGCAGTATTCATTTTAGTTCACATTATTCACAAATTATGGACTCTACAACTGTGTTATAAATAATTATTTTAATTTTCCGACATTTTGACCTTCATATTAAGTATACACATATATATATACAGAGACAAGCTAAATTACATTTCACACAGTATGCTGAAGAGACAATGAAATGATCAATGGTTATTCTACTGGCCTGACCTCCAGTGAAAATAAAATCACAATAAATAAATGAAATAAAATAACTACATCAAGGCTATATTCTATTTATGAAAATATCACAGAAACATTCTTTCATATGGATAAGTTTTGTTACAGTAAAAATGATGTCCTAATTTAACATGACAACTGTTATATTAGATTTAAAATCCTGGATTACTTATGGTTCTATTTATAATAAACTCTTAGGGAGAAAGGTTAAGTGGATAGAATATGTGCCTTCCATATTCTTGGGATTTTTAGACCATCATTATTGTTAAGATTAGGGTGGTTGATAAGAATCTCACAGGCCTCCTTAAATTTATGTTCATACCATGTTTTGGTATGATGTAAACAACAAGTGCTTTTCCAGTCGATTCTATGTAGAGTGTTCAGGACATGATCAGAAAGACTAGCTTGACTATAGTTATTATATTTAATGTGTCATTTATGTTCCTTTTTTCTGATAGGAGTTGTGTGTCCTGTTTCCCCTATATAGGACAAATTATGGGTGCAATGAATACGGTATACTCCAGAGTGGTGGGCCAGCAGAGGGGAGTGGATCTTTGGATGAGTTAAGTTCTTTAATTTTGCAGGAGGTTTAAAGGTGGTTTTAAGGTTATATTTCTGTAGTATTCTGTTTATTTTGTCTGATATCCCTTTAATGTATGGAATGATTACAGTTTTATTGTAGTCTAGTTTATTTTTGTTTTTAAGTGAGGTCTTGTACAGAGTTTTGTTGATAGTGTTTTGGATGTAACCATTTTTTAGGAAGGTATTGCTGATAACTTTTAATTTATCTTTAAGTGCTTGTTCATTGGAGAAAATCTTCAAAACCCCGTTTTTTTAGTGTATTAATGACCCCTAGTTTTTGTGTTGGAGTTTATGTATATATATTGGCCAGTATGTGTCAGTTTCTGGTGAAGGAAAGACTACCAGAAGAACGATGTATGACAAATGTATCTAGAAACGAAAGTGTGTTCTGCTTTTCAATCTCAATTGTGAATTGTATGTGTTTGTGTTATTTTTTTTTTTTTAAGTGGCTGAGGAAAGTGTCTAATGTCTGGTGACCATGGGACCAGACAGCAAAAACATTGTCAGTGTAACTAAGCCAGATTTTGGGTTTTAAAGGAGAGGAATCTAGAGCACATTGCTCAAAATGTTCCACGTAAAAGTTTGAGCCCATGGCTGTACCGTCTTTTCGTTGGTAGAAAGCGTTTTGACACAAAATAGACAGAATGTAGTACATGCACAAAGAGCGCTGTGATATCAGAAGGGAATTTGTCCTGTAATAGAAGAATTGTATCATTGATAGGGACATTCGTGAAGAGGGCAGAGACGTTAAAACTAACTAATAAATCATCTTGTTTTTAAGCAAAGGGGTGATAATTGGGGCTGTCTATACCTTCGACTATCAGCCGGAGTGGTGTGTTTTGTTTGTGAAACAATAACCAGCAACCTAACGAAATCTGAATTGACAGTGGTAAAATCACTAAAATTCAATCTGGACATCATAATTACTAGAGCCGATAAAGGCATTGCCAAAGTTATTTTAAACCGAACTACATACTTACAAAAAATGAATCTAATAGTCTCAGACAACAGCACCTATCAACTTGTTAACTATGACCCAACCAATTGAATAAAAAGGAAAAATGAGAAGCTACTTAAATCAGTCACTACATGGCCCAAAGATTAATTACTATCTACATGAAAGAATGTTTCTCTGATATTGTCTTAAATAGAATATAGTTATTTTATTTCATCTATTTATTGTAATTTTATTTTCACTAGAGGTCAGGCCAGTCAAATAACCACTGATCAATTCATTGATCAGTGGTTATTTAATCAGCACAAATGAAGAATTTCATTTGCAATTCTTCATGTAAAATATATCCTATGTGTTCTTTTGAAATGCAATTTAGCATGTCTCTGTATATATACAAGAGTGGGCTGAAAAGTTTTCGGCCTCAACCACAGATGGCAACAATATTGGCACGATTTTTTTTTTCTAAGTTGGTACATCTGTCATAAGCATCCATGTGAAATTGCAAGTCATTCTATCAAGTAGTTTGTTTTATACAGCTGTCTGAAGCAGAAGCGTTGTCTGTATCCTTTGAAATGGATAAAATTGAGTATCGTGCGGTTATAAAATTCTTTGTAAAAGAAGGTTTAACGACAAAAGAAATTCATTCGAAGTTCAGAAAAGTTTATGGGAACTCTTCTCCTTCATTTCTGACTATTAAGAAATAGACTGCCGAGTTTAAACATGGCCGTACCAGCCTTGAAATGATCCACGTGAAGGACATCCAAAAAGTGTAACAACATCAGAAATCATTGATCAAGTGCATGATATGGTACTGGATGACCGGCAAGTCAAAGTGAGTGAAATTGCTGAGACTATAGGCATTTCAAAAGAATGTGTAGGATATATTTTGCATGAAGAATTGCAAATGAAAAAGCTTTGCGCAAAATGGATGATGCGCTTTCTCACAGCAGATCAAAAATGCACTTTCACGTGAAAATCTCTGAACAGTGCTTGGAGTGTTTTAACAAGATTAAAACTGATTTTGTGCATCAATTTATTACGATGGATGAGACTTGGATTCACCATTACACGCCACGATCCAAACAGTAGTCAAAACAGTGGACAGAAGCTGGTTGTTCAGCGCCAAAGAAGACAAAGTCAGTTCCATCAGCATGAAAGGTCATGGCATCAGTGTTTTGGGATGTTAAAGGCATTTTGTTTATTAATTATCTTGAAAAGGGTAAAACAATAACTGGGGAATATTATTCCGATCTTTTAACCCGACTAGACGAAAAAATTTGTGAGAAAGACCTGGTTTTGCAGAACAAAAAAATCATCTTTCATCAGGACAATGCACCCGCCAACAAAGATGTTTTGGTAATGGGAAAATTAAGGGATCTGCACTATGAATTGTTGGAACATCCACCCTGTTCCCCAGATTTGGCTCCTTCTGACTTCTTTCTCTTCCCAAAACCAAAGAACTCTTCCTCGCTGGTCAGCATTTTTCTTCAAATCAAGAGGCGATTGCAGCTGTAGAAGGGTATTTTGCAGATCTTACTGAGAATCACTACAGGGATGGACTAATGGAACTGGAACATCACTGGAATAAATGCATTAGTCTGAAGGGAGATTATGTTGAAAATTAAAAATAATTTGTGTAAAATGAATGCTGATCACAGTGTAACACTAAAGGAAAGGATTATCTGCAGTATGTATCTTAGCAGAGAGAGTGAGAGTGCATGTAGATTTAGAAGAGAGTGGGAATTATCAATGCGAATTCTGATGAACAGTCTGTGGAAATATTTGCAGAAAATAAACTGAATGTATATGTCAAAGAGAATGGAGCTGAAATGGGTCATTAATTAACCTGAATGTCCTTCTGCACTGAGTCAAGTATTTTTAAGAAGCTCTTAAGTTCACCATTCCAAATGTGAGAATAGTAATCAATGGCTGAAAGGATTTGTGATTTTTATTTTATTGTTTTTAAATATCTGACCAAGAGCCTGCGTAGCTTAGTCAGTATAGACTAAGTTTGGAAACCCTTTGTTTGGAAAGTCCTGGTTTCAATTCCCATCCATGACGTGAGCAACCTTTATCTAGTCTCTTTCGACTAAAAGTGAGTTAGCTGGGTCTCATATGACAGTAGAGGGTTTTTTCCACCCAGAAACTTGGTTTTCTGTCCCTCAGCTCAGAACAGGCTAACTGGCCCATGAACACACATGAATCTACAGTCAAAAATACATACTTAAAATCCCTCAATGGGATGGCTCAGCCGATTGGTCCTAAGGGATGGATAAGGAAAATTGGGGGAATCCTGCATGACAACAACAAATATCTGACCCACAGATATTTGTTGATGTTGAAAGATTGCAAGATATGTGGGCAAGAGGGCAGGAAGAAAGTTGGATTTTCAACTAAAGCTTAAGGTCTTATTTATTCAGAACAGCTAAAGGTCTTATTTATTCTTTGGGAAAGGCTATTCCACAAATCAGAGGCAGATGGAATAAATGAGGAGAAAGAAAAATTGGTTCGGCAAGTTCTGAGCCAGACTGTAAATGGGTGTTGATTAGTAGAAGCTCTTGTTCTTATGATTTTGGAGGAAAGTGGGGGAATTACAGTAGCCAGTTCAAAATACTGTCTGTGAGTTATCTGTACAACAGGCATAAGCTAGAAACTGAATATGTATGAAAAAGGGATTGAAGATTATCTGTTTTGTTCTGGACAACATTGAGCAATCTTAGAGGGGATTTCACTGCACCACCCCAAATGTGTGAGCAATATTCTATGTTTGGACAGATTTGGGATTTGTGTAGAGTTAGCAGCTGTAGAACCTATGGTTGATTTATCTGATGTATACATACAGTCATTGAATTAGAAACTTTTCTAGGGCTTATTGTGGTCCTGTCTGGCTCCAGCCAGACAAGACCACAATAAGCCCTTTATCAAGCAGTGAAAGAACCTTTGTCATTACGAGAAAATCAATGTCACTATTGATGATTTCTGACCAGCAGCATTCATAAATAGTTGCCTAGAACACATGGTGATACAAATGACAAAGTAGACTAAGTTTGGAAACCCTTTGTTTGGAAAGTCCTGGTTTCGATTCCCATCCATGACGTGAGCAACCTTTATCTAGTCTCTTTCGACTAAAAGTGAGTTAGCTGGGTCTCATATGACAGTAGAGGGTTTTTTCAGCCAGACAAGACCACAATAAGCCCTTTATCAAGCAGTGAAAGAACCTTTGTCATTACGAGAAAATCAATGTCACTATTGATGATTTCTGACCAGCAGCATTCATAAATAGTTGCCTAGAACACATGGTGATACAAATGACAAAGTATTTTACATATATGCTGATTAAGTGACATTTACATACATCTGCATAAAGATTTCTAATTCAGTGGATTGTATGTGTATCTGGAGATGAAGGTCAGTCCAGAAGGGAAATCTGATCGTGTTTGGATATCTGAATATAACTGAATGTTAGAGGAAAGGATGCAAGGTCTTTCTTGTGAGAAATTAGATGTATGGAGTTAACAGTTGTTGAGAGGTGAAGTAATTGAGCAAATGAGAAAACCTACTTTTTTGGATGATGATGAGGAGGCAATATTTGTAATATGCTTCTATCAAAAGAGAGAGAGAGAGAAATTCAAGGTTACTGTAATTCCAAAGAGACAGCTCATCTTATTTACAGATTTAAGCTGTCAAAAATAACATTGGAAGGGTTCTTTTTTGCTAGAAATAAAACAGGATTAAGTTTTAATAGTACTGAAATTAACAAGGATATCCAGAACTTCACTCAAGAACTGGTCAGACAACAGAATTTTGAATTGTAGAAGTTAATATTCTGGAAATTTTGGCGATTGGTGTAGTGTTTCCCCCAAAAAACATCTTATAGTCATTATTTAGGAGAATCGTGCATGTTTTAGTCTTTGTTTTGATAAAAGCAAAACTATGATACATTAGTACCATAGGTGGACTGAGGTATTTTATTTATTTAATTTTTTTTTTACATAATATGAAAAGAAATCCTGCTCAAGAGACTAAACATGAACTTATTTCCAGTATGAACCAACAAAGAGAAAACACTAAACAAAAATTGTTTATTTTTGTTCCTATGCTCTATGGCATACTTCAGGAATAAAATAAAATTTACCAATAACCCATAAACTACCATACACAGAACACTCTTTAAATTGATGGTACATATTGTGCTGAGATTTCAACACATACGACTTATTATTGAGCTGTACTATGTAATGTCTCTGATAACCTGGTTCCCACTTTCTTAAGTCTTATCTATGCTGACTGTAAGTTAAAAAGACCCCAAGTTTTGTTGCAGTGTTAGACAACATGTCATATCAGCAGTTTTAATTTGCGAACATGGCTGTTGAATTCCCAAAACTGATGTCACACATCAATTGCCAAAGAACTTGATACTTTCATTGTGCACGAAAAGCATCAGGTACTTTAGTAATTCACAAGAATGTCATATATTGAATTCAACAGCCATATTCACAAATTCAAAGAAACTACTGAAATGACACATTGTCCAACGCAGTGGAATAAAAATTAGAGCTTCACTTTAAACAAACTATCAGCATACATGAAAGACGTAAGAAGATGAGAACTATAGGTAGTTTATGATAAACATTACATAGTGCAGTTTAACAATGAGCCACCATCATCATCATCATCAAATTCCTGCCATGTACCCTCAAGGGGTGTACAGGATATGACAGTACTACATGAAAATTTTACATCATTACCAATTACCTATCTACAATTTTCCTCCAAATCAGTCTGCTACTTGTCAAGACCCCAACATTATCAGATCTTATATTTCCATCGTCTAAGGCACTTTGTACCGCATGAATCCACCTATATCTTGGTACACCTCTGGGTCGTCGTTCTCCTGCCCACCTGGCAGAGAACAATTGTTTTGCTAATCTTTCCTCGCCCATCCTGTTTAAGTGACCATACCACCTGAGATCAGCTCTGCTAACGCATTCCTGGATGCTGACAATGACAATGTCAAGTTCTTTCCTAATATCCTCGTTTTTAATATGATATTGCCATTGATGCCATCTGTTCACACCTATAATCTTTCTCAGGACTCTCATATCTGTGGTCTCAAGTCTTTGGTCACGTGTTTTACTTCTGACCCAGCTCTCAGATCCATAAGTTAAAACTGGTTTGAACACTGTCTTGTATATAGCTAATTTAGTGTTCCAACTAATTTCTCTCTTATTCCATATGAATTTATTCAATTGACTTCCTACCATACCAGCTTTGTTGATTCTGTTGTCTATTTCCATATTTGTGAAACACTGAGTGTAATAATTTAAAAATATACAACAGAAAAGTTACATCTATTATTTTGTAATTTTTTGAAAAATATTACTTATTCCACCCCATCTCCTTTTTATCCATGTTGTGTTTGATGTTGAGGGCTTGCAAAAGATTTGACTCTAAGGTATGATGATGGTGATGATAATAAAAAGAATATTTGTGGTATAAGTTGGCCTTGAATGGAAGACATCTAAAAGTAGGCAGAGATCTTACCACTTGGCTATTAAGTATACAGAATAGATGGTTGCCACAGAAACATCATATATATATATATATATATATATATATATAAAAGGTTTAATGACTATTACCGAGAGGAAAGATGACAAGATATATTTAAAACAAGATACTACTAGTTTAGTTACATGAACATCCTCAGGTATCACTATGAGTTCCAAACAAACGAATACTACGTGCTGTCGCGAGTGCACCAGTACTGAACAGAAGCAACGCGTGCGTCAGAGAGATTGTAACTCAGGCTGTTGTTGATATGAGAGGAATCTAGAGAAATTTCCCTAGATTCAACAATCTTTCTTTCGAGTTCATCGTAGCACTAGTCCTGTTATAGGAGATATCTCTACGGTGTTCATCCAAACGTAGAAGGATGGATTTAGCAGTCTGTCCATAGTATGGCTTTCCGCAATCACATAAAATCTTGTATACTCCTGGAAACTGAGTAGGAAGATTTTTCTGTTTATGTTTGCTAAGTAATGAACGAAGTTTTGGAAGTGTAGTGAAGCACGTTTTGAAGTTGAATTTCTTGAGAATCTTTGCCAGTTTTGGTGAAAGAGAGCTGATGTAAGGCAAGGAGATGAAGGCTCTTGGGGAAGAGGGATCTTTAGAAGTAGTTGAGTGCCTGGGGGAAAGAAATTTGTCAATTTTCTTTGGAGAGAAACCATTGTTAATAAACGTTTTTTTAAGAAAACAGAGTTCATTTTCAATTTCTGTTTCTTCTGTAAGTAATGATTTGGCTCGGTGGGCTAAAGTGGAAACAATACCACATTTTTGTGGGGGATAATGATGGGAGGAAGCATGAAGGTATCTGTCAGTATGAGTAGGCTTTCTAAAAATTGAGATTTTAATGCTCTCAGCACATCTTGTAAGTTTGAGGTCTAAAAAGGGAAGGCAGTCATCTGATTCCAGTTCGAGGGTGAAAGAGATTTTTTCATGGCACTTGTTTAGGTGGTCCAAAAATAAATAGAGGTTATCGAAACCATCTTCCCAGATGAGGAAAATATCATCAATATAGCGGTACCAGACTTTTGGTTTAAAGTGAAAGGAGTTAATAGCTTTTTCTTCAAATTCGTTGAGAAATATATCCGCAAGAATCGGAGAGAGTGGGCTGCCCATAGCCAGACCTGAGTTTTGTAAGTAGATCTTATCATATTTGAAGTATCCTGACTTTATGCAATGGGAGAGAAGAGCAAAGAGTTTTTTTGATAATTTGTTCTTGAGAAGATCGAGGACTTCTTGAGCAGGAACATTTGTAAAGAGAGAAACAATATCAAAACTGGCCATTAAATCTGTTTTTTTAAGTTTGATGTCTTTGATTTTAGAAACAAAATCTACAGCGTTTTTAATATGTGAAGAAGAAATTCCAGAAAGATTTCTTAGAATTCTCGCTAGAAATTTGGAGAGATTATAAGTGGGCAGTTATTTTTGTGAATCTTGTCGAGACCATACAGTCAAGGTATCAAGGGATGAAGTGACCGAAGAGAAAGCCGAATGTTTCTTTGTAACTCTAAGGTGGTTTTTAATAAATTATTAGTTCTATCATGTAGTTCCATCGTAGGGTCATTTAGCAATTTCTGAGTAGGTATCACTATTTAAAAGTTCCAAGATTTTATTATGGTAATCAGACTTGTTTAAGATGACAGTTGCATTCCCTTTGTCTGCCGGAATGATGACTATGTTACTATTATCTTTTAAGGACTTGATAGCTTTCCTTTCAGAGTAAGAAATGTTGTCAGGTGGAGGTCTAGCTTTATTTATACAGAAAATTGCTTCCATACGGAGGAGGTTAGCGTCTTTGTTTGGTAATAAAGAAGCTGCCTTTTCTATCTTTGTTAAGAGATGTTCTCTAGGGATGGATGTAGGAGCAGTGACAAAGTTGAGACCTTTAGCAAGTATGCTTTCTTCTGCCAAAGATAATTGATGGGAAGACTTATTGATGACAACTTTTTTTTAGAAAAGGCAGCTTCTTTATTACCAAACAAAGACGCTAACCTCCTCCATATGGAAGCAATTTTCTGTATAAATAAAGCTAGACCTCCACCTGACAACATTTCTTACTCTGAAAGGAAAGCTATCAAGTCCTTAAAAGATAATAGTAACATAGTCATCATTCCGGCAGACAAAGGGAATGCAACTGTCATCTTAAACAAGTCTGATTACCATAATAAAATCTTGGAACATTTAAATAGTGATACCTACTCAGAAATTGCTAATGACCCTATGATGGAACTACACGATAGAACTAATAATTTATTAAAAACCACCTTAGAGTTACAAAGAAACATTCGGCTTTCTCTTCGGTCACTTCATCCCTTGATACCTCGACTGTATGGTCTCGCCAAGATTCACAAAAATAACTGCCCACTTATAATCTCACCAAATTTCTAGCGAGTTTTCTAGAAATCTTTCTGGAATTTCTTCTTCACACATTAAAAACTCTGTAGATTTTGTTTCTAAAATCAAAGACATCAAACTTAAAAAAAAAACAGATTTAATGGCCAGTTTTGATATTGTTTCTCTCTTTACAAATGTTCCTGCTCAAGAAGTCCTCGATCTTCTCAAGAACAAATTATCAAAAAAACTCTTTGCTCTTCTCTCCCATTGCATAAAGTCAGGATACTTCAAATATGATAAGATCTACTTACAAAACTCAGGTCTGGCTATGGGCAGCCCACTCTCTCCGATTCTTGCGGATATATTTCTCAACGAATTTGAAGAAAAAGCTATTAACTCCTTTCACTTTAAACCAAAAGTCTGGTACCGCTATATTGATGATATTTTCCTCATCTGGGAAGATGGTTTCGATAACCTCTATTTATTTTTGGACCACCTAAACAAGTGCCATGAAAAAATCTCTTTCACCCTCGAACTGGAATCAGATGACTGCCTTCCCTTTTTAGACCTCAAACTTACAAGATGTGCTGAGAGCATTAAAATCTCAATTTTTAGAAAGCCTACTCATACTGACAGATTTCTTCATGCTTCCGCCCATCATTATCCCCCACAAAAATGTGGTATTATTTCCACTTTAGCCCACCGAGCCAAATCATTACTTACAGAAGAAACAGAAATTGAAAATGAACTCTGTTTTCTTAAAAAAACGTTTATTAACAATGGTTTCTCTCCAAAGAAAATTGACAAATTTCTTTCCCCCAGGCACTCAACTACTTCTGAAGATCCCTCTTCCCCAAGAGCCTTCATCTCCTTGCCTTACATCAGCTCTTTCACCAAAACTGGCAAAGATTCTCAAGAAATTCAACTTCAAAACGTGCTTCACTACACTTCCAAAACTTCGTTCATTACTTAGCAAACATAAACAGAAAAATCTTCCTACTCAGTTTCCAGGAGTATACAAGATTTTATGTGATTGCGGAAAGCCATACTATGGACAGACTGCTAAATCCATCCTTCTACGTTTGGATGAACACCGTAGAGATATCTCCTATAACAGGACTAGAGCTAGCGCTCTCTCTAGCCACGTTCTCTTTTCAGCTAACTCAGATGAAGGCAGCCAGCACATTGTAAACTGAACTCAAACTGTTAATATCCATGTGTGCTACGATGAACTCGAAAGAAAGATTGTTGAATCTAGGGAAATTTCTCTAGATTCCTCTCATATCAACAACAGCCTGAGTTACAATCTTTCTGACGCACGCGTTGCTTCTGTTCAGTACTGGCGCACTCACGACAGCGCGTAGTATTCGTTTGTTTGGAACTCATGCTTGCATTTTTTTCAAACACGCTACTGTTTTTTATACTTGTTGTGTTAGTACAATTTTAAGTCTCTGTAATTTTTTATATACTTCTTTGAATGTGATACCTGAGGATGTTCATGTAACGAAACTAGTAAACTAGTAGTATCTTGTTTTAAATATATCTTGTCATCTTTTCTCTCGGTAATAGTCATTAAACCTTTTTTATAATATTCCAACCGAGTAAAAATGAATTTTGAAAATATATATATATATATATATTTTTTTTTTTTTTAAAAAAAAGATTAAATGACAAAGCTGAGAGATAAAAAGTAAAAAATACTGTTTAATTCAGCATGACTAGTTTTGTCTTCTTGAAGACAGTAGTTTATACTTTTTATCTCTCAGCTTTCAGTCATTTAATCGTTTTAAAAAATATGTCTCTTAGCTGAGTAAATCTGTTATGCCACATAAGTTATTATATATATATATAAGAGAGAGAGAGAGAAGCCAGTAATAAAATAATGTATATATGAAACTTGTTCTATATGTTAAATATTAAGTCAATAACTTAAATCTATAACCTTTATTTCCATAGTTGCCTCCATATGTTTTTGCTCTATTCACCAGTTCCATCAGTTTAGGATTTACAACTTGATTGGCCTCTTGGAGAACTGCTATAAGATCACCAGCCTGTTTCATGTTAGATAATGTGAAAAATGTGTATGCAGTTCCAGATTTATTACTTCGAGCTGTACGACCAATGCGATGGACATAGTCCTCTGAACAGTTAGGAAAGTCAAAGTTGATGACATATTTTATATCGTCAACATCTACAGAAAGAATTACATTACACAAGAGTAAGTGAACTGGTCTGAAATACAATGTCACTTACTGCTATCAAAAGAAATTTAATGAAAATCAGCACTTAATTTAAAAAAATGAAAATAAAATTAAGATGGTAAAGCTAATTAGCTTCATCTTATGATTAGCAAACAGCTTTCATCTTGTTCTAATGTTAATTTTTCTGCATGAATTACAAGTAATATAATTAACTTAATTTACTTTATTAAAAACAAATAACATGCAAAATGTCTTCAAATTTTTAACGATTTAAATATGCATTTTGGTTACTTAATGATTTCTCCTCCCCTTCAGTCTCCACCTTACTGTTTCATGCTACATACTCTTGCATCCTTTTTCTTCTGAAAGCCAGTTAAAATGTGTGGCAACATGCATTACACCAAATTCCAAACTATCCAAACTTTGCTAAACTTCAGCCAGAGTTGTCCTTTTATGAACAACTACATTAGATAGACAATTTGAATCAGGACTGCATTTTTTGTTTTTATAATATAATTAGGATCTCACTAACTACATGGCTGCTTACTGGTCTCTTTAGATCAGTGGTCTCCAAACATTTTTGATCGCGTACCTCCAAGACAGAAAAAATAAATAGCGCGTACCCCCAATTGATTGAGCAAAAATCTATTGTAATAAGTATTATAAAGAAGAAATATGCCTTGTATCATCATATAATAATTAAAAACGCTAGATATTTTTATTATTAACAGCTTACAAACATATTTATTACAATATTTAATGTGAACAATGGCCTTGCATCTTTCATAATTTCTTGAAATTCTGGTTTGATGGCTTCTGATAATGCAATATGAAGGTCTGGTTCCAAGTTTAATTTATTTTGATATTTGGTTTTAATACCTGTCATTGCAGAAAATGATACCTCACATAAATAAGTAGAACCAAACGATAGGAGTGCATCATTTGCTGTGTTTACTAAATTGCTATACTCAGACTTCAGTCCCATCCACCAATTGTGAAGAGATTTCTGTTGAAATTCATATTTCAAAGTTGTGTTGTATCTAATGTCAATTAATTGCTCTTGAAAAATAATCAGAAGGTGGTCAATTTTTACATTTTCTGCAAATGGGTATAAAATCCATTGAAATTCTTCGCCAGGAAGATCTATGGATAAGTTACAAAAATATGTCTCTAAACTTTTTAAATGTGCATATATTAGACTTTTTGTTTTACATTTACATTATTTTCTGTAACGATATCAGATAAAGATAGAAACATTTCAAAACATCCCTTTTCAAATTTCTCTCTCTACAGCCCCATTTTCTTTCGAAATGCAGTTCTTTTCTCATTCATTGTTAAAATGTTACCTTTTCCTTGAAGAGACAAATTAAGCATGTTTACTTTTTCAAAAATATCAGCTAGGTAGCATAGTATTAATAACCACTTATCGTCATTGAAAAGATTCTGTAAATTTCTTATCTTTATCCAGTACGAAAATGCGTAATTCATCTTTTAGTTCTACAACTCTCTTAAGCACTTTTCCTCGAGATAACCAACGAACCTCCGTGTGGTATAGAAGATTTTTGTGGATACTGCCCATCTCTTGACATAGTACTGTAAATATTTTACTATTCAAAGGACTCATTTCTACAATATTAACTATATTGATAACATCCTGCAGTATTTTGTGTATATCAGGCTGCATTTTTTTTTTTGCCACAATAGCTTGCCTGTGGATAATACAATGAATGAATTTGACATGTGGTGCTATTTCAGTTACTTTTCCTTTGAATCCTTTCTTTGTACCAATGAAAGCAGCTGCTCCATCACTAGTTATGCTTAAACAGTTTTTCCACACAATATTGTTTTTAACAAAGAAGTTATTTACTGTCGAGAAGTTATCTTCAACTGTACATCTTTCCTGAAGTGCCTCACAAAAAAATAGTTCTTCGTGTAATTCATTATTAAAATAATATCTAGTAAATATCTAGTAAAAACCAGGGGGTGCTTAAGGGTCAAAGCTGTATAACTGAGAGGAGACCTCCACATAGCCTTTAAAGGAATGCGGAGAACCGACCAGGGCTTCTGACCTAATGTCCAATCCTCACCTTCTCGTGGTGCACCCTGTTGGGTATCTACTTTGATACTGAACGAACGAGGATGGGCTGGCAATTTGGGATTTAGCCGACCAAATTGTATTCTTATTGGTTAAACCAAAATAAAAAATGATGGTACAACATGACAAAATTTCATGCCGGCTGGGGCGTCGCCCGGTTAAACAAGGCCCCCGTTGTTTTCGCCAGGGAACCAGGGCGAACAGCGAAAAGTCAGCTACTGGAACAAATCTGAAAACAAACCCCAACTCAACATCACCAGAGTTAAAGATCGGTACTATCAACGTAAGAAGCCTGAATGGCAAAGAAATGGAGCTAGCTGAGGAATTAGATAAGTACCAGATCGACATAATAGGGGTGACTGAAACAAAAAAGACCAAAACTGGTGAGATCTTTCTGAGCCATAAATACAAAATGTTATATTCAGGCAATGACAATCAAGGAAAAGAAGGAGTAGCCATAGTATTCAACACAAAATACGAGGCTAATCTTCTTGAATGGCAGTCTGCCTCAAGTAGAGTAATGTGGGCAAATATGAGAATGGGGAACTGGACAATGAGACTTATTTGTGCCTATGGTCCCACAGAAGGTTCTACTAAGGTAGAAGTGGAGGAATTTTTTGAGGCTTTAGAAAAAGCAACTGACACAATGAAAAAGGAAAAGTTGGTCCTTGTTGGGGATCTAAATAGCAGAGTAGGAAATGATTGTGAGACATACAAAAATATTTTGGGAAAATTTGGAGAAAAGAGCAAAGCTAATAATAATGGCAAATATCTGTTGGATTTCTGCTCAGGACATGGACTGGTTATTACTAACACCATGTTCCAACATAAAAATGTGCACAAATTCACATGGAGAGAAGAGGCTAGGAATAAGAAAAGTCTCATTGACTATGTTATTGTTGATAGTGATGTTTTCTCCCTGGTGCAGGACACCAGAGTGTACAGAGGATTTGAAATTGGAAGTGATCACTATTTAGTCATGAGCAGGATAAAATTGAATTTCATATTGAAAAGAATAACATGTAAGAAAGTTTTAAAGCGAATAAAAGTTGAGCAGCTCTCAGATGTGAACTGTAGACTAAAATACAGAAATATTATTGAAAAGAAAATGAAAGTGTTTGAGAACAGGAATCAAACCTTGGAGATTCAGTGGCAAACTCTGAAGGAAACATTGATTGATTCTGCCAGAGAGGCATGTGGTGAGGTTGTGTGCAAGGATAAAAAAATCAGAACTCCCTGGTGGACACAGGAAGTTAAAGAGGCAGTGAAGGAAAAGAAGAAAGCATATCAAAAGTTCCTGGCAAATAAGTCAGCTTTGTCTCTTACAGAATACAGAGACAAATGTAAGAAATCTAAAC
Organism: Typopeltis vanoorti; assembly: GCF_054136105.1. Taxonomy (NCBI): domain Eukaryota; kingdom Metazoa; phylum Arthropoda; class Arachnida; order Uropygi; family Thelyphonidae; genus Typopeltis; species Typopeltis vanoorti. The sequence continues at coordinate 153,324,086 of NC_143555.1, forward strand.
AGTGTGTAAAACTAGCTAAACAAAAGTCATGGGAGGACTTTGGCAAGAATATAGAAAATAAATATCAAGACGGTGGCAAAATATTCTGGAGGTTGTTGAAGAAGCTTAGGAATGGAGGAAAGAGTTGCTGTAAAAGGAATTAGAGATGATAAAGGTGAAATGAAAACAGGAGAAAAAGATATCCTTGAAGTATGGAGTAATTACTTTGAAAAACTGCTAAACGAAACAAGCAGTGATGACAGCACAGTGATAAAAAAACACTGACCAGGCATGCAGTCAGGAATACATATCCATACTTGAAGTAGAAAAAGCCATCAAAGGCTTGAAATGTGGAAAGGCAGCAGGAGTAGATGATATTCGACCAGAAATGCTGAAGTATGGTGGTATAAGAGTCTTACAGTGGCTGCACTGCATAGTTCAGAAAGCCTGGACAGAGGGACGAATTCCTGATGATTGGAGTAGAGCTCTCATAGTACCCATATATAAAAAGGGAAATAAAACTGAATGTGAGAATTACAGAGGTATTTCCCTACTGAGTGTTCCTGGCAAGATCTATGCAAGTATACTTGAGAAACGGTTGAGAAGAATTGTGGAAGAAAAGCTTGGTGAAGAACAAGCTGGATTCAGGCCAAATAGAGGCTGTCAGGATCAGATCTTCACTTTACGACAAATAGTCGAGAAAGCATGGGAATATAACAAAGATCTGTATTTAAGTTTTGTCGATTTGGAAAAGGCATATGACAAGGTGCCAAGAGAGAAGCTATTCAATACGCTGCAGTTATATGGTGTCAATGGAGCATTATATCAAGCAATACTTAGTCTTTATTTGAGTTGTGAGTCAGCAGTTAGAATTGAAGGAAGTACAGGAAGATGGTTTAATGTTAAATCTGGTGTGAGACAAGGATGTACATTATCCCCTCTGTTATTCATTATCTATATGGATCACATTATGAAGGAATGTGGTATTAAACCTGATATCAAAATTGGAGATGTTAATGTCAGTTCTTTGCTTTATGCGGATGACGTTATACTTCTAAATAAATCCGCTACAAGTCTGCAAGATTCTCTGACTAAATTGAATAGCTGTTGTAATAGATATGGTATGAAGGTTAGTAATAAAAAGACAAAGACAATGAAAATAGGCAGAATCATTGAAAATGTCAACTGTGTTGTGAATGGAGAACCTGTGGAACAAGTAAAACATTTCAGCTACTTAGGCACAATTTTTACTGAAGATGGTAAACTAAATATAGAAATAGACAACAGAATCAGCAAAGCTGGTATCGTGGGAAGTCAATTGAATAAATTCATATGGAATAAGAAAGAAATTAGTCGGAACACTAAATTAGCTGTATACAAGACTGTGTTCAAACCAATTTTAACTTATGGATCTGAGAGCTGGGTCAGAAGTAAAACACTTGACCAAAGACTAGAGACTGCAGATATGAGAGTCCTGAGAAAGATTAGAGGCGTGAACAGATGGCATCAATGGCAATATCATGTTAAAAATGAGGATATTAGGAAAGAACTTGACATTGTCAGCATCCAGGATTGCGTTAGCAGAGCTAATCTCAGATGGTATGGTCACTTAAATAGAATGGGAGAGGAAAGATTAGCGAAACAAGTGTTCTCTGCCAGGTTGGCAGGAAAACGACCCAGAGGAAGACCAAGATATAGGTGGATTGATACGGTACAAAGTGCCTTAGACGATAGAAATATAAGATCTGATAATGTAGGAGTCTTGACAAGTAACAGACTGATTTGGAGGAAAATTGTGGATAGGAAGTTAGTAATGATGTAATTTTTTCATGTAGTACTGTCATATCCTGTACACCCCTTGAGGGTACATGGCAGGAATTTGATGATGATGATGATATCTAGTAAATACCAATAACTGAAACATGTTGGCAACATCTGTGCTTTCATCAAGCTGTATAGCAAATTTCCCACATTGAGTCATTTGTTTTAATAGTTGCTTCTTAAAATTATCTGCAATGATTTCTATACGTCTACCAATAGTATTTGCTGATAAGGAAATACATTTTAGTTTTTCTGCATATTCTTTTCCATGGATTATTTCTACCATTTTTATGGCAGTTGGGAGTACAAGTGTTTCCCCAATGATGTGTGGCTTTTGGTCTTTTGCAATTAAGAATGCAAATGATAAAGGTGACATGAAAACGGAAGAAAAGGTATCCTTGAAGTATTGAGTAATTACTTTGAAAAAATGTTTAAATGAAACAATCAGTGATGACAGCACAGTGGTAAAAAACACTGACCAGGCATGCAGTCAGGAATCCATATCCATACTTGAAGTAGAAAAAGCCATCAAAGGCTTGAAATGTAGAAAGGCAGCAGGAGTAGATGATATTCGACCAGAAATGCTGAAATATGGTGGTATAAGAGTCTTACAGTGGCTGCACAGCATAGTTCAGAAAGCCTGGACAGAGGGACGAATTCCCGATGAATGGAGTAGAGCTCTCATAGTACCCATATATAAAAAGGGAAATAAAACTGAATGTGAGAATTACAGAGGTATTTCCCTACTGAGTGTTCCTGGCAAGATCTATGCAAGTATACTTGAGAAACAGTTGAGAAGAATTGTGGAAGAAAAGCTTGTTGAAGAACAAACTGGATTCAGGCCAAATAGAGGCTGTCAGGATCAGATCTTCACTTTACGACAAATAGTCGAGAAAGCATGGGAATATAACAAAGATCTGTATTTAAGTTTAGTCGATTTGGAAAAGTCATATGACAAGGTGCCAAGAGAGAAGCTATTCAATACGCTACAGTTATATGGTGTCAATGGGGCATTATATCAAGCAATACTTAGTCTTTATTTGAGTAGTAAGTCAGCAGTTAGAATTGAAGGAAGTACAGGAAGATGGTTTAATGTTAAATCTGGTGTGAGATAAGGATGTACATTATCCCCTCTGTTATTCATTATCTATATGGATCATATTATGAAGGAAAGTGGTATTAAACATGATATCAAAATTGGAGATGTTAATGTCAGCTCTTTGCTTTATGCGGATGATGTTATACTTTTAAATAAATCTGCTACAAGTCTGCAGGATTCTCTGACTAAATTGAGTAGCTGTTGTAATAGATATGGTATGAAAGTCAGCAATAAAAAGACAAAGACAATGAAAATAGGCAGAATCATTGAAAATGTCAACTGTATTGTGAATGGAGAACCTGTGGAACAAGTGAAACATTTCAGCTACTTAGGCACGATTTTTACTGAAGATGGTAAATTAAATATAGAAATAGACAACAGAATCAGCAAAGCTGGTATGGTAGGTTGAATAAATTCATATGGAATAAGAGAGAAATTAGTCAGAACACTAAATTAGCTGTATACAAGACAGTGTTCAAACCAGTTTTAACTTATGGATCTGAGAGCTGGGTCAGAAGTAAAACACTTGACCAAAGACTAGAGACCGCAGATATGAGAGTCCTGAGAAAGATTATAGGAGTGAATAGATGACATCAATGGCAGTATCATATTAAAAATGAGGATATTAGGAAAGAACTTGAGATTGTCAACATCCAGGAATGTGTTAGCAGAGCTAATCTCAGGTGGTATGGTCACTTAAACAGAATGGGCGAAGAAAGATTAGCAAAACAAGTGTTCTCTGCCAGGTTGGCAGCAAAACGACCCAGAGGAAGACCAAGATATAGGTGGATTGATACGGTACAAGTGCCTTAGATGATAGAAATATAAGATCTGATTAAGTTGGAGTCTTGACAAGTAATAGACTGATTTGGAGGAAAATTGTAGATAGGAAGTTAGTAATGATGTAATTTTTTTCATATAGTACTATCATATCCTGTACACCCCCTTGAGGGTACATGGCAGGAATTTGATGATGATGATAACCTCAAGAGATGCCTTCAAATATTTATCGTTAATTTCAGTGAATTTCTTTAAGTTGTTGGATTGAGAATTACATGTCTTCAAACATCGTTCAAAGAATTGTAAAGATTTTTGTTCATGTTCAGGATGTTTAGTTTTTAAGTGTCTTACTAATAATGATGGTTTCATACTTCCATTACATAGCATCTCATGACACAATACACATGTAGGACGAGGTTCATTGTTGACTATCGTCGATGTAAATCCCCATTTCAAGTAGTCTTCTTGATAATTTCGAACTTTCTTGGGCAAGGTTTTGTTAAGTTTCAGATTAATGTTTTTATCACTTAATTTGACTGATAATGAACTTGTTTGAATAGAAGAATCAATCCTATCTTTCCCTTGTTGTTCGTCTGATGTAGAAGTACTATCATAATTATCTTCAATTTGTGGTTTCTTTGGAAAATTTTTTTTAACCATTTATTCATTTTGTGAGGGTTAATTTGTAAAATTTAAGTATAATTCATTTACTATTGATAATATCAAACACTTTTAAATAATGTAAGCAATTTTGATAATATTAATTTATTATTTCTAGTATAAACGTAAAAGTAAGCACAAAAAGGCGTTGAAATTGCACAGAAACAATATATACTAAAAAATCATTAAACTTGCTACTAATAGTCAAATAATTATTACAACTGTGGTGTCATCTGTAGATAGCAGGATAACTAAGCAATTTTCCTTCTCTAGTTGGGCTTGTCAACACTAGGATACCCTACAAACAATGGCAATGATAAGAAGTAAGAGATTTACTCCCTAGTTTTAAAAAAAATGACAGCTTTGCCACGGACGATTATGTGTGCCAAGTCGCCCAATGTGCACTACTTGCAAATTTAAGTTTACAGGATCTTTATAACGTCTTTGTTTATATTATATATATATATATATATATATATATATATGTTTAATTGATGAAAGAAAGTAATATTCTTTATCTTAAATTAATTAATTTTTTTCCTATCAATATAAAACTTTTTTTTGACGTACTCCCACGTATCGACTCGCGTACCCCAGGGGGTACGTGTACCACACTTTGGAGACCACTGCTCTAGACAATCATTTATGTATCCTCAGGATACTATACTGAACTCTCAAAACTTCAGTTTCAAAAAATAAAAAATAAAAAATAAAATAAAATAAAGAAATCATTTGCTTTATCTTAGAATGATCTTATTTAATTTATGTGAACAGGGTCATCAATTAGTTGTGTTCCTGAAAACATAGATTAAAAAAACAAATAGGAGATTTGAAATACAAAGTGATCTCGACATTTAGTTATGAGTAGGATAAAAATGTCATGCTTAGATAAATATGTACAAAAGTATTGTAACTCAAAGTATTTCACATGCTATATGAAAAGATTGCATTATTACAATTTTCCTTCAAATTAGTTTGTTATATGTCAGGACACCAATATAGCCAGATCTTATATTCAAGTCATTTTAAAAGGCACTTCTAAATGCATCAATCAACCAAGATCTCGGTTCCTCTGGGTGATTTTCCTGTCATCAAACACCTGTTATGGAAACCATTCCTTTCCCATTCTGTTGGAGTGACCACCACCACCTGTCAGCACTACTCACACATCCTACTAATGTCAAGTTCACTTCTTCATTTTTAATGATTCTGCAAAGTGATGCTATCAGTTCACTCACTTAATTTTCTTGGAACTTTCATATCTGTGGTCTCCAGTCTTTGGTCATGTGCTTTATTTCGAATCTAACTCTCAAATCTATAAATTAAAATTGATTTGAACATGATCTTGCATACAGCTAGTTTAGTGTTTGACTAATGTCGTGGTAATTCCATATAAATTTAGATGGAATTTGTATTCTCTGCCATAAATGTCTAATCCTGTTGTCAAGTTTCATATTTAATTTTCGGCTGTTTAGGCACATTAATGTGCCTAAACAGCCGAAATGTTTCACTGTTCTAAAGGTTCTTCATTTGGAATGCAGTTGATGTTTTCAGGGTTCCAGACTGTTTTCAGTTTTTCAGTCTTTTACAGTTCTGATTTTCATACCAAATTTGTTATTCGATTTAGTTAAGGAAGCCTGCAGACTTTTACTGAATTTAAGACTATATCTCTAAATTTATTTATGCAAATAAGAAGCTGAGTTGAATACTTTCAATTCTGATATCAGATTTAATACCACTTTCTTTCATAACTTGATCATACAGATGATACATATCAGTGGAGATAATGTGCACTCTCATCTTACACCTGATTTAAAAAAAAAAATCTTCCTGTAACTCCTTCAATTTTGACAGACTTACAACTCAAATATAGACAAAATGCTATTTGATATGTCTATTTACACATAAAATTGTAGCCTTGAACAGCTTTACTCCTAACACTTTGTCATATGCCTTTTACAGATCCCTACTATATTCCTATTGGAATATAGTAGGGATCTGTAAGTAGGGATAATTTCTTAACTATTTGTCTGAAAGTGAAAATCTGATCTTGACAACTTTTTGACCTGAACCCAGCTTATTCTTCACCAAGTTTCTTCTTCAGTATGCTTGCATAAACCTTAGCTGGATCACTCAATAGGTAAATTTTCATGTAATTCTCACATTCATTTTGCAGATTATTATTATTATTACCTGACACCTCCAGGGAGTCCAAAGACTCATCGAGGGAGGGCACAGCACTCTGTCTCCACCACTCAATCCACCAACGAACTGCAACTACACCAACATCATCTACCATCCTAGTATTTTCACAGACAATCAAAAACATGCATTCCCACTGTGGGATTTGAACCTGCAGCGTTTTGGCTGGAGAGCAGATACACTAACCACTCGGCCATCCAAAATTTCCCCTGGTCGCCGACTAGATTCAAAAGCAAGTCTTCCTTCGTGCAGTCAAGCACCGTGGTGTGCAAACGCTACATCCACTGAGCTACACAGGCTCTTAGATGGACAGCTCTACTAATAATTCAGAATTCGATGTTCTGATAGACCTTTTGAATTATGCAGTGCAGCCACTATAAAACTTCTACACTTCCACATTTGAGCATTTCTGGTTGAATATCTTCTACTCTGGCTGTCCTAGATTTCAGGTGGCTTTTATTTATTTATTTTTTTTTTCAAACCTCAAATAAAAACAACTGATATGTGTTCTGATTGCATCCCTCTTCAATATTTTCTACCACTGTTCTGTTCAATGCTTGCTTGTTTGCCACATTCTTGATATTCATCTATATCCTTATAAAACCTTCCCATGGCTTTTGTTTTACACACTGCTTCACTTCTTATGCCATTTTTGCATTGTTCGCATATCTGCTGACTTAGTTGCTAGGAACTTTCAAGTATGCTTTCCTCATTTTCACAACTGCCTCTAACTTCCTGATTCCACCATGAAGTTCTAATTTTTCAATCCTTGCAGATAACTTCACCACTTGAAACTGCCAGTTTCAAGGGGTGATGAAAAACATTAATTATTATTTAGAAGTATATCATCAATTTCTGTTGTCATCTTGATAATAACAATTATGCCAAAGTGATATTTTCATAATTCTTCTTCCTGCTCCACAATTCCTTCACTGATACTTGTTTTCAGTTCTGGCAAGAGTTTGGTTCCAATGGATGACTTTCCACTGTTTTCCCTGGTTTCTTATTGTAAACAGCAATGATCATATTAAAATGGGTGAAGCCTCAACAAACATATTGTTTGATAATGCTGTATTTATGCCAACACAGACTACAAGTGTGTCAGCTAAGTCCCAAAGTGGCAGTACATCTTCATTCATTCAGTATACATTCCTTATAATAGTATGCACATCATGTAAAGATGAGAATTGGACACTGGGTTAAGAGTCCATGTTGATTCTGCATCCCTTATTGTCTTGTTCCAGTTATCTATCTTTGACTCTTAAGAACACGCAAAGCCTTTGAAATGCACTAAAATACAAATATCTATATACATAATAAAATTTGACAACCAAAATCCAATGAATGCAGTTCAAATAAGAATCTCCCAACCTGGCATGTTAATCTATTGTTCCAAATCAGATTGGAGCAAGTGTAATAGTAGTTAGACCCCAGAACTCTTGAGCAAACACTGTATCTGAAACTACTCTAGTGAGTTAGCTTGGTGTGTTTGTGTGCGTCTTTCCGAAAGATTTTATGTTATCCTGTGCAATTTGACATAGCAGATTAAGTCCTGATGCTCAGCAATCCTCTTCTTTATAGGATGCTTAGCTGATCAAAATAACAGGTCATATTCATGGTACACATGAGTAATGACAAAGCAATTTGTGTACCCTTGGCAGAAGGCAAAATACCAGATATTTTGTTGCAAGATTTTAAAGGTGATGAAGAACTGGAACTTTTTCATTATCCTGGAAACCTGTGCTGAAATACCTGGTATACATGAAATTAAAGCACTTCTCCATGGATAACTATAAAATTCTATGCATTTTACTCTCAGTGTGCAATTTTCCATTTTCTTGACTCCATACTGCCAAATCAAAGATCTGGCAGTATGGAGTCTTGCTATAAAGTTAAATCTGTTCTGTGAAACAAGTTTCTATGTCATTATCTGGTGCACATCAAGTGCTATATGAATGTGGCTTTTGTTAACTTACACCAATTTCTGCAAAATGTACATTCATCAGAAAGCTTATGTGATAATATGAATAACAGTACTTTTTTTTTTTTTCATTTTTTACAAAGTTAGTAGTAAGCAACACAAGTTATAACAAAAATCTATTAATTTTTCTGGATATCAAACCAGATCAAAAGCATAAAATTTATAGTAGTTAACATGCATGATTAATGGTAATCTCTATCTCAAACTTAAAAAATAAAAATAAAAAAATATAAAATTAAACAACCAAAAAACTATCATACATGACATTTCATTCCAGAATTACATAATCATAACTGATAAATGTCAAATATTTTATAAACAAAAATTAAAGCTTATTACCTGTGGTTGCACTCCTCCAAAATCTGGCAGAGCCTGATGGACACTCCGGGTTTGAGGGATTCTCCAGTCACACATCCGACTAAGAGCCCTCAAAGTCCCGTCACAGCCACTGGCTTGCACTTCAGGGTATCATAATAACAGTTGAATGGATCAGCTTGAGGAGCACCCTGAGGGTTTTATTTATTTATTTATTTTTATAAAAGGTAGCCTCAGTGTGTCACCTGACCAGACAGCACAGCACATGTCTTTTAATTACATATTATATATATATATATTATGCAGGTATTATTTTAACATGATGCTTCTTCAGATATTTACTTATTAACAGTGCATAATTTCTGTACCAACCACAGGTAAGAAGAAAAATAAAAGCTGATTAAAATGCCTTTGTAAAATGAAGATATGGTATAACAAAAGAATTAAGTATAAAACCAAATTATATAAGTTTTTATGCAGAAGGCCATTCAGCTATGACTATCAACAAATCTCATAATTAGAGGAACAACAATGAATGACTTTGACTGCAAGATGATAATGTTCCAGGTGCAGAGGCATAAAAAAAAAAGTCAACCATGAAGTGCCTCTAAAAAAGGGGTGAGAAAGAAAAAAAAGTTAGAAATTATTTTATTAAAAAATACTACCATATACTGCTATTAAGTAAACAAAAATATCCCCTAAATAATATGGAGTTTGACAATACTGAACATTTATTTATTTAACTATTACACAGAATCACAAAAAGATACAAAAAATTCTTAAACATTCATCTGAATACAGAAACTATTATGGTAATGATTCTAAATATTTGCTCATGCTTGCTTCAAAAAATGATAGTTTAAGATGAGAGTACTTGTATTATTACACCTTGGAAATTTCAGATATAGTAATTTAGCAACATAAATACATTATAAGATATAAAATATTACAAATTATAACATACAGATGAGAATAAAGTCATCCAAATTAGAAAAAAGTTGATTCATTTTTTTAAAATAGATTTAATCATCATCATAAAGGATTCAAATGAAGCAGCACTACTTACTCTTAAAACATAACAATTAAATGTAAGATTAAGATAAGGAATGAATTAATAAAAAAACAAAAGTTAAAGGTCCTTTTTTTGAAATATAAGTATTAAAATCATATTAATAAATTTTTCTGCATAAAGTATTCTTGATCAATGTATGAGAAATATTAAAATCTATCTATACTATGAACGCAAAATCATGCTTAAAATATCTCTATGTTCAGTTTTATGCCAATGAATGTACTATGCATTGTAAAATAAATCTGCTAGTGAGACGAGATCACATACCTAAACCTCTTGCAGCAACATCTGTGGCTACCAAAATAGGAGATCTGCCTGTTCGAAATTCTACACGAAATAAAAATTAAATAAAATAAATAAAGATAATAACTTTGATCATGTAAAAATTAGAATTAGTTTCTATTTGACTAGAGGTATCAGATAAAACTTGCCATTTAGAACCCAATCTCGTTCAGGTTGGGATTTATCTCCATGAATGCACATTGCTGGCCATCTGGCAATTGAAAAAAAAAAGTATATTTCATTGAGATGAAATCAAAAAAGAAGAAAAACAGAATTTATTACAACAATGAATTTCACTTTATCAATGTAAGCATTTTGTGTTATAAAACCTTTAAACCATTTATAAATTATGTAACACCACTATTCTCTGGATTTTTAAACCCTTCCCTTCTTACAAATTATAACCTTTCCTCAAACATTATATAACAAATTAGTAGTCACATCTATAAAATCATAAGTGTCACATAAAAGTAATGCTATCTGTGTATAAATTTAAATATCCTCACAATTTTCTATGCCTAAATATTTTGTGTACAAAATACAAGATGACTCACACTATAACAAACTACCAAAAAATTCTGGACAAGGTTACACAGTCATTAGAGAAAACTATCTACTATAACCAACGGACAATTTCACTAAAGTGAGAATCAAACTATCATAGACCAATACTCCAACAATTTTCTCCATAATAGTCTACAATGATTTCTATAAATTAAGGAAAAAAAAAACAGTAACTCCTAGACTGTATGATATCACATTTAAAGCCTTGTCCCAAAAATTGTAAATAAATAGTATAACAGTATAAATCCCAACTCAACATTAGGAGGATTCAAGATTGGCACCATCAACATAAGAAGCACTGATGAACAAGAACAGAAATGGAACTAGCAGAAGAATTGAATAAGTACCACACTGACATATGGGTGTTACCAAAACATAAAAGACAAAAACAGTTGGGATCTTTCTAAGCAACAAATACAAGATTCAGATAATAAGAATCAGGAAAAAAAAAAGGAACTATAGTATTCAATAAACAATAAATTAGACGATAACCACAGTAATTAACTTTAACGATTTTAATGAATTGTCAGACATACAAAAATATTTTGGGAAAATTTGGAGAAAAGAGCAAAGCTAATAATAATGGCAAATATCTGTTGGATTTCTGCTCAGGACATGGACTGGTTATTACTAACACCATGTTCCAACATAAAAATGTGCACAAATTCACATGGAGAGAAGAGGCTAGGAATAGGAAAAGTCTCATTGACTATGTTACTGTTGATAGTGATGTTTTCTCCTTGGTGCAGGACACCAGAGTGTACAGAGGATTTGAAATTCGAAGCGATCACTATTTAGTCTTGAGCAGGATAAAATTGAATTTCATATTGAAAAGAATAACATGTAAGAAAGTTTTAAAGTGAATAAAAGTTGAGCAGCACTCAGATGTGAAATGCACACAAAAATACACAAAGATTATTGAAGAAAAAATGAAAGGGTTTGAGAACAGGAACCAAACCTTGGAGATTCAGTGGCAAGCATTGAAGAAAGCCCTGATTGATTCAGCTAGAGAGGCATGTGGTGAAGTTGTCTGCAAGGATAGAAAAATTAGAACTCCATGGTGGACACATGAAGTTAAACAGGCAGTGAAGGAAAAGAAGAAAGCATATCAAAAGTTCCTGGCAAATAAGTCAGCTTGTGCTCTTAGAGAATACAGAGACAAATGCAAGAATGCTAAAAGTGTGTAAAACTAGCTAAGCAAAAGCCATGGGAGGACTTTGTCAAGAACATAGAAAATAAATATCAAGAAGGTGGTAAGATATTCTGGAAGTAGTTGAAGAAGCTTAGAAATGGAGGAAAGAGTGTTGTAAAAGGAGTTAGAGATGATAAAGGTGACATGAAAACGGGAGAAAAAGATATACTTGAAAATGGAGTAATTACTTCGAAAAATTGCTAAATGAAACAAGCAGTGATAGCACAGCGGTAAAAAACACTCAACAGGCATGCAGCAGGAGTAGATGATATTCAACCAGAAATGCTGAAATATGGTGGTATAAAAGTCTTACAGTGGCTGCACTGCATAGTTCAGAAAGCCTGAACAGAGGGACGAATTCCCGATGATTGGAGTAGAGCTCTAATAGTACCCATATGTAAAATGGAAAATAAAACTGAATGTGAGAATTATAGAGGTATTTCCCTACTGAGTGTTCCTGGCAAGATCTATGCAAATATACTTGAGAAACGGTTGAGAAGAATTGTGGAAGAAAAGCTTGGTGAAGAACAAACTGGATTCAGGCCAAATAGAGGCTGTCAGGATCAGATCTTCACTTTACGACAAATTGTTGAGCAAGCATGGGAATATAACAAAGATCTGCATTTAAGTTTTGTTGATCTGGAAAAGGCATATGACAAGGTGCCAAGAGAGAAGCTATTCAAAATATACAGTTATATGGTGTGAATGGAGCATTATATCAAGCAATACTTAGTCTGTATTTGAGTTGTAAGTCGGCAGTTAGAATTGAAGGAAGTACAGGAAGATGGTTTAATGTTAAATCTGGTGTGAGACAAGGATGTACATTATCCCCTCTGTTATTCATTATCTATATGGATCACATTATGAAGGAAAGTGGTATTAAACATGATATCAGAATTGGAGATGTTAATGTCAGCTCTTTGCTTTATGCGAACGATGTTATACTTCTAAATAAATCTGCTACAAGTTTGCAAGATTCCCTGACTAAATTGAATAACTTCTAATAGATATGGTATGAAGGTCAGCATTAAAAAGACGAAGACAATGAAAATAGGTAGAATTGTTGAAAATGTCAACTGTGTTGTGAACGGTGAACCTGTGGAACAACTAAAACATTTCAGCTACTTGGGCATGATTTTTAGTGAAGATGGTAAATTAAATATGGAAATAGACAACAGAATCAACAAAGCTGGTATGGTTGGAAGTCAATTGAATAAATTTATATGGAATAAGAGAGAAATTAGTCGGAACACTGAATTAGCTGTATACAAGACAGTGTTCAAACCAGTTTTAACTTATGGATCTGAGAGCTGGGTCAGAAGTAAAACACTTGACCAAAGACTAGAGACCGCAGATATGAGAGTCCTGAGAAAGATTAGAGGCGTGAACAGATGGCATCAATGGCAATATCATATTAAAAATGAGGATATTAGGAAAGAACTTGACATTGTCAGTATCCAGGAATATGTTAGCAGAGCTAATCTCAGGTGGTATGGTCACTTACACAGAATGGGCAAGGAAAGATTAGCCAAACAAGTGTTCTCTGCCAGGTTTGCATAAAAACGACCTAGAGGAAGACCAAGATATAGGTGGATTGATACGGTTCAAAGTGCCTTAGACGATAGAAATATAAGATCTGATAATGTTGGAGTCTTGACAAGTGACTGACTGATTTGGAGGAAAATTGTAGATAGGAAGTTAGTAATGACGTACATTTTTCATGTAGTACTATCATATCCTGTACACCCCTTGAGGGTACATGTCAGGAATTTGATGATGATGATTGATGATGAGGAAAATTTGTAGAAAATAGCATAGCTAATAATAACAGTAAGTACATGCTGGATTTTGTTCAAGACATGGACTAGTTATTAGTAACAGCATGTTCCAACATTAAAATGTACACAAAGTCACGAGGAGAGAAGATACAAGAAATCTTTCACTGACTATATTATTGTTGATACTGATATTTTTCCACTGGTTCAGTACATAAGAGTATACAGAGAATCTGAAATTGTAAGGGATCACCATTTAATGTTGAGCAGGATCAAAGTGAATTTCATATTGAAAAAGAGAGTGTGTAAGAAAGTTTTAAAAAGAATCAAAGTAGAAGCAGCTTTCAGAAGTGAACTATAGACCCCAATATATAAGTATTATTCAACAAAAAAAATGAAGTGTTGGAAAACAAGAGATTCAGTGGCAAATCCTGAAGAAAACACCGAATGAATCAGATGGAGTGGCATGTTGTTAGATTGTCTGCAATGATACAAAAATCAGAACTCCATGGCAGACTCAGGAAGTTAAAGAAAAGAAGAAAGAGTAACAGAAGTTCCTTGCCAGTAAGTCAACTTATGCTCTTAGAGAATACAGAGAAAAAGGTAAGAAATCAAGCTGCTGTGTAAAAACTAACTAAACACAAGTGATGGGAAGACTTTAATAAGAACATAGAAAATAAATATCAGAAAGATGATAAAATATTCTGGAGGCCATTTAAAAATCTTAGAAATGGTGGAAAGAGTAATGAGTTGAAAAAGGTGACATGAAAACTGAAGATACAGATATTCTACATGTCTGGAGTAATTACTTTGAACCAAATAAAACAATCAAGAGAACAGTGGTAAAAAAGTCAACAGCATTGCAATCAAAAATACATATTAATACATGAAGTAGAAAAAGCCATCAAAACCTTAAATGTGAGCTGAAGTAGACAATATTCAACCAGAAATGGTCAAATATTGAGGTATAAAAGTTTTACAATGCCCTGCACTGCATAATTCAGGGAGCCTAGTCAGAAAGTCAAATTTCAAATGATTGGAGTAGAGCTCGCATAGTAACCATCAATGAAAAAGGAAATAAAACTGAATTTCCCTACTGAGTGTTCCTGGTAATGTAAGTATACCGTATATTATCGCGTATAATGCGATCTGTTAATCTTGTTCCATAACATTATAAATAATACAATACGAATTAACGAAAGAAATATTTATTTTAAAACAAAATCCTTTAAATTCTTCTTCATCTTTTGAGTCGTCAAACATTTCATTTATAAATTCATCTGTAGGCATTGCGTCATCAGTGTAGCAGTTGTCATCGTCTTTATGCTCTCCAATTTCTTGTGCATCATCCTCGCTTTCATATATGACATGATCTTCGGATTCATCCACTGAATTACTTATTCCACATTTAAGAAATGAGCATTGAATCATTTCAGATGGTATCGAATCCCATGCTTCTTTAACCCAGCTGGTGACTAGGGTGATCTCAGGCTTCTGAAAATTCCCACTCTGTCATCTTCACCAAACCAGATGACATCCATTCTCTCCATTTTTCACATAAGTGATCTTTAAATGGCTTATTCAAGCTGACATCAAGCGGCTGCAAAACGGAAGTTAGACCACCCGGTATGACTGCTAGGTCTGTACGTAGCTCATGTGCTTTCTCTTTGCTTGCCTCTGTTAAATGCACCCGGAACATATCCCAGACTAGCATCCTTTGTTGTCATAACAAGCTACCTTGACGTATGTTCCATACTTGATCCAGCCACAATTGTACACCTTCTTCATCCATCCAACCTTTCTGATTGGTGCGAAAAATTTCATATGCATCGGAATTTTCTTCCTTTTAAATATCACTGTTGGCTTTAATTTGGTTCTGCCTGCCATGCATGCTAGAACAACGGTAAAATGCGTTTTTTCATGTCCCGTTGTTTTTATGAAGACACCCTTTTCACCAACTGAGTTTACTGTTTGATTCCCAGGCATATCAAAGTACATAGGCGTCTCATCCATATTGCCAATTTGGGAAAGTTCATATCCGTGACACTTCTGTAATTTTATGATAAATTTATGGAAGGACTGCATTTTTTCTTCAAGCTGCTTTGGTAACTTCTGCGCAATTTTTGTTCGGTGTCGTAATGTTAATGCTTTGCATTCCATAAATCTGTTGCACCACCCAGGCGAAGCAAGAAAAGATGAAATACCTGGTGTGTCCTTGAATTTACCATTCTTGAGTTGTAGAGCTCGAAAACGAATTGCATTTCTTGTTACTATAATGCCACCTTGTCATTGCATCAAAATCTATTCATTTAGCTCTTCTTCGAGTTCTAGAAAGGATGCTACATCTCCACGACAGGCACGTTTTGTTTTGGGGATTTTTTCAAGACTGTCTTTTTGCTTACGCCAAAGTCTAATATTACTCTCTGCGACACCAAATTCTCTCATAGCAACACTGTTATTATGTTTTTCTGCAAACTGCACGACACGCAATTTAATTCCTGCTTCAAAAGATGAACGTTTACGTTTCTGTTGGCTCATTTTCAGGCTAGGTTTGTTTAACAACGAATAATATTTAAAATGAACTGTGGTTAAACCGATATACCTAACTGTGCTCTATCATTTGGCGACGGAGAGCGCATGCGCAGATACGATGCGCGCTCGGTCGCCGAATGCGAGTGAGTCAAGTAGATTTGGTTGCATAGGCATTAGGTAGTATATATTGTGCGTGCAAATCTAATAAGATGTTATATTTTTTAGGATCTGCATATAATGCGAACCCCTAACTTTAAGTAGTATTTTTTACCATAAATTTTTCGCATTATACGCGATAATATACGGTACTCAAGAAACAGCTATGAAAAATTGTGCCTGAATCCAGCTTGTTCTCCTGACTACCCTTCCACAATTTTTCTTAGCTGTTTCTTGAGTATACTTGCATTACCAGGAACACTCAGTAGGGAAATTCCAGTGTAATCAAACTATGATAGGCCAATACTCCAGGTCACCAGGATCAGATTTTCACTTTAAGATGACTAGGTGAGAAATCATGGGACTATAAAAAGGATCTGTATTTAAGTTTTGCAGATCTGACAGGAATATGACAGGTGCCAAGAGAAAACCAAGAGAAAAGCTGTTCAAAACGCTACAGTTATGTGGTGTGGATAGGACAATTTATTGGGCAATCTATATTTGAGTTGTAAGTCAGCAGTTAGAATTGAAGGAGGTACAGAAATATAGTTAGATGTTAAATCAAGAGTGAGACAAGGATGCACATTATCTCCACTGTTATCCTATACAGATCACATTAAGAAGGAAAGTGGTATTAAATCTGATATCAAAATTGGTGATTAACATCTCAGCTGTTTACTTTAAGCAGATGATGTTATACTTCTAAATAAATCCAGTACAAGTCTGCAGGATTCCTAACTAAATTGAATAACTGCTGTAATAAATTTGGTATAAAAGTCAAAATAGACAAAAACATAGAAAACATCAATGTTTTCAATGTATCCTGAATGGAGAACCTACAGAACAAGTAAAACATTTCAGCTATTTAAGTACAATTTTTAGTGAAGATGATAAATTAAATATGGAAATATTTTATTTATTTTAATTTAGGAAGGAAGGAACAAAATTTATTTAATACAATATAAATTAACAATGACAAATGTGTATAACCCAAGAACATAAGCTTACCAGGTTATAAAATGTACAACAAATACAGACATCAATATACAACATAATAATAGACGGTGAACAAAAATATTGACAAGAACAACATATGGTAGATAAAAGATATACATATGTACATGCCAAATAAAAACACTAATTAATTGATTATAATACATTGGTTAATTTCCCATTTTATGCTCTTATTATAAAGAAATTTTCAATTTCTTTATATTTCAAATTTATGTGCTCTCTAATCAGTTTTCTGTATTTGTTCATGTTGGTTTTGTTTCATATCAACAGAAGTAAGCCATTAAGGATTTTTGGAGCCAAACACAGTGTTTGTGTATTATTTCTTTTTTATTCTTTTCAAATTAAATATTTTACGAGGGTTGTTTGAACTGGTATGAATGAACACAATTTGTTCATTCACACCAGTATCGGCACGTATCACCTTTTTCATGATCCCTGGCAAAATTTTAGCCACCGTGTTTGCATTTTTCATAAAAATGGAGAAAAACAAGTTTCGTGCAGTGATAAAACACTTTTATTTGACGTGGATGGCTGCACAGATCAAAGTTGGGTTAGATGCAGTTCATGGGAACTCTGCACCACCATTAAAGACTATTTATTTTTGGATAAATGAGTTTAAACGTGGTCGTAAGTCCATCGAAGATGAAGTGTGCTCGGGATGATTGACTGAGGTAACTACGGAGGAAATGATTGACAAAATCAATGGTATCATTATGGAAGACCGCCGAGTGAAAGTGCGTGAGATTGTTCAGATTGTAGGCATCTCAATTGAATGGGTGTATAATATCCTGCACGAAAAATCTGTGTGCGCAATGGTTGACTGTTGATCAAAAATGCATGCGAAAAGACATTTCAACACAGTGTTTGGCGATGCTTAATCGCAATCCACAGGATTTTTTTGAGTCGATTCGTGACTGTAAATGAACCTTGGATCCATTACTACACACCTGAGTCCAAGCAGCAGTCAAAACCATGGACAATGTCCGGTGAAAGAGCACCGAAAACAGTGAAGACTGCTTTGTCAGCTGGGAAGATGATGGCCACTGTTTGTTGGGATTCCCAAGGAATTATCATGATATACTATTTGGAAAAGGGTAAGACAATAACAGGAGTCTATTATGCATCATTGTTTAAAAAAAAAATCAGCTAACGCCTTTTTTATTCCTATATATAGAGAGTAGGCGAGGCCGTTTAGCCCTATCTACCTTTTGGAGACTGAGTGGGCAGTTCAATCTCCACTGGTACCCAATCAGAGTTAGCTGGCCCAAGGCCATCACTAATTAAGTAGCACGCAGTGAAGAGAGACGGCTCAACAAGTGCCACCATCTCATGGTCCCTAACCCTAACACTCGTGTTTAATGTCTGAAATAATGTGGGTTCTACGGTCGATTTTCTTGAGTTAACGGGACGAAAAACCCAAGTTTCCAGGAGAAAAAACCCGCTTGCCCGTGCCAGAGATCGACTAACTCGGGAACCGATCGATGAAGAAAAAACGGTCAAGATTGGAGCACAAAAAAGTGCTCTTTCACCAAGACAATGCACCATCCCACATATCGTCTGTCGCAATGGTGACATTCACCATATGCTCTGGACTTGGCCCCGTGTGACTTCTTGTTCCCAAACTTAAAAATCTGGCTCGGTGGGAAAAAATTTTATACACGTGGATAGGCTTATGTGTTCGTCAGACATTTTTGTAATAGATTTCACGGTTTGGCTGTATGGCTGTATAAATCTACCAAAGATTTGGGAGACAGTCATCTTAAGACCAAATTAATATTTATTACTTTTATTTTATTTCATTTTTTCAAACTTTCTAAGACTATCATCTGGACTACTATTTCAAAACTTTGAATTTTTTTTTTTTTTTTTTTTAACCTAGATGGCGCCATATTAGGACTTTAGTCTTGTGTTAGACAGTGCAATTACTTTTACTAGCCCCACTGTTACACCGGATTGTGGTTGTTTTGCATTTGTAACAAACTTTGTGTTGTGTGCGTGCTCTGAAGATGCTGGATATAATACCAGCAAAATATTAGCTTTTAAGTTAATAAATAGTTATTTTCTTAATCATCTGTGTTCATATCAAACCGTGAAATCTGTGACAAAAAGGGAAAAAATTTTCTTTGAATGAGGATGTCATCAAGCCTGTCAATGACTATTTTCACAATTTGACAATCCTACTTTTTAGATGGGATGAAAAAATTGGAAACTCACTGGACCAAATGTGTAGACCTTGATGGAGACTATGTTGAGAAATAAAGGTGATTTTTTTACAAAAAAATGTGTTTAACTTAATTTTTACTAAACTTTCCAAACAACCGTCGTAAGCCCCATTTTCTGCAGAAGGAAGGATCTTTTCTAATGCATATGTATTGATTATCAGCCTTTAATGTAAATAGATAACTAAATAGACAGCAGAATTAGCAAATCTGGTATCATAGGAAATGAACTTAATAAATTTATATGGAATAGGAGAAAAATTAGTCAAACACTAAACCAAGTGTATACAAGACAGTTTTTAAACCAATTTTAACTTTTGATGTGAGAGCTGGGTTAGAAATAAAACACTTGATCAAAGAATGGAGACCACAAATATGAAAGTTTTTATTAAGATTAGGGAAGTGAACAGATGGAATCAAGGCAGTATTAAAGATGTGGATATTATGACTTGATAACTTGACACTGTTAGTCTTTAGATGAGCTAATCTCAGGTGGCAGGTCATTTAAACAGAATGGGAGGAAAGGTTGGCAAAACAAGTGGTCTCTGTCAGGATGTCAGGAAAAAAGACCTAGAGGAAGCCAAAGATCGAGGTGGACTGTTAGAGTAAAAATTACATTAGACAACAAAAATGAAAGATCTGATAATATTGGTCTTGACAGATAAGACTAATTTGGAGGAAAATTGATAGGAAATTTAGTAAAGATGTAACTTTTATGTAGTACTATTGTAATATCCTGTACACCCCTGTGGGGATATGTCAAGAATTTAATGATGATAGTTTAATTTTAGTAACAATGGGTACATGAAGACAATGGTCAAAAATGAGATTGTCAAAGTGCCTCAATAAGGAATGTTGTCACCCTTCACAGCAATAGTGCTCACAACAATGTTTCATACTGTTTATAATGGTATCCAAGAGCTTAGTTGGTTGCTCCTGCAAAATTCTCCTTAAGTCCCTCAGGAAGAGGGATCGAGAGCAGCAACACATCTATCGTTTACCCAGACATGCTCAATAAGATTAAGGCCAACCAGTCCATTTGCATGATAGTCTCTTCTCGAAGATACTGGTTCACAAGCTTCGCTTGATGAAGATGAGCATTATCATCTTAGATGACAAATGTTTCCCCTATCCAACCTGCATACAGGCAAACATATGAATCAAGACCTTGTCTATATAAGTTGCATCATTCATGGTTCCTCTAGGAAACACCTACAGGTCAGTGCATCTACCCAGCAAGATGCCTCCACAAACCACCTCCACCATAAGTGCCTCTTCCATTAGAGGGATTATAATATGCCCTGGTTCTCTCCAGATCAGAGCATGCCTGGTATCGTTGTAGAGCAAATCAGGATTTGTCTGTAAATACTGACCCCCACTGGTCTTGAGTTCAGTTGACATGGAGTTTGTTCATTCAAAAATTCTCTCCTATGGTGAGGGGACAAAAGAAGGAGAAAACCCATTACCTATTACACAGTCCACCTTCATGAAGCCTTCTGAATACAGCTGAAGCAGATACCAATGTTCACATATCTCCAGGATGCTATTTGTGACTGATGGAATTGGTTCCAGTCTGTGAACCACAGAACGACTCAAATGTGCAACCATATAGCTACTTCTGCTTGACTTTGGCCAGCCTCTAGTCTTATGATGGATTGCCAAATGAAACTGTTAGTTAAATGACATCTTTCAGCCATATCCAAGAAATCTGCTATAACAAAGTGTTTTGTTCCCACTCCAGACAAAAACAGAAAACCCCTCCAAAATGCCAGCTTGTATGATGTGGCTCATTTGCATATATTGCTGAAAGCATCATTTATTTGTACACAACCACTCAGCATTACTTTTATACATAATGTCCCTGACTTCACATTTTTTCTACCCTTTCTTCTTTAGTTATTGCAATTTTTTTCTTTGTTCCTTACTTTATGGAAACCAGTATATTACTTTCCAAGTGACCAATACGATCGTCTTTTATGGTATCTTCTACAGTGCTCCAAACTTCAACCATCTAGTTCATCCATCTTCCCTCCCAGGTGCATTCTCCTCATCATCATCAAATTCCTGACATGTACCCTCAAGGTGTGTACAGGATATGATAGTACTACATGAAAAATTCACATCATTACAAACTTCCTATCTACAATTTCCCTCCAAATCAATGTCACTTGTCAAGACTCCAATATTATCATTATCAGATCTTATATTTCTATCTTCTAAGGTACATTGTACTGCATCAATCCACCTATATCTTGGTCTTCCTCTGGGTCGTTTTCCTGCCAAACTGGCAGAGAACACTTGTTTTGCTAATCTTTCCTTGCCCATTCTGTTTAAGTGACCATACCAGCTGAGATTAGCTGCTAATGCATTCCCGGATGCTGACAATGTCAAGTTCTTTCCTAATATCCCCGTTTTTAATATGATATTGACATTGATGCCATCTGTTTATGCCTTTAATCATTCTCAGCACTCTCATATCTGCGGTCTCTAGTCTTTGATCAAGTGTTTTACTTCTGACCAAGCTCTCAGAACCATAAGTTAAAACTGGTTTGAAGACTGTCTTGTATACAGCTAATTTAGTGTTCAGACTAATTCCTCTCTTATTCCATATGAATTTATTCAATTGACTTCCTACCATACCAGCTTTGTTGATTCTGTTGTCTATTTCCATATTTAATTTACCATCTTCACTAAAACTCGTGCCAAAGTTGCTGAAATTTTTTACTTGTTCCACAGGCTCTCCATTAACAACACAGTTGACATTTCAACAATTCTACCTATTTTCATTGTCTTTTTAATGCTCACCTTCATACCATATCTAATACGACAGTTATTCAATTTAGTCAGGGACTCTTGCAAACTTGTAGCAGATTTATTTAGAAGTATAACATCGTCAGCATAAAGCAAAGAGCTGACATTAACATCTCCAATTATGATATCATGTTTAATACCACTTTCCTTCATAATGTGATCCATATAGATAATGAATAACAGAGGGGATAATGTACATCCTTGTCTCACACCATATTTAACATTAAACCATCTTCCTGTACTTCCTTCAGTTCTAACTGCTGACTTACTACTCAAATAAAGACTAAGTATTGCTTGATATAATGCCCCATTAACACCATATAACTGTAGTGTATTGAATAGCTTCTCTCTCTCTCTTGGCACCTTGTCATATACCTTTTCCAGATCGACAAAACTTAAATGCAGATCTTTGTTATATTCCCATGCTTTCTCAACTATTTGTCGTAAAGTGAAGATCTGATCCTGACAGCCTCTATTTGGCCTGAATCCAGCTTGTTCTTCACCAAGCTTTTCTTCCACAATTCTTCTTAACCGTTTCTCAAGTATACTTGCATAGATCTCGCCAGGAACACTCAGTAGGGAAATACCTCTGTAATTCTCACATTCAGTTTTATTTCCCATTTTATATATGGGTACTATTAGAGCTCTACTCAAATCATCGGGAATTCGTCCTTCTGTCCAGGCTTTCTGAACTATGCAGTGCAGCCACTGTAAGACTTTATTTCAGCATTTCTGGTCGAATATCATCTACTCCTGCTGCCTTTCCACATTTCAAGCCTTTGATGGCTTTTTCTACTTCAAGTATGGATATGTATTCCTGACTGTATGCATGTTGTGTGTTTTTTACCACTGTGCAATCACTGCTTGTTTAATTTAGCAATTTTTCGAAGTAATTACTCCATATTTCAAGGATATCTTTTTCTCCTGTTTTTCATGTAACCTTTATCACCTCTAACTCCTTTTACAGCACTCTTTCTTCCATTTCTAAGCTTCATCAACAACATCCAGAATATCTTACCACCTTCTTGATATTTGTTTTCTATGTTCTTGCTAAAGTCCTACCATGACTTTTGTTTAGCTAGTTTTACACAGTGTTTAGCTTTCTTACATTTGTCTCCGTATTCTCTAAGAGCACAAGCCGACTTATTTGCCAGGAACTTTTGATATGCTTTCTTCTTTTCCTTCACTGCCTCTTTAACTTCCTGTGTCCACCATGGAGTTCTCATTTTTCTATCCTTGCAGACTTGAAGACTTGCCACTGAATCTCCAAGGTTTGGTTCCTGTTCTCAAACTCTTTCATTTTTTCTTCAATAATCTTTACGTATTTCAGTCTACAGTTCACATCTGAGACCTGCTCAACTATTATTTGCTTTAAAACTTTCTTACATGTTATTCTTTTCAATACGAAATTCTATTTTATCCTGTGCAAGACTAAATAGTGATCGCTTCAAATTTCAAATCCTCTGTACACTCTGGTGTCCTGCACCAGGGAGAAAACATCACTATCAACAATAACATAGTCAATGAGACTTTTCTTATTCCTTGCCTCTTCTTTCCATGTGAATTTGTGCACATTTTTATGTTGGAACATGGTGTTAGTAATAACCAGTCCATGACCTGAGCAGAAATCCAACAAGTATTTGCCAATATTATTGGCTTTGCTCTTTTCTCCAAATTTTGCCAAAATATTTTTGTATATCTGAAAATCATTTCCATCATCATCAAATTCCTGCCATGTACCCTCAAGGGGTGTATAGGATATGATAGTACTACATGAAAAAAATTACATCATTATTAATTTCCTATTTACAATTTTCCTCCAAATCAGTCTATTACTTGTCAAGACTCCAACATTATCAGATCATATATTTCTATCGTCTAAAGCATTCCGTATCAATCCATCTATATCTTGGTCTTCCTCTGCGTCGTTTTGCTGCCAACCTGGCAGAGAACACTTGTTTTGCTAATCTTTCCTCGCCCATTCGGTTTAAGTGACCATACCACCTGAGATTAGCTCTGCTAATGCATTCCTGGATGCTGACAATGTCAAGTTCTTTCCTAATATCCTCGTTTTTAATATGATATTGCCATTGATGCCATCTGTTCACGCCTATAATCTTTCTCAGGACTCTCATATCTGTGGTCTCTAGTCTTTGGTCAAGTGTTTTACTTCTGACCCAGCTCTCAGATCCATAAGTTAAAACTGGTTTGAACACTGTCTTGTATACAGCTAATTTAGTGTTCCGACTAATTTCTCTCTTATTCCATATGAAATTATTCAATTGACTTCCCACCATACCAGCTTTGCTGATTCTGTTGTCTATTTCTATATTTAATTTACCATCTTCAGTAAAAATCGTGCCTAAATAGCTGAAATGTTTTACTTGTTCCACAGGTTCTCCATTTACAACACAGTTGACATTTTCAACTGTGTTGTGAATGGTCAAGTCATGTTTTTTTTAAGATATTGTTGATTTTTTCTGAGGTGCCTCGGACGTAAGGAATGGTGATGGATTTAGAGTAATCTTTTTTGTGAATGGGGGGGGGGGTTGTGGATAACTGGTTTAAGTATTTTTTGGATTCTTTTTTTTTTTTTTTGGGGGGGGGGGGGTAGCCATTGGCTGAAAAAGTGTCACGGATGTGATTTAGTTCAGTGGTTAGGGCTTGATCATTTGAACAGATGATTTTTGCCCTGTTGAATAGTGTCTTAATAACTCCATATTGTTGTGAGGGGGGGTGATGGGATTGTTGGTGAATGTATCTGCCTGTATGGATGGGTTTTCTATAAACTGAGAAAACCAAGGTTCCATCACGTTGGCGGGTGACTAGTGTGTCTAGGAAGGGGAGGTTATTGTTTTCCTCTTTTTCCAGGGTGAACTTGATTCTAGGGTGTTGGTTGTTTAGATGTGTTAGGAAGGAGAGGAGTGAATCCGAGCCATGTGGCCAAATAGCGAACACATCATCAACGTAGCAAAGCCATATGGTAGGTTTTTGTGGGGCTGAGTTTGGATTAGCTCTAAGGTTTCTTTGAGGGGGACATTCGTGAATAAGGAGGAGATGTCAAAACTGACCATTATGTCAGAGTGTAAGGTTTTTTATACTGGCTTTGAAGTGGGATGAGTTTTTTATGTGTGATGGTGTGTTACCAGTATAGTGTGAGAGCGCTTTGGCTAAATGCTTGGCTAGTTTGTAAGTGGGGGAATCAATGCCATCCACTATGGGACGTAATGGCACATTTTCTTTATGTATTTTTGGGAGCCCATATATACAGGGGGGGGGGGTCTAGAGTTATATGGTTTCAGTCTGTTGGTAATCTCCATAGGCCAAGAAGTGACCTTCTTAAGGAGCCTATGGAGTTTTCTAATTTGAGAGTTGGTGGGATTGTATTCGATAGGGAAGTAAGTGGATCAATCTAATAGTAAAGTCTTGAGCTTACCTGTGTAGTCATTAAGATTGAGTACCACAGTGGCGTTCCCCTTATCCGCTTTGGTGATCACTATTTCTTTGTTTTTCTTCAATTCTTGTAGTGACTTGCATTCACTAATGGATATGTTGGATTTTGGAGGTTTTGCTTTTGTGAGAACACAGGCTACATCCAATCTAATGTCATTGCTGATGTGGTTTGGAAGGTGGCGAATCCTGTGTTCAATTTGGATCATTAATTCCTCGGCCGGTAATTTCTTAGGAGCAATGGCGAAGTTGTGACCACGTGACAGAGCATTGAGTGCTTTAGGCTTCAAGATAACTGTCGAAAGGTTAACTACAGTGTTGGTTTGTAGTTTAGGTTTGGACGCCGAGTTCTTTATTAATTTTTCAAACTTGTTGATATGTCAGCTCCGTATTCGTTCGAATTCTTTATTAGCCGCCGTACACAAGACGTCATGTAGGACTGACCAAAGCTCGTGATTAAGCGTATGCGAAAGCTCATTTTCTACCGCTAAATAGCTCTGTTTATGTCAGCTAGGGAACCACGTGTAACGGTAATCTGCTCCCAAAGTAAAGCCTGGCTTGCCCAGTTGATACGGAGAGCTTTCTGTGAGACGAAGCGGTGTTTAAATTTTACACAGTTAGGGATGAGTTGATTATCCTGGCAGTGTTTTAGGAATGCCAGCATTTTACGGCAATACTTAAACCAGTTATCCACAACCCACCTCCCCCCCCTTTCACAAAAAAAATTACTCTAAATCCATCACCATTCCTTACGTCCGAGGCACCTCAGAAAAAATCAACAAAATCTTAAAAAAAACATGACTTGACCACTTGTTACAGACCACACAGAAAATTGGCATCCCTTATCCGCTCCACTAAAGACCAACCAATACCCATAGACCTACCTGGTGTATACCAGGTCCCCTGCAGCTGTAAATTGTCCTACTTTGGCCAAACAGGCAGGACAGCAAATATCAGAATCTCAGAACACAAGGATTACATCCGATTTCACCAGCACAGCCACTCTGGGCTTGCAGACCACGCTCTGGATACTCGCCACAGAATAAGATGGAAGAAAGCCACAATAATACACCGCAGCAAGTTCAAATATGAAAGACTATTCATGGAATCAGCCTCAGCCCTTAGGAACATGCCAAACCTCAACAAATTTGGATGCATGAGACTGCCCCAAATTTGGGAAACATTTATCAGAACTTCAGCCCAAAGGCCCAGAACTACCAATATAGCCCGGCAGGGGGCACCATCAGGACTTTAGGAAAACGTTAGCTTCCTAGCTTCAGTTCTCATTTGCCGTTATGTAGTACTTGTGTGCACGTGTCTTTGTATTAAGTTCACAAGAAGATGGCAACATGATGTTTGCCGAAATATCGGAAAGTATATATTAAAGTTTATTTAATTTATATTTCTAGTGTATGCTGTCAATTCCTTAATTATTAGTTATCATGTTTAACCAGTGTATAAGCCTCGCTACAAGAACCATTGAATGTACCTGTGCACTTCTGATATTCCTAAGAACTCTCTTAGCTGTAGTTCCAATCTGTGATAAAATGTTTTGTTTCTAACTTAGTTCCATACCAAGTCTGTTGACTTCTTGGAAAGAAGGAAGGCCAGAGATACCGTAGTGCGAGGAACAAACAACCATGGCAACCACCTGAATAAAATGTAGGATCTTTTCATTGCAATGACTGCAGCGATTCTACAGGACATACTTTCCACAAGTGTATGTACAATCAATGGGAATTGACTGTACACTTGTGAATGTCCAGGGAATGAGGCCCTGGACTGTTGTGGGGTGGATGTCCCTTGACCTCACCTGATGCTCTAGGATATCCCACAGATGTTCAATAGGGTTGAGATCATGCTCTGTGGAGAGGCCAATCAAGTGTAGTGATGATCATGTCCACAAACCACGAGGTTACAGCAGCAGCCTTATGATATGGTGCATTGTCTTCTGAAAGAGACAACGGTCAGTTTCATAGAAACACCATCAAAGCAGGAAGCACAGCATTGTCCATAATGTTCGTAGTTCAATGTTCTTTGGTGTGATCTTCCACACTCACCAAATCGTGTTGAAGAACTGGGCCATTCCACAATGGCCCAATTCGTCAACAATTTGTCAAACAGATAGGCTTGCAACATGGAATCCTATTGCAATGCCTCTTTGAAATTTTGTCAGTTTCCTTCTCACAGCCATTTCACCCGGATGCAACTGCACTGACTTGGGAGCATTATATTCCTCCAATTTATACCAGCTACAAACATGGCTCATTAAATGGCATGATATATCTTGCCCATGAGGATGCTTGTTGACTTCTTTCCAAGCAATATACATGTGTTAAATCTGAATGAAAGGTTCAATTTGTTATTGAGAATTTCATTCAGGATTTAACTAGGATCTAAAAACTCTATACAAAGGAAATGCTTGTATATAGGTGTAAGTGAAAACTTTAATGTATTAATATTTTATTAATGGAATTTTGTAAGTGATAAATTGTAAACTGTCTTATAAATAACATACCAGGGTCTAAAAGGTCTTAGTGAGAGTTACTTTAGGAGGAGAAAGTTTAAGCCTAGTCCACTTTAGCCTGATCGGCTTTTGAACAAACCCAGGGCATCGCAATGAGAAGTCCGAGATGTGTACGGCACCCACGTGATGAGGAGCATATCGGGGAGAAGCATAAGGGAGTGTGCAAAAAAGAGTTAGGTGTCGTGAGCATTCAGTGATGTAGTTGGGAAAGCAGACAAGGGGAGGTATAAGGATTTGGCAGCAAAAATAGCTCTCACTCAGTCCTCTGTTCTTCGTGGTATCTCTCTCCCTCAGCTGTGGGTTCCGATGGAATCAGTTTGTGGCGAAGACTAGAAGGATGGCCAACGACGGCTACAAGATCAGGTAGCGATCCGTTTCAAGCATAGCAGCGGCACAGCCATGCAGCCAGCAGAAATGGAATAGCTTTATGCAGAGTCGTATGTGCCTATCCGCCGAAGCGGTGTCACTAAAGTTATAGGAACAGTAGTGGTTCGTGATCGTAATCATTGGTGGTAGGAAGTCAGAGGAAATCACAGATAACAGACCTAGGAACCTAACCGAAGGGAATCAGCAAAGATTGGTGTTAAGCCCAAGTGGTCGGTAAAGTAGAAACTTTTATTGTCTTTCGTACTGAGAGCAGGACTAGAGCAAGTGAAAGTGCTAACCGTATGTGATAGGACCTTTTATTAACTGTCTGGACTATAGTGTTTTACTTTGTGGCTAAATGTTGTATTTCTAGAAGTTCATTGTTACTGAATTGTGCCCATGATAAAATTTTGGTATATTGTAGTCTAATCTGGGGAATTGAAAGGATGTTCATTTATATAACTGTGATAAGTTAACGACGATTAGATAAATTGATCTGTCGAAAATATTTTAAGTGACTATTTAGTTATAATTAGATAGATTGTCTGAGAACTTTTGAGATTTTCTTTCATGAACAAGTCATTATATGTCTAAAGCAAAGTTTTGATCTCTGTGTACAATACCTTAGTGTAAAATAAATGTTTTGCTTTCTATACCTAAGAAACTTGCCTGATTTCTCATGCCAATGTACCGCTTGCTAAAATTAGAACCTGTGTAAATTTAAGTGCACGCGGGGGGGGGGGGATTTGGTTGCTGATTAAGGAATAAACTAATTGGGTGTATTAAATAATAGATTCTAATGACGTGTGATTATCTGCGAGTTAACTCTCTGACAAGAATATCTTTTTGTATAGGAATCAAGATGGTGCAGCTGTATTAACAAATAAATTTCTCTTGATTTCGAAAAGGAGCTAACTCCAGAACTGCAACAATAGAAGAATTTGGCTCTAACCCAAAGCATTCTCTTTGTCTGCAAGAATAGTACACGTGATTCGTCAGAAAGAACGGAATCTGATAAAATTCAGCTCTAACTAAGACTAAGTATATAAATTAGCGGCCGGAATAGGAACAGCAGAGCAATTAATCGAAAGACTAAAGAACTATAGATAAGATTTATAAAGGACAATAAAGCCCGACAAATACACGAGAAATAACAATGGCGCAGTCGGCAGGATTTAATTCACACAATTAATTAATCAAAACTGTGAATTAAGGTGAGCAGGTTTTTGGCTTGAGATCAGGTGGGTTTTTCTTTGTAAGAAATTTAGAATTAAAAACTTAGAACATGAATAAACTTTCAAGCTCAGGGATAGAGGATTGTGAGTTTTTTTCTCTAACTAAGCACTGTAAATTAGCAGCTGGAAAAACAGCAGAGCAATTAATCGAAAGACTAAAGAACTATAAATAAGATTTATAAAGGACAATAAGGCCCGACAAATACACAAGAAATAACACATGTATATTATAAAGATGGCTTGAATGCTTTGTATACCATGTCTTGCGTTTTTGTTGATTTCTCTTTTGTTCATCATAATTTTATTTAACTATCTGCTCATCAAGGCAGGTTTTTTTTAAATTACCTATAAGCATATTTGACTAAATCAACACAATTTCAAGGAAAAAACTATTTAAACTATCTATAACTGATATTAACCTACAATTGCAAACATGGTCAACAACAGAGGGGAGAAAACATCACATTTGAAAGAAAAATACAGAGAAAACCTTTTGGACCACATTAAATCAAAATACTGGACTGTCTGAAAGAAGGCATAATGAAAAATTACAAAACCTGTTTCAAAGACTTGAAGGTGCTCTTGTTTAAAACAAGCAAGAGAATTAAGACATCATCAAATTCCTGCCATGTATCCTAAAAGGGTGTACAGAATATGATAGTACTACTTGAAAAATTTCCATTATTACTAACTTCCTATCTACAATTTTCCTCCAAATCATTCTGTTACTTGTCAAGACCTCCAACTTAATCAGATCTTATATTTCTATCGTCTAAGGCACTTTGAACCGTATCAATCCACCTATATCTTGGTCTTCCTCTAGGTCGTTTTTATGCAAACCTGGCAGAGAACACTTGTTTGGCTAATCTTTCCTTGCCCATTCTGTGTAAGTGACCATACCACCTGAGATTAGCTCTGCTAACATATTCCTGGATACTGACAATGTCAAGTTCTTTCCTAATATCCTCGTTTTTAATATGATACTGCAATTGATGCCATCTGTTCACACCTCTAATCTTTCTCAGTACTCTCATATGTGTAGTCTCTAATCTTTGGTCAAGTGTTTTACTTCTGACCCAGCTCTCAGATCCATAAGTTAAAAGTGGTTTGAACACTGTCTTGTATACAGCTAATTTAGTGTTCCGACTAATTTCTCTCTTATTCCATATGAATTTATTCAATTGACTACCCACCATACCAGCTTTGCTGATTCTGTTGTCTATTTCTATATTTAATTTACCATCTTCAGTAAAAATCGTGCCTAAATAGCTGAAATGTTTTACTTGTTCCACAGGTTCTCCATTCACAACACAGTTGACATTTTCAATGATTCTGCCTATTTTGATTGTCTTTGTCTTTTTATTGCTGACCTTCATACCATATCTATTACAACAGTTATTCAATTTAGACACGGAATCTTGCAGACGTAGCGGATTTATTTAGAAGAATGACATTGTCCGCATAGAGCACATAGCTGACATTAGCATCTCCAATTCTAATATCATGTTTAATACCACTTTCCTTCATAATGTGATCCATCTAGATAATGAATAACAGAGAGGATAATGTACATCCTTGTTTTACACCAGATTTAACATTAAACCATCTTCCTGTACTTCCTTCAATTCTAACTGCTGACTTACAACTCAAATAAAGACTAAGTATTGCTTGATATAATGCCCCACTGACAACATATAACCGTAGTGTATTGAATAGTTTCTCTCTTGGCACCTTTGTCATATGCCTTTTCCAGATCGACAAAACTTAAATACATATCTTTGTTATATTCCCATGATTTCTCAACTATTTGTCGTAACTTCAAGATCTGATCCTGGCAGCCTCTATTTAGACTGAATCCAGCTTGTTCTTCACCAAGCTTTTTTTCCACAATTCTTCTCAACCGTTTCTCAAGTATACTTGCATAAATCTAACCAGGAACACTCAGTAGGGAAATACCTCTGTAATTCTCACATTCAGTTTTATTTCCCTTTTTATATATGGGTACTATGAGAGCTCTACTCCAATCATTGGGAATTAGTCCCTCTGTCCAGGACTTCTGAACTATGGAGTGCAGCCACTGTAAGACTTTCATACCACCATACTTCAGCATTTCTGGTCGAATATCATCTACTCCTGCTGCCTTTCCACATTTTAAGCATTTGATGGCTTTCTCTTCTTCAAGTATGGATATGTATTCCTGACTGTATGCCTGTTGTGTTTTTTTTTTATCACTGTGCTATCACTGCTTGTTTCATTTAGGCATTTTTTCGAAGTAATTACTCCATACTTCAAGGATATTTTTTTTCTCCTGTTTTCATGTCACCTTTATCAGCTCTAACTCCTTTTACAGCACTCTTTCCTCCATTTCTAAGCTTGTTCAACCATCTCCAGAATATCTTACCACCTTCTTGATATTTATTTTCTATGTTCTTTCCAAAGTCCTCTCATGACATTTGTTTAGCTAGTTTTACACAGTGTTTAGTTTTCTTATATTTCTCTCTGTATTCTCTAAGAGCACAAGCTGACTTATTTGCTAGGACTTTTGATATAGTTTCTTCTTATCCTTCACTGCCTCTTTAACTTCCTCACACATTGGAGTTCTGATTTTTTTATCCTTGCAGGGAACATCACTTCATACCTCTCTGGCTGAATCAGTCAATGTTTTCTTCAGGATTTGCAACTGAATTTCCAAGGTTTGGTTCCTGTTCTCAAACCCTTTCATTTTTTCTTGAATAATGTTTGTGTATTTTAGTCTACAGTTCACACCTGAGAGCTGCTGAACTTTTATTCACTTTAGAAAACTTTCTTACATGTTATTCTTTTCAATATGAAATTCAATTTTATCCTGCTCAAGACTAAATAGTGATCACTTCCAATTTCAAATCCTCTGTACAATCTGGTGTCTTGCACCAGGGAGAAAACATCACTATCAACAACAACTTAGTCAATGAGACTTTTCTTATTCCTTGCCTCTTCTTTCTATGTGAATTTGTGCACATTTTTATGTTGGAACATGGTGTTAGTAATAACCAGTGCATGTCCTGGGCAGAAATCCAACAGGTATTTGCCATTATTATTAGCTTTGCTCTTTTCTCCAAATTTTCCCAAAATATTTTTGTATGTCTGACAATGATTTCCTACTCCACTATTTAGATCCTCAACAAGGCCCAACTTTTACTTTTTTATTGTGTCAGTCGCTTTCTCTAAAGCCTCAAAAAATTCCTCTACTTCTACCATAGTAGAGCCTTCTGTTCGACCATAGGCACAAATAAATCTCATTGTCCAGTTCCCCATGCTGATATTTGTCAACATCACTCTGCTTGAGACTGCCTGTCATTCGTGAAGATTAGCCTCGTATTTAGTGTTGAATACTATGGCTACTCCTTGTTTTCCTTGATTGTCATTGCCTGAATATAACATTTTGTATTTATTGCTCAGAAAGATCTCACCAGTTTTTGTCTTTTTTGTTTCAGTCATCCCTGTTATGTTGATCTGGTACTCATCTAATTCCTCAGCTTGCTCCATTTCTTTGCCATTCAGGCTTATTATGTTGAGAGTACTGATCTTTAACTCAGGTGATGTTGAGTTAGGGGGTGTTTTCAGATTTGTTCCAGTAGCTGACTTTTCGCTGTTTGCCTTGGTTGGCGAAAACAACAGGTGCCTTGTTTAACCGGGCGACGAACCAGCCGACATGAAATTTTGTCATGTTGTACCATCATTTTGTATTTTGGTTTAAGCCAATAAGAAAACAATTTGGTCAGCTAAATCCCAAATTGCCAGCCCATCCTGGTTCGTTAAGTATCCAGGTAGATACCCAACAGGGAGCACCACGAGAAGGTGAGGATTGGACGTTAGGCCAGAAGCTCTGGTCAGTTCTCCGTATTCCTTTAAAGGCTATGTGGAGGTCTCCTCTCAGTTATACAGCTTTGACCCTTAAGCACCCCTTAATAGAATTAAGTGGTTTGGTCATATTTGGAGAGCAGATGACCAGTTAATCAACAAGTGCTTAAAATAAAACTGACAAGAAGAAACCTAAGACAGACAGACAGAGAGAGAAACCTAGTGATGGCAGCATTAGACCTAAATGGTCCATTAAACAGTTGCAGAAGATTTCCATATTTAATTTGCGATCTTCACTAAAAATTTATTTAATTAATTTATTGCTTGCCTGTTCTTTAATTTTAAATAAGAATGCAATTACATTTTGTTTTCCTGCCTATTTTCATGGTTTGTCTTTTTAAATGCCAAATTTGTTACAGCTATTATTTAATTTGATTAGAGAGTTTTGAAGACTTAGAGTTACAGAAATGATATTTGTAATAAGAAATGGGTTTAATACCTATAATTTTGATATTAGGATTAATATCACTTTTCAAATGTGCTCTATACAGATTATAAACAAATGTGAGTCAGCATACCAATTTATCTTAGTTGTGACACCATGAAAGGACAAGTGCTAATGAACAGGACTTCTCCACATTTCTCTGCATAAATGCTTCTATCATGTCTACTCTTTTTGCCTATCAGCTAATTTTGAAGGCTAAAGCCCATCAATCTATTCTCATAGAGAGCATACCACAGACCCATCACAATCTTGTCATCACTTGCCTCTGCATTCTCTTCATAATTTCATTCCTAGAATCCAGGAGCCCAGATCTATGTAGTCCAGACGTGGCCTTAATATCTTCCCAAAGTGCATCACCTTACACTTGGCCACATTAAACTGGCAGCCTTAGCCCATCCTCCTGCATCACCTTCATTTACTATTGCTCATCAGTAAAAAACTGAATATATCCTGTCAAATCATTTCCTATATCACTGATATACAAATTAAGCAACAGAGGACCACATACTGAACCCTATGGTACACCACTGGTCATTTGCCTTTCTCAACTTATCCATAAACCACTCTGATATCAGTCCATCAGCCATCCTCTAATCCAAATCACCAGATTCTTATTCATCCCCATTTGCTTCAATTTATTCAACAGAGTTCTATGTGTAATCTTGACAAATGCTTTTGCAAATTCTAGCAATGTCACTCAGTAGCCATTTCCCTTATCCAACTCATAAAAATTAAGCAAATTACTCTTTATAATGGTTTCATGGTTTTGTGAGGGCAAGACCTGCCCTTCACAAGACCATGCTGTTACAGAGTATCATATTCCTATCCACCCAGTCCTGAATTCTGTCTTTAACCAATTTGTCTCTAATACCTTAACTACCACTCCTGAGATACTGATTGGCCCATAATTTGCTACTTCTATTTTGCCCACTTTCCACTCGTTGGCACCTTCCCAATACTGAGACATAAACTGAACAGATCAGTTAGAGGAGCTGATAATTCTCTTGCATATTCTTGTAATATATGGGCCGATATATCATCTAATCCAGTGTTTCCCAACATTTTTGGATCATGCCCCACCTCAACGCCTCAAAGATTTTGATGCCCCCCCCCCCAGCATAATAGTCAGCCAAGTTATGAAAAATAATATAAATAGGTACTTTGAATAAAAAAGGAACATAAGCAAAACTGTTTTTAATTCGACTTTCTTCAAT
Organism: Typopeltis vanoorti; assembly: GCF_054136105.1. Taxonomy (NCBI): domain Eukaryota; kingdom Metazoa; phylum Arthropoda; class Arachnida; order Uropygi; family Thelyphonidae; genus Typopeltis; species Typopeltis vanoorti. The sequence continues at coordinate 153,359,677 of NC_143555.1, forward strand.
TAATATAAATTTTATATTACACTTCGTATATTATAAAACATAATATTGAACTGAACTCAAGAAAATAAAATATACGAGTGTTATATACCTTCTCCATGTTAATATGATCCTTCAGCTTGATGTCTGCTGCAAAGAGTTTTTATTTGAGGTACTAATTTAGTCAATTTCAATTTCAAATCCCCACGGCTTGTGATATTAGGATGATTTCTTGTTTTCAGTAACAAGTATTTACAGCATTAAAGCCACATTCAACTAAATATGATGATGGGAAGGGCAACAATAATTTTATTATTATTAATATTACATAACACCTCCAGGGAGTCCAAAGACTCATTGAGGGAGGGTACCTGCTCTACAAATCTCCATCTCCACCAATTGCAACTACCTTCATCATCTACACCACCGCCATTTACCACCGACCATCACCAGTAGTATTTTCACAAACAAACATCCATGCCCACAGAGGGATTCGTGCCCACAGCCTTTTAGCTGGAGACACGTTAACCACTCAGCCGGCAAACAATCTTTTTGAAAAACTAGTTGAGTTTCAGTATTTCATGTCTGTCTCGTCAGAAAGCCATGCCATTGTTCCTTTTATGTTGAATAAAATTCTAATAGACTCATCATTTTGCTTTTCTGAAAGTTCTTCTTGATACTGTATTTATGTTCACTGCTGTACTAGTGTTGTCAGTTTTTTCTCGGAAAGTCAGGGTTGCAACATCGACAATTTCTCCCATAATTCAGAAGCGAATTATATATTCAGTCCTGTTAGTCTCTATCTCACACCAGATAGCATCATTTGATGCTATCTGGTGTGAGAGAGCATCATTTGCTATCTGAATCCCTGTCCCCCGCCACCGTACTTCTATCCTTTTTGGTTTTAATTCTTCTGCTATCATTAGCACCCCCCCTCTTCCATCCTGTTCCTTCTGTCCTCTCCAAAGACACTATATCTCTATATCTCGTGTAAAATCGTGTATAGAAGGATTTTTATTCAAAAATACCTTATATACTGATTTTACTGGTAAACAAAATTCACTAAAAATACTTGTGGGTTAATAGAGAAATTTTCATATTTTTTAATTTGGAAATAATATTTTTTGTATATTACTGAATATTGTCACCTCAAAGGGCTTTTGTAAAAGAACAAAGGAATATAAGTGTAAGATAAATTGTCTAAAGAAACTTCTTAGTCACCAGTAATTCTAGATGGATTAAGGTATTAACTAATGACCTGGGGTAACTGCAAACCTCGAAGGTCAACATTGCAAGGGGGTTTCCCACCTTAATGCAATGACCGAAAAAAAGTCAGCAGGTGTAGAACAATGTAATACGCAGGGAATTACTACGTAGCAGAACCCAAGGTCATCGGCAAGATATAAAGGGGTTTTGCTACGGCGACACAAGGCTTTTTAGTGGTTCCTTGGTCAGCGAGAAGTTACGGGCTGAAGAAGGTGACGAGGTCAGCGAGGGTTGAGCAGTTATCGGGATAAGATGCACGTTACAGCGACGGAGTTTCACTAATCAACGTAGAAGATGATTCGCAATATCGCCAACAAGACCTGCATTCCAGCCATTAGATGCTAGAAGTGCGAAACAACTAATTTAAGTTGTTCCTAGAAGAAATCAGATACTGGAGTTCAATGCCACCAAGTTCCTGACGCTCGCAAAAAGTAAGAGGAGATCTCAATAATCCTGGAGAAAGTACCCGTGTTCGTTGCTTAAGGTCGGAAGGTAATAGAAGGAAATGATTCCAAGGATCAATCAGAGAGGACCAGACAACTGTTTTAAAGTAAGATCTTTCTATTGTTTTAGCTATGGACTTGTAGAGTTTGTTTGTTATGATATCTGAGGACTTTAGGCTTTATACTAACCTTTGAATGGTCTTGTTAAATTATATGTCAGAGAAAACTTGGCTAATTGTTAAGGTGAAATATCGCGTTTTAATATTATTGCTAGTAGCTATGCCTGAGTTTGTTTAACACATTCGCTGCCATGCTACTTCGGCATAGTCTGTTCCCGTACACCGAGCAATTTCACTTCTTCAAGGTCAGTATAGTAATCTCGTTGCCGGCAGTAAGCGTCATACGAGTATACTCGTAGTTGGCTTGTGCAGAGCATATACCTTCTATGAGAATACACAGTTTTGATGCTAGCTCCACAAGCCAAGCATTTTCACTTCTTCAAGGTCAGTACAGTAATCTCGTTGCCGGCAGTAAGTGTCATACGAGTATACTCATAATTGGCAGCGAACGTGTTAAGTGAGATTGTTTTAAGCGTGATAAGGTGTTAACAAAGGAAATATTATAGACACGTGGTCTTACAAGAATTGTCTTTGAAGCATAGAACCTGATTTACTTGAATCTTTAGTTTTAACCTTTTGTACATTTCCTTGATGATAAATAAATTGTTTTTATGTTTAAATAGCTTGCCTAATTTCTATTTCCAATGCACTACTCATTAATTCGAATCTGTGTGTCCTAAAGTTAGATTGCCACGACTGTAGATGAGTAAATATACATTGATAGATTTAGTGATAGATAAGAGAGGAAAGTTCCGTACATTTTACTGTGTGTTATTCTTTTGGAGGGAGATTCAACTCCTACCCAAGAATTTGGTGGTGCAGCTGGAAACTATAAATTTTCCAAATTCAGTTGAGAATAAACACCAGTAGGTCAGACAAAGAGATTGGCTCCAGCCAGAGGCGATTTCTTTGTTCTGTAAGTTTTGCACATGTGAGCTTTATTATTTGCGGCCATAAGTCAGAAGTATAGTAAAGGTTAAGAAGAAAGGTTTAAACGAGATAACTATAGTTTTTACAAAGGCGCAGAAGACAAGATGTAATTGAAGATTTGATAACATAATTAAAATAACGATATTTTAACACTTGCATTCTATTCCTATGACCATATTATCCTCGGTCAACCACATCTCACTAATGCCTATAACTTCTGGCTAAGTTGGGCTAACCAATGCCAAAACCTCACCCTTATTTTGAATATTTGCATTGGTATTTATTAACTACAATACCCCCCTTCATCCCACAACCTCCCTTACACTTGTGCTACTCAGCCAACTAAAGTTAACCTGAGGTGCTACATTTTGCATCATTGTGATCACTCTCCCATTTACTAACTTCTAGGCTGTCTGGACACATGCTCACCTGCATCCCTGTAAACACTGCAGTTTCCCTGACTTTGTACTTCGGAACCTTCAGTGAACAACACTTTCTCAAGACTCCTGACACCAAATTCATTTAGATGCAAGCCATTCAAGATGCAAGGGTGAGTTTTTGGCACCTTATATAAATCCTTCCTTCCATCAAACTCAACATCATTCTTCCTGTGCATTCCATCACAATCTGTGCATTGACTCATTTTGCACATAGTTCTCTGTCTCAGCTGAACTCTATTATACCATGGCAACAGACTCACAACTTTTACTTTTTCACTCTTTTTTTTGGCATGCACTAGAAACTCTTGTGTCTTCTCACATAACATACTTGTCGCCTGCTCAAATATTTGTTCCAGCCAAAATAAACATCTCTTTCACCTTAACTCTGCATCTTTGCAACATCTGACATCCTTAATCTTAACTCCAGGAAAACACAATTTTGTCACACTCTTCTCAAGGACTCCTCATATCAATGAATGACCAGACAAAATTGGTATTTTCATGCTTTTGCTCTTTTATGTTCTGCTTTCTTTCCCCCTTTCTTTTGCTTCTGTGTCACAACATCCACCAGGCGTTTTTCCAACCACTCAATCTCATGTTGTCCTGGGAACTCCACATAACTGTGCTATCTTTTCCATTACCAGCTGGTCACTTTCTTCATTTTTCACTGTTTCATTTGTACAGTTACTCATGCCAGTTGCAACAGTAACTACACTAATCACATTATCATACATTTCATCTTTCAACTCATTGCTATTATACCTCTTACTCTCTTCACACTTCTGGCATTCGCACATTAAACACTTTTGAGCTAACATGCTACAGCTAACATAATCATGCACATTAAAATTGCCAACTATTGTGTTGTGCATCATTGCCTTGATGCCCAATACAGTATGCAATAAACAAATATTAAACCTTGAAAAAAATCAGAATTAAGCACGCTATCCTTACAGTTAATCAAACAAAACACTTATAAATATAATGATGGAAAAAGAATGATTAAACTGTTGCTAGATACTTCCAAAAAGAATTTATCTTTCATCAGATAAATTCACCACTTGCACTATCTTGTGCCTTGTTTCTCCCCTCTCCCACCCAAAATTTTGGGAGATTCTCATCTTATGTAAATATCAAAATAGTTTACATAATTAATATATATCAGATCCCCAATCTTTTAGGTAGCACCATTTATTATTATTTTCAATATGAAATACCTGTGCTTATGTTGTTTTACAGCATATAAAAAGACAATGAAAATACAGAAACATCAAAAACACGAATTTCATCCTGAATGGAGGATCTACAGAACAAGCAAAACATTTCAGTTATTTTGGCACAGTTTTAAGTGAAGATGGAAACTAACAACAGAATTAACAAAGCTGGTATGGTAGCAAGTCATCTAAATAAATATACATGGAATAAGAGAGAAATTAGTCAAAACACTACACTAGCTGTATACAATACAGCATTCAAATGAATTTTAACTTATGGATCTGAGTTACAAATAACACTTAAAGACTGGGAACCACATACATTAGTTTTAGGCAAAAGAGCAGATGTAAATATGTACATCTGCATATCAGAGACAGTATCACATTACAAATGAGGATATTAGGGAAGAACTTGATATTGTTAGCATTCAGGAATGTGTTACAGAGTTAATTGCAGGTAGTATGTTCATTTAAACAGAACGCGACATAAATAGTTAGCAAAATAAGTTTTTTTTTTCTTTTTCCCAGAATGGCAGGAAAAAGATTTTTATTATCAATTCACCAAGGATTAGGTGAATTGATACAGTAAAATATGCCTTAGAAGACAGAAGTATATGGTCTGATAATGTTGGAGTTAGTCAACCAAAATACTCCATCTTTACAGATTAATTTGGATTGATTAAATTGTATATTAATGATGTAACTTTTTCATGTAGTACTATTGTAATATCCTGTAAACCCCCCTAAGGATACATATAAGGAATTTGATGATAATAGGTTTTATAGATTTTTTTTTTCTATCATTCTCTAAGGCAGGGTTTCCCAAATTGTGTTCCGTGATGTCAGTGACAAAGCTGTGTATTTTTAAACATGGAAGTAATTCGGGAAAGGGAACACCGCTGTTTATGACCAATCATAAAAATTGACTGCAAGCGATTACAACAATGGGTGGCGTATCCTGTTCTCAAAACTGAACGAAATAACATCTGTGTTGCAAATGTCAGTGACATTTGCCATATATTTTTAAACATGGAAATATTCATGAATTATAGTTAATTTTCACACATCGAAATCTTTCAACATTTGGGAAAGGGAATACTGCTGTTTATGACTGGTCATAAAAATTCTCTGCAAGCCGATTACAACAATGGGCAGTGTATCCTCTGATCTCAAAACTGAACGAAATAACATCTATGTTGCAAATATTAGTGACCAATCAGCAAGGAAGTATAAAGAAAATTTTTCCACTGAAATTGAAGATCAAAGTAGTCTGTATCTGGTTCTCAAATCTAGTAATACTAAATACTCTCTTCGCAAGTTCATATTGTACGGTGAAAGTGCTGTTTTGAAACCGTAGTGCCGTGATTTTTTTTTAAAAGTAATAGGCCTACAGATTTAAATTTTAATATGAATAAGAAACAAGGGACTTTGTTTAATTTTGGTGTTAAATCATTTATTGAAGATGTTTGTGACGCAACAGATAGTGATTCATCCACCTCAAGCCTACAAAGCGATCACCAGGATGTACAAAAGGAGGGAAAAATTACCAACACACAGGAGAAGAGGTCTGCATTCACTCATAAGTACTTATAATATTATAAATTTTTGGTGATCAGAATGGGATATGTCAATGAAAATAAGCACAAATTAATTTAATGATGTTGGCCTGAGGAAACTACAATATGCTACAAGATTTCATTGTATGTGATTGACATTTCAGTGTGATTGATAACCGATTTAAATGTAATTTTATATTTGTCAACATGTCACAACGTATACATGTGTACTAATACTCTTTATGATTATGCCATAATTAATTATTAATACATTACAAAATAACCAAGGTGTTCCATGAAAATTTCAGGATTTGTGAAGTGTTCCATCGTAGGAAAAATCTGGGAAATGCTGCTCTAAGGACAGGTGCTAGAGAGAAACATTTCATACATTTTCTTCTTTTCCTATATTGCTTCTTTAATTTCTTGAGTTCACCATGGAGTTGTTGTTTTTCTACTTTTGTAGACAATTTTCCACACTTCTTGTCTATATCTAACATGTTTTCCCTAGCTTTTTCCTACTGAGTCATGAAAGATTGGTTGCTTTCAGACTCTTAGTAATAATCTTAGTATATTTATTTATTCTGCAGTTTAATTCTTTTTTGAACTTTTCAAACTTTACAAATAATCTTTTTAATATGATCACCTTTTTCAAATTACTTATAAACTTTTCAGCCTGAAGATGAGAATATCACCAAGAATGTAAAGCATATCAACAGGTTCCTACTTTGTCCATACCCACTTGTCTACACCATATGTTTCAACTTCTGTACATAAACATACACAATCAATAACTTTTGTTGTTTCTTGTGTCTGCTCTCTTCCCCTCACTCCCATGAAATTATGCATTATAATTTTTAAATGCTATCTCCCCACCACATGGCCTTACAGCCTTAACAGCATTCCTAGATAAATAACACCAATATCCCCGCAGTGTAAACAAGAGTTACAAAGATAATATCACGTTCTCGTGGAAAGGCTTAGACGTTGGTTATACATTCCTACTAAATAGCTTAAGGAAATTACAATGCACAATAGAATATACATTAAAATAAATTTTAATACACTTCCAATATTTCAGCAACGTTACGTTGCCATTATCACAGGAACTTAAATACGAGACACATGCATGCAAGCACAACACACAGTAAATGAGGAATAAAGCAGGAAGCTATTCTTTCTCCTAAAAGTCCTGATGGTGCCCACTAGCAGGCAATGTTGCCATTCTTGGCCGATTGGGCTGATGGTCTTCTGATGCAGGTATCCCAAATTTCGGGAAGTCTCATGCAACCAAATTTGTTGAGGTTTGGATTGTTTCTTAGGGCTGAGGCCGATTCCATGAATAGCCTTTCGTATTTGAATTTACTACAGTGTATTATCGTGGCTTTCTTCCACCGTATTCTATGGCGGGTATCCAGTGCATGGTCTGCAAGACCAGAGTGGCTATATTAGTGAAACCGGATGTAGTCCTTTTATTCTGAAATTCTGATATTAGCTGTCCTGCCTGTTTGGCCAAAGTAGGACAGCTTACAACTGCAAGGGAAATTGTATATACCAGGTAGGTTTTATTGGTATACACTAGGGGGGGGGAGGTTGGTCTTTAGTGGAGCGGATAAGGGATGCCAATTTTTTATAAGGTCTGTAACAAGAAGTTAAGTCATGTTTTTTTTAGGATTTTTGAAATTTTTTCTGAGGTGCCTCGGATATAGGGAATAGTGATGGATTTAGAGTAACCCTTGTTGTGAAGGGGGTTGTGGTTTATTGGTTTCAATATTTTTTGGATTTTTTTTTTTTTGGGGGGGGGGGGGGGTTAGCCATTGGCTAAGAAAGTGTTGAGATGTGGTTTAGTTCTGTGGTTAGGGCATTGTCATTGGAACAGTTAAGTTTAGCCCTGTTCTGTAGTGTCTTAATGAATCCATATTGTTGTGAGGGGGGAGGGAATGTTGGTGAATGTGTCTGCCTGTATGGGTGGGTTTTCTATAAACTGAGAAAACCAAGGTTCCATCAGGCTGACTAGTGTGTCTAAGAAAGGAAGGCAGTTGTTTTATTCTTCCAGGGTGAACTTGATTCTGGGGGTGTTGGTTGTTAAAGTGTATTAGGAAGGAGAGGAATGCATCGCAGCCATGTGGCCAAATAGTGAACACATCATCAACATAGCGAAGCCATATGGTTGGTATTTGTGGGGCAGAGTTTAAGGCTTTCTCTTCAAAAGTCTCCATATAAAAGTTGGCTGAGGGTGATGAACCCATGGCTTATTTTAATATATATTCTATTGTACGTTGTAATTTCCTTAAGCTATTTAGTAAGAATAAAAGATAATATCAGGATTATGGAAAGTAGATTATGATGAACAGACTGAACACATGCAAACTGTAAATACTGGTAAACAAAAGATAGACACGTGATACAATGCTAAATGGTTAAAAATGTTAAATGATAAAAGGGTTATAGGATAATGGTTGATGGAATTTTTCGTTATATGGCAGGAAGAGAGTGGACAAAAGCAAGATCACTTGCAAAACAGTGAGAGTGGAACAGTCTTCTTGTTGAAGCGAATCTAATGAGAATGATCTATGATCTACTCTGCTGAGCTGAATCTCGGGATGTCTCTAATAATCATTTTATTCTAAATTTTATATTATAGTACAAAAAATCAGCTAACGCCTTTTTATTCCCGTATACGGGAGTAGGCGAGGCCATTTAGCCCTATCTAACTTTTGGAGACTGAGTGGGCAGTTCAATCTCCACTGGTACCCAATCAGAGACAGATGGCCCAAGGCTATCACTAATTAAGCGGTACGCAGTGAAGAGAGATGGCTCAAATGTGCCGCCATCTCATGGTCCCTAACCCTAACACAATATATTTAATGTCTGAAATAATGTGGGTTCTACGGTCGATTTTCTTGAGTTTACAGGACGAAAAACCCGAGTTTCCGGGAGGAAAAACCTGCTTGCCCGTGCCAGAGATCGACTAACTCGGGAACCGGTCGAAAAAAGGCTTAGAAAAATTTCCTCTAGTCGCCGACTAGACTCGAAACCAAGTCTTCCTTCGTGCGGCCAAGCGCGGCGGTGTGCAAACGCCACATCCGCTGAGCTACACAGGCTCTGTTAGTACAAAATATTCTGTTAGTACAAAATTATAGTACAAAAGTAAGGAAAATCATATCTGTAACCTAAGAACACAATAGTTCATCATCATGATCAAATTCCTGCCATGTACCCTCAAGGGGTGTACAGGATATGATAGAACTACATGAAAAATTTACGTCATTACTAACTTCCTATCTACAATTTTCCTCCAAATCAGTCTGTTACTTGTCAAGACTCCAACATTATCAGATCTTATATTTCTATCGTCTAAGGCACTTTGTACCGTATCAATCCACCTATATCTTGGTCTTCCTCTGGATCGTTTTCCTGCCAACCTGGCAGAGAACACGTTTTGCTAATCTTTCCTTGTCCATTCTGTTTAAGTGACCATACCACCTGAGATTAGCTCTGCTAGTTAATCAATGTTATAATATGCATATTATTACACACATACACACAAGAAGTGTAACATGCTGCTATATAAAAAAAAGTGCACTATAAAAGAGTTAACTAAAGAAATATCGTTTAATATTTTTGTATTTATTATTGTTTGTGAATAATAGTAGCCTACAAATGTATAAATATTGTGAATATATTTAGCATAGTACATTTATTGCACATTTATCATTTTTAAGTTTAATAATTATTCAATAGTAAAAGTCTGCTTAACGTAACTGCTAAATATTTATGACTCACGTGATGTGCGATTTCTTAAATTACAGTCGATTTTAAATCTTAAATAAGTTAGTATATTAAGTTTTCCTATTTCCTTTCAACTGCATTTTGAATTTGCTCTACAATTCCAATCAAGCAAGAATGATTATATACAGTTCATTTCACATACTGCATTTCATTAAAATTACATATGCTTATTACTCTTTGATTTATTCTTGTTTGTTGTTTTGTTAGAGTTTATTATTTTATTGTTATCAGTTTGTGAATTCGAACAAAATTTGATTATCAGACCTTCACAAATCTCCATCCATGCTAGATAAAAGTTATCTAAGCATAGTAATCAAGTTAGACTTAGTGACTTACTGATGTTTTCCTGATGCTTCTATTTACATTAATGTGCACTGATCAATCTGAAAACAAACGAGAAAAAGAAACCACTTTGCAGCTTTTTTTCTGAATTCAGAATTTGATTTTGAAGGAATCGCATTACCTAAAATGTAAAGAAATTTACAAGAACATTAAAAATTAGGACTCTTACCCATCCCGCCTCATTCGCCTAGTAAGATCATCTACTCTTCTTTTTGTTTCAGCAAATACAATTGTCTGAAAGAAAGGGAGAAAAAATATTGAGCAAATAATTTTTTGAGCAAGAAAAATTAAATAATTTATGTATCACTTGCCACATTTGCAAAACTAGCATAATGTGTAAGACATTGGTTGTCAGGCACTTTAAATTGTCCTAATTTTTTGAACATGAACCCATAATGATCAAATGTGTAAATCTATAGTGCATTCAAACTTTTAGTGGATTGGTCTGAAACATTATAGCAAGAATAATGATAGTTGCTAAAGCAAGTGACTGAAGAGTGATCAAACATCTATCTCACATATCCACACACAAACAAAAAACCTTTTGACAGTTATACCCAACTAAACAATATTCTTCAGATACTTGCTTCTGGGATTGTTTTCAAATGTTCTGTAAATGACATTGCAAAAGAGTGTAGTAAAAATTATTTCATGGCACCAAATTTCAAAGTACATGCCAGTTATCTTCATGATACTAATAAAAGTGAATTACAACTGAATATTTTAAAATTCATAACACTTCAAAATTTAAATTAGTAAGAGAGAACAATTAACCTAAAGGATTTCGAAGCACTTGTAAACAACCACATGTTATTTGATAATATATCATCATCAAATTCCTGACATGTACCCTCAAGGGGGTGTACAGGATATGATAGTACTACATGAAAAATTTACATCATTACTAACGTCCTATCTACAATTTTCCCCCAAATCAGTCTGTTACTGGTCAAGACCCCAACATTATTAGTTTTTATATTTCTATCGTCTAAGGCACTTTGTACCGTATCAATCCACCTACATTTTGGTCTTCCTCTAGGTCGTTTTCCTGCCAACATGGCAGAGAACACTTGTTTTGCTAATCTTTCCTCGCCCATTGTAGCTGATTTATTTAGAAGTATAACATCATCAGCATAAAGCAAAGAGCTGACATTAACATCTCCAATTCTGATATCATGTTTAATACCACTTTCCTTCATAATGTGATCCATATAGATAATGAATAACAGACCGGATAATGAACACCATTGTCTCACACCAGATTTAACATTAAACCATCTTCCTGTACTTCCTTCAGTTCTAACTGCTGACTTACAACTCAAATAAAGACTAAGTATTGCTTGATATAATGCCCCATTGACACCATATAACTGTAGTGTAGTGAGTAGCTTCTCTCTTGGCACCTTGTCATATACCTCTGCCAGATCGACAAAACATAAATACAGAACTTTGTTATATTCCCATGCTTTCTCAACTATTTGTCATAAAGTGAAGATCTGATCCTGACAGCCTCTATTTGGCCTGAATCCAGTTTGTTCTTCAACAAGCTTTTCTTCCACAATTCTTCTCAACTGTTTCTCAAGTATACTTGCATAGATCTTGCCAGTAGGGAAATACCTCTTAGGGATATTCCCCACTCAGTAGGGAAATACCTCTGTAATTCTCACATTCAGTTTTATTTCCCTTTTTATATATGGGTACTATTAGAGCTCTACTCCAATCACCAGGAATTTGTCCATCTGTCCAGGCTTTTCTGAACTATGCAGTGCAGCCACTGTAAGACTTTTATACCACCATACTCCAGCATTTCTGGTCGAATATTATCTACTCCTGCTGCCTTTCCACATTTCAAGCCTTTGATGGCTTTTTCTACTTCAAGTATGGATATGTATTCCTGACTGTATGCCTGTTGAGTGTTTTTTTTTATCACTGTGTTATCACTGCTTGTTTCATTTAAACATTTTTTCAAAGTAATTACTCAATACTTCAAGGATATTTTTTTTCTCTCCTGTTTTCATGTCACCTTTATCAGCTCTAACTTGTTTTTACAGCACTCTTTCCTCCATTTTAAAGCTTCTTCAACAATCTCCAGAATATCTTACCACCTTCTTGATATTTATTTTCAATGTTCTTGCCAAAGTCCTCTCATGACTTTTGTTTAGCTAGTTTTACACAGTGTTTAGCTATCTTACATTTCTCTCTGTATTCTCTAACAGCAAAAGCTGATTTACTTGCCAGGAACTTTTGATATGCTTTCTTCTTTTCCTTCACTTTTTAACTTCCTGTATCCACCATGGAGTTCTGATTTTTCTATCCTTGCAGACAACCTCACCACATGCCTCTCTAGATGAATCAATCAGGGTTTTCTTCAAGGCTTGCCACTGAATCTCCAAGGTTTGGTTCCTGTTCTCAAACTCTTATTTTTTCTTCAATAATCTTTACATATTTCAGTCTACAGTTCACATCTGAGAGCTGCTCAACTTTTATTCACTTTAAAACTTTCTTACACGTAATTCTTTTCAATATGAAATTCAATTTTATCATGCTCAAGACTAAATAGTGATCGCTATTTATCACTATTTAGTCAATGACACTTTTCTTATTCCTTGCCTCTTCTCCCCATGTGAATTTGTGCACATTTTTATGTTGGAACATGGTGTTAGTAATAACCAGTAGATGACCTGAGCAGAAATCCAACAAGTATTTGCCATTATTATTAGCTTTGCTCTTTTCTCAAAAATTTTCCCAAAATATTGTATGTCTGACAATCATTTCCTACCCTGTTATTTAGATCCCCAACAAGGACCAACTTTTCCTTTTTCATTTTGTTAGTAGCTTTCTCTAAAGCCTCAAAAAATTTCTACCTTAGTAGAACCTTCTGGGGACCATAGGCACAAATAAGTCTCATTGTCCAATTCCCCATTCTGATATTAGCCCACATCACTCTATTTGACACTGCCTGCCATTCAAGAAGATTAGCCTCTTATTTTGTATTGAATACTATGGCTACTCGTTTTCCTTGATTGTAATTTCCTGAATACAACGTTTTGTATTTATTGCTCAGAAAGATCTCACCAGTTTTTCTCTTTTTTGTTTCAGTCACCGCTATTATGTCGATCTGGTACTTATCTAATTCCTCAGCTAGCTCCATTTCTTTGCCATTCAGACTTCTTATGTTGATAGTACAGATCTTTAACTCTGGTGATGTTAAGTTGGGGTGTGCTTTCAGATTTGTTCCAGTAGCTGACTTTTTTGCTGTTCACCCTGGTTCCCTGGCAAAAAGAACGAGGGCCTTGTTTAAACAGGCAACGCTCCAATCGGCATGAAATTTTGTCATGTGGTACCATCATTTTGTATATTGGTTTAAGCCAATAAGAATACAATATGGTCGGCTAAATCCCAAATTGCCATCCCATCCTCGTTCATTCAGTATCCAGGTAGATACCCAACAGGGTGCACCACGAGAAGGTGAGGATTGGACATTACGCCAGAAGCCCTGGTCTGTTCTCCGCATTCCTTTAAAGGCTATGTGGAGGTCTCCTCTCAGTTATATAGCTTTGACCATTAAGCACCCCTTATGCAGATGTTATACTTTTAAATAAATCCAGCACAAGTCTGCAAGATTCTCTGACTAAATTGAATAACGTACTAAATTTGGTATGAAAATAAGCAATAACAAGGCAAAGACAATGAAAATATCAACTGCATAATGAATGAAGAACCTACAGAACAAGTAAAACATTTCAGCTACTTAGGCACAATTTTTAGTGAAGATGGCAAATTAAATATGGAAATAGACAATAGAATGAACAAAGGTGGTATGGTAAGAAGTCAACTGAATAAATTTATATGAAATAAGAGAGAAATTAGTGAAAACACTAAACTAGCTGTATACAAGACAGTGTTCAAAACCAGTTTTAACTTATGGATTTGAGAGCTGGGTCAGAAGTAAAACACTTCACCAAAGACTAGAGACCACAGATATGAGAGTCCTGAGAAAGATTAGAGGCGTGAATAGATGGCATCAATGGCAATATCATATTAAAATGAGGATATTAGGAAAGAACTTGACATTGTTAGCATCCAGGAATGTGTTAATAGAGCTAATCTCAGGTGGTATGGTCACTTAAACAGAATGGGAGAGGAAAAATTAGCAAAACAAGTGTTTTCTGCCAGGTTGGCAGAAAAAGACCCACAGGAAAACCAAGATGTAGGTGGATTGATACAGTAAAAAGGGTCTTAGACAACAGAAATATAAGATCTGATAATGTTGGAGTCTTGACAGATAACAGACTGATTTGGAGGAAAATTGTTGATAGGAAGTTAGTAATGATGTACATTCTTCATGTAGTACTATCATATCCTGTACATGTCAGGAATTTGATAATGATGAGAGCAATTTTGTTATATTATATAATGCTGACTGAACTTTGAAGCTAACAGTGCTTATGCACTGTTCAAAATGTATGATGGTGGCCTGAAACGTTATCGGCCTCGACAATAGATGGCAAAACTATCGGAATTTTTTTTTTCGAAGTTGGTACATCTGTCATAAGCATCCATGAGAAACTGAAAGTCACTCTATCAAGAAGTTTGTTTTATACAGCTGTCTAAATTCCTCGAAATGGATAAAATTGAGTATTGTGCAGTTATAAAATTATTTGTAAAAGGAGGTTTAACGACAAAAGAAATTCATTCAAAGTTCATAAAAGTTTATGGGCACTCTTCTCCTTTGTTTTCAATAATTAAGAAATGGGCTGGCAAGTTTAAGTGGCTGTACCAGCCTTGAAGATGATCCACATGAAGGACGTCCAAAAAAAGTATAACAAGAGCAGAAATAATTAATCAAGTGCATCATATGGTATTGGGTGACTGGCGAGTTAAAGTGTATGAAACTGCTGACACTATAGGCATTTCAAAAGAACGTATAGCATATATTTTGCATGAAGAATTGCAAATGATAAAGCTTTGTGAAAGATGGGTGGCAAGCTTGCTCACAGCAGATTAAAAACGCACTTGCATGAAAATCTCTGAACACTGCTTGGAGCATTTTAACAAGAATAAAACTGATTTTGTGTTTTGATTTATTACTATGCATGAGACTTGGATTCACCATTACACACCAGAATCCAAACAGCAGTCAAAACAGTGGACAGAAGCTGGTTGTTCAGCGTCAAAGAAGACAAAGTCAGTTCCATCAGCAGGAAAGGTCATATTAATTAGTGTTTTGGGATGCTAAAAGCATTTTATTATTATTATTATTAAGAGAGCCCTTCAGGGGGTCAGAGACTCATCGAGGGAGGCCACATACTACACACCCCAGTTCTTATTTATTCTTGAATTCATTCACACTGCTTGCACTCACAACATCCAATGGCAATCCATTCCATCATGCACTACCATCTGAGAGAAAAATCTAGCCCTCACACCCTTCTTGGCAGCCTTCATTCTCAGCTTCCAAGGATGCCCTCTCATCCTTTCCCACCCTCCAAAAATTGAAAAATTCCATCAATTGAAATCCTGTATGACCCTTTGAGAAGTTTGTAAGTCTCAATCATATCACCCCTCTTTCTCCTGTTTACTAGTGTCTGCAGTCTACAAATTCTCAATCTGTCTTCATAATCAGTATTCCACAATCCTGATATCATTTTTAACACTCTCCTTTGTACTCTCTCCAATATATCAGAATCATTAATTAAATTAATTTTGTTTATTAATTATCTTGAAAAGAGTAAAACAATAACTGGGTAATATTATTCTGTTCTTTTAACAAGACTAGACAAAAAAATTCATGAGAAAAGAGTCGGTTTGCAGAAGAAAAAATCATCTTTCATCAGGACAATGCACTTGTCCACAATGGTGTTTATCAATGGGAAAATTAAGGGATCTGAACTATGAATAGTTGGAACATCCATCCTGTTCCCCAGATTTGGCCCCCTCTGACTTCTATCTCTTTCCAAAACAAAAAATCTTCCTCGCTGGTCAGCATTTTCCTTCGAATGAAAAGGTGATTGCAGCTGTAGAGGAGAAATTTTACAGATCTTACTGATAACCACTACAGGGACGGGATAATGGCGCTGGAGCAGCACTCGAATAAATGTATTAGTCTTAAGGGAGATAATGTTGAAAAATAAAAATAATTTTCTAACTATAAATCCGTTTTTTCATTGTTATGCCGATAACTTTTCAGACCACCCACATACTGAATGAAAATAGTGGAAAGAAATTATTAATATTTGAGAATTTGTAAGCAGAGCATATCTTTAAAGTGTTATTATATTATTTAACCAAAATACGGATAAAGGATCAGCAGAAAAAAAAAAAAAAAAAAAACTTGTTTAAAAATAAAAATGGAATGCAAGAAACTTGAAAGAAAATCAAAACAACATCATGAATAGAAGACAGGAGTAATTCAGAAGGCAGAAATATTTCAGTTGACCATAGAACAAATTTAACAAACAATAGATCAATTCATATCCTGTACACTCTTAAAAGTAAGGTTGATTTCATTACATCAAAAACTAATATAACAAACTACTAAAAAAAAAACCATCAGCCCCAAAGGCAAAATTATTTTACAGAAAATTCACTATGGCAAACCAATACATAAACTATTCTAGTAGTACCTAGAATGAGAGTTAACTGTATATTCACAGAACATTAATGAATTTTATATTTCTATACTTATGTAATTGAATATGTATTACAGTTAAAAGCAAAATATATTATTATAAGTTCCTTTTCATTTAGAAAGGAATAAAGATATATATTATACTTAAGAATGAGTTATCCTCAAAATTAAATTTTAAAGGCTAAATTTTAATGCTAGCTTAATTGCATGGTAAGAATTAATTCCTACTGCACTTTAAGAATTAATAAACTCCCATTCTTGATAAGCTGAATTTATTATTCAACCAATCAAAGTCTGATAACAAACAGTAGGAATCAATACAATATTTTATCAGGCATTTATGAAAACTCACAACTCACTTTATTTTCCTTTTCTCGCATTACTTCTTCCAATAATTTGAACAACCTTAAAAAAAAAAAAATCCATGATTATTGTCCATATATCATGAAAAATGAATCATTTTTACACACACACACACACACACACAGACTAAAATTCACTCAACTATAAAAAAAAGTCTCACAGCACCAATGCTATTTGTAACTGAAATTCATTATAGCAAACATTCTGATATAAAAAAGTATTCCTTTGAACCCTACAAGTTTGTTAAAAGTGTCTTTACTCAGCAACAAGGAAGAATTCATAGGGCCTTCTTTCTGCTAATCTGGCAAGCAATATTACTACAAGGCTGCACAGGAAATCTAATCAAGAAGCTTTTTATTTTCATACATGATGTTAAATATACTTAAATTTTATAATAAGTTTCATACTTGATGTTAGCTATTTTCCTTCCTATAATCCATGTTGCTAAGAAGATTATATTTATTATTTAAAAGGGTACAAAAAGAAAAATCAGAATCTCATGGTTTACTCAGGAAGTTAAAGAAGCAGTCAAGGAAAACAAGAAAGTGTAATGAAAGTTCCTGAAAAGTCAGCTTGTACTACTCTTAAGAATATAGTGAAAAATGTAAGAAATCAGAGGTCTGTGTAAAACTAGCTAAACAAAAGTCATGGGAGGACTGGTAATAATGTTGAAAATAATTATCAGGATGATTGTAAAATATTCTGGAAGTTATTAAGAAACTGAGGAAAGAGTGCTGTAAAAGGAATCAGAATTGATAAACATGAGATGAAAACTGAAGACAGAGATATTCTAGATGTCTGGAGTAATTATTTTAAGTAAATGAAACAAGCAATGAGAGCATGGTGGAAGCAACACTCAAACAGGAATACATATCAATACTTGAAGTAGAAAAACCCATCAAAAATCCAAAATGCAGAAGGGCAGCTGGAATGGATGATGTTCGACCAGAAATGCTCAATTTCTGCACTATTCAGAAGTGCCTGGTCAGAAGGTTGAATTCCAAATGACAAGTAAAGAGCTTTCATATTATTTATCTTTAAAAAGGGATATAGAAAACTGAATTTGAGATTTGTGAACGTGCAAAATATGATTTGCCTACTGAATGTTAAGATTGATGCAAGCAAACTTGAGAAATGACTAAGAAAAATTGTGGAAGAGAAGCTTGAAGAAGAACAAGCTAGATTCAGGCCAAATAGAGGCTATTAGTATCAGATTTTCATTTTAAGACAAACAGTTGAAATCTCATGGGAATATAACAGGGTACCATGAGAAGCTGTTCAAGACACTATAATTATATGGTATAAATGTGACATTATATCAAGCAATACTTAATCTCTATTTGAGTTGTAAGTCGGCATTTACAAGAGTACACATTATCTCCACTGTTATTCATCATATATTGCGATGAATAACAGTGAAGATATTCACATTATGAAGGAAAGTGGTATTAAAATTGATATCAAAATTGGATATACTAATCTCAGCTCTTTACTGTATGCAGATGATGTTATGCTTCTAAATAAATCCAGTATAGGATTGCAGGATTCCCTGACTAAACTGAATAACTGCTGTAATAAACCTGATATGAAAATCAATAATAAAAAAACAAAGACAATGAAAATAGGCAGAAACATTGAAAACATCAATTGCATCCTGAATGCGGAACAAGTAAAGCATTTCAGTAAATGTATATGGAATAAGAAGGAAATTAGCCAAAACACTAAGCCAGCTTTATGCAAGGCAGTGTTCAAACCAATTTTAACTTATGGATCTCAGAAATGAGTTAGAAATAATACACTTGATCAAAGAAGGGAGATCATAGATATGGGAGTTCTGAAAAGGATTGGGGGGTGAACAGATGGTATCAATGGCAGTATTGAAAATGAGAATATTAGGAAAGAACATGATGCTGTTAGCATTCAGGATGAGTTAGCAGAGCTAATCTAAGGTTATTTAAACATAATGGGAAAGGTTAGCAAAAGTGTTGTTTATCAGAAACAATACCCAGAGAAATAACAAAATTTGGTGAACTGATACAGTAAGAAGTGCCTTAGAAGACAAATAAATAATCTGATAATACTAAAGTCTTGGCAGATAACAGATTCATTAGGAGGAAAATTGTAAATAGAGAAATTAGTAACAATGTAACCTTTTCATGTACTACTATCACAATATCCTCTGATATTGTGGTAGTACATCCCTGGAGGGTAATGTAAGGAATTTGATGATGGATACTGTTCTGATGTTTTTCCTCATAGCAATTACAATTCTTTTTATGTTAGTCTGTAATTCTTTTGTTAATTAACTCTTTCTTGTTGATGTATCTCACAATGATCCGTATTTCTCTGTTCAAGTTGATGCTCTAGACCAGTTCTTCCCAAACTTCTGGATGTTAGGGACCCCTTTGGAAAAATTAAAATATTTCACGGCCCCCTCGAAAAAAAATCATAATATAGACATATATTATTATAATATTTAATACAAAGCATATACAGCAAATATTGCAAAAATCAAATGTAAATATTACATTTTTAACATCTTACATACACATTTGATATGGCACATTATCTCATATTTTTATATAGATAGATAGATTGTTATTGTACATTTGCAGTACATGCACATAAAACGTAAACCGATTAGTAATAAAGAAAGAATTAAAAACATAAAAGAAGTTTAATAACAATTTAATGTGATGGATGTTGTTTCAATACTGCTACACCAATATCAGGTGAAATATTTGAAACTGCAATTCTTAGATTTCTGCTTTGAAATGAAACTTAAATGAATAGGCATATATTTACTAATATTCATTAAGCGCCGAAATACACAGGAAGCAAAATTTGTGAACCCGCACCAATGTGTGATTTTTTTCCCTATTAAAATATAAAAAATGACAAAAAATAAATAATAAAAATTAAATACCTTTCTTTTAAGATTAAAAAAAATCTACTTAGTCTTAAAAGATTTAAAATTTTTCATTATTTCATGCCCCCCCAACAAAACCCATGGCCACCAGGGGGGGGGTCGCGGCCCACAGTTTGGGAAGCGTTGCTCTAGACAGTGATTTACATATCAATTTCTGGTAAACAGCTATGCAAATTTATAAGGATAAATACTATTATCATATAATATCTTCCCATTTCATACATAATAATGTATAACTAGGAAGTGATCGCTATTTAGTTTTGAGCAGCATACAAATAAATATCATACTGAAAAGAAGAGTGTGTAACAAAGTTTTAAAATGAATCAAAGTTGAGAAGCTTTCAGAGGTAGG
This sequence comes from Typopeltis vanoorti, assembly GCF_054136105.1. NCBI lineage: Eukaryota > Metazoa > Arthropoda > Arachnida > Uropygi > Thelyphonidae > Typopeltis > Typopeltis vanoorti. The sequence goes on from NC_143555.1 coordinate 153,380,027, forward strand.
CTGTAGACTCAAATACACAAACGTCATTCAAGAAAAAAGAAAGAGTTTGAAAACAAGAACCAAACCTTGGAGATTCAGTGGTAAACCCTGAAGATTGATTCAGCAGAGAGACATGTGGTGAGATCTGTAAAGGATAGAAAAATCATGATGGATTCAGAAAATTAAAGAGGAGGGCAAGGAAAAGAAGAAAGCATATCAAAAGTTCCTGACAAATAAGTCAGCTTGTGCTCTCAGAATACAGAGAATGTAATACAGCAAAGCACTGTGTAAAACTAGCTAAAGAAGTCATGGGCAGACTCTGGTAATCACATAGGAAAGCTCTTCAAAACGCTACAGTTATATGGTGTAAATGGGACATTATCAAGTAATACATAGTCTCTATTTAAGCTATAAGTCAGCAGTTAGAATTGAAGGAGATACAGGAGTTTGGTTTGAAGTAAAATCAGGTGTGTGACAAGGGTGCAGATTATCTCTGCTATTATTCATTATCTATATGGATCATATTACGAAGGAAAGTGGTATTAAATCTGATATCAAAATTGGTGATTAATCTTAGCTCTTTAACTTTATAGCTGTTATACTTATGGATGAATCCAGTACAAGTCTGCAAGATTTCCTAGACTAAATTGAATAATGGTGTAATAAATTTGATATGGAAATCAGCAATAAAAAGACAAAGAAATTGGGCAGAAACATAAAAATATCAACTGTATCCTGAATGGTGAACCTATAGAAGTAGTAAAACATTTGGTCACAATTTTTAGCGATGATAGTAAATTAAACTTTCTTCAACTGGTTCCCTAGTTAATTGATCTCTGGCACAGGCAAGAAAGTTTTTTCTACCGGAAATGCAAGTTTTTCGTCCCTTAAACTCAAGAAAATCGACTGTATAATACACACTATTTCAGACAAAAACATATCCTGTTAGGATTAGGTACCAAGATATGGCTGCACTTTTCTGCCAGTCACTTCATCAGTTGCTGCATAATTAGTGATAGTCTTTGGCCAGATATCTCTGATTGGCTACAAATAGAGATCGTATTCCCCACTCAGTCTCCCAAATAGACAGAATTAAAATGCCTCACTTACTCCCTATAAGAGAATAAAAGGTATTAACTGATTTAGCTAATAAATTAAATATGGAAATAGACAACAGAATTAATAAAGCTGGTATGGCAGGATGTCAGCTGAATAAATTTATATGGCATAAGAAAGATATTAAGTAAAACACTAAATTAGTTGTATACAACAGTGTTCAAACCAGTTTTAACTTACAGATCTGAGAGCTGGGTTAGAAATAAAACACTTGACAAAAGACTGGAGACCTCAGATATCAGAGTTCTGAGAAAGATTAGTTGGGTGAACATATGGCATCAGTGGTAGGATCACATTAAAAATGAGAATATTAGGAAAGAACTTGCCATTGTTAGCATTCAGGAATGTGTTAGTAGAGCTAATGTTAGATGATATGGTCCCTTAAACAGAATGGGAGAGGAAAGATTAGCAAAACAATTGGTCTTTGTCAGGTTGGCAGGGAAAAGATCCACAAGAAGACCAAGATGTAAGTGGATTGATACAGTAAAAAGTGTCTTAAATGACAGAAATATATAAGATCTGATAATGTTGGAATCTTGACAGATAACAGATTAATTTGGAGGGCAATTGTTGATAAGAAGTTAGTAATTTTGTTACTTTTTCATGTAGTACTATCAGAATTATCCTGCATACTCACTGAATGTACATAACAGGAATTTGATGTTGTTGATAAAATATTATCTTCAATTAAAAAGAATCAATGCAAGAATTTTTATAGACTTTCCTATTGAAGATGTGTCAATTGCTATACATGGCAGAGTTCTTGCTAAACAGAGAAACTGAAAGAGAACACATGGCATAAGAGACACAGATCATGGAGACAATATTAACTAGTGTATAATTACTAAAATTAGGTTTTCAAAAATCACATAGTTATTACAGACTATGTGGAATACACAAATGAGTTAACTCTCCAGTTGTGTATTAAGTGATTTCCATGGAGTAGCCTTTATTTTGCTTCTTTCTACTGAGGATCTCACTTTTTCACTGTGCGATACTTGCATACATTGGATATATTATTTGTTTCACCTATTTTCATCAATAGAGGAAAGTTGTGATTACCTTCAGTGATTGGGATGAAGTTGCAGTTTTGCGTGTGATCTACCTCATGTGAACATTTTATGCTACAAGTTGAGATACCTTCTAAAAAATACCTAAGTGTTTTTGATAGACATTATTGATATTTTTATTATTGGAGGTACAGTTGAACTGGTGAGTTATTTATGTAGTTTGTAATGTATTTCATATCTTGAAGGATTTTGAGATTTTTATATAATTTAGAAAATGCTTACAGGCTCTTGATTCTTTTTATTTATGTTAGTTTTTTACATTCTTATATTTGATATCTGTTAGATTACATCCACATAATGACAGTAGAATCTGGTTTTGATGAAGAATACATACCAGGTATGAATGTAGGTAGTAAATAGAGTCGCCTGGCTTGGAAAATGTTCAATGCTAAGAAGAAGAGAGCTCCCGACTTGGAAATTTTGTGCTTTGTGAAACAAAGTGGTTATATTTGTAATTTTCTTTTGTATACCAGAAAAAAGAACAGTATACAATAAAAAGTTTGATACTTTACCAGTAATCACTAAAAGTGATCTTCACCAATTGGATCGTGTTTTGGGTAAAGGTTACTGTGTCATTACAGTGGATAATTGGTATATGTAACCAGATCTTGCAGACTCACTTGTAAAAGAGAAGATGGATATTTTTGATACAGTGAATAGTAACCGAAAGGATCTCCCAGAAGAAGAAGAAAAGATAACCTGAAAAAGGGCAAAGTATTAAATATTGTAATATTAAAAATGTAGTACTATCATAGTATCCTGTATACTCCTTGAGAATACATTAGGAATTTGATGATGACTATAAATTCATAATTATTTTAAATCTAAAGTATTTCAAGAAAAGAAGACTCTTAGTTCCACCACAGGAGTCTATTTGTGAGAATAAGTGGATGTAGAATAGGGAATTTTCACATTCTTTGAATATTCAGAATATTGGATATATTCAGATATCATCCAAAATTCCAAACAACTGAGACACGAAAGATATTTTTTGTTTGAATACACTAACAAAATGTTGGTGTATCCTCTCCCCAACAGAAAGGGCTGTAGATTTAAATCCCACCATGGACATGAATGTTTGATTGTCTTTAGGTGGGAAATGAATTTCACTTCCCAGCATAAGACTACTGCCCTGCATACTAGAGGCCTGCAATATTTGGTCTCTAGAACAGGGTTTCCAGACTATGTAAGAATATGTATAAAGGATTTAATTAAACAAAAAACAATCCTTAGCCCACTCCCAGTACAATTGTACTATAGGTTTACAAAAGCCTCTAGCAGGTAGGAGCCACATGCAAACAATATGAAGGACTCTTCCAAATTAACAAAGCAACATTACAAGTCAATTTCTAAATTTCTTCTACCATCTTGTCTCATCATCATCAAATTCCTGCCATGTACCCTCAAGGGGTGTACAGGATATGATAGTACTACATGAAAAATTTACATCATTACTAACTTCCTATCTACAATTTTCCTCCAAATCATTCTGTTACTTGTCAAGACTCCAACTTAATTAGATCTTATATTTCTATCGTCTAAGGCACTTTGAACCGTATCAATCCACCTATATCTTGGTCTTCCTCTAGGTCGTTTTTATGCAAACCTGGCAGAGAACACTTGTTTTGCTAATCTTTCCTCGCCTATTCTGTTTAAGTGACCATACCACCTGAGATTAGCTCTGCTAACGCATTCCTGGATGCTGACAATGTCAAGTTCTTTCCTAATATCCTCATTTTTAATATGATATTGCCATTGATGCCATCTGTTTATGCCTATAATCATTCTCAGCACTCTCATATCTGCGGTCTCTAGTCTTTGGTCAAGTGTTTTACTTCTGAATCACCTCTCATATCCATAAGTTAAAACTGGTTTGAACACTGCCTTGTATACAGCTAATTTAGTGTTCTGACTAATTTCTCTCTTATTCCATATGACTTTATTCAGTTGACTTCCTACCATACCAGCTTTGTTGATTCTGTTGTCTATTTCTATATTTAATTTACCATCTTCAGTAAAAATCATGCCTAAGTAGCTGAAATGTTTTACTTGTTCCACAGGTTCTCCATTCACAACCCAGTTGACATTTTCAATGATTCTGCCTATTTTCATTGTCTTGTGTCTTTTTATTGCTGACCTTCATACCATATCTATTACAAGAGTTATTCAATTTAGTCAAAGAATCTTGCAGACTTGTAGCGGATTTATTTAGAAGTATAACATCGTCTGCATAAAGCAAAGATCTGACATTAACATCTCCAATTCTGATATCATGTTTAATAACACTTTCCTTCATAATGTGATCCATATAGATAATGAATAACATAGGGGATAATGTACATCCTTGTCTCACACCAGATTTAACATTAAACCATCTTCGTGTACTTCCTTCAATTCTAACTGCTGACTTACAACTCAAATAAAGGCTAAGTATTGCTTGATATAATGCCTAACTGACACCGTATTGAATAGCTTCTCTCTTGGCACCATGACCCATATGCCTTTTCCAGATTGACAAAATTTAAATACAGATCTTTGTTATATTACCATCATTTCTCTACTATTTGTCGTAAAGTGAAGACCTGATCCTGACAGCCTCTATTTGACCCGAATCCAGCTTGTTCTTCAAGCTTTTCTTCCACAATTCTTCTCAACCATTTCTCAAGTATACTTGCATAAATCTTACCAGGGACACTCAGTAGGGAAATACCTCTGTAATTCTCACATTCAGTTTTATTTCCCTTTTTATATATGGGTACTATGAGAGCTCTACTGCAATCATTGGGAATTAGTCCCTCTGTCCAGGACTTCTGAACTATGCAGTGCAGCCACTGTTAGACTTTTATACCACCATACTTCAGCATTTCTGGTCAAATATCATCTACCCCTGCTGCCTTTCTACATTTCAAGCCTTTGATGGCTTTTTCTACTTAAGTATGGATATGTATTCCTGACTGCATGCTTGGTCAGTGTTTTTAATCACTGTGCTGTCGTCACTGCTTGTTTCATTTAGCAGTTTTTCAAAGTAATTACTCCATACTTCGAGGATATCTTTTTCTCCCGTTTTCATGTCACCTTTATCATCTCTAACTCCTTTTACAGTACTCTTTCTTCCATTCCTAAGCTTCTTCGACAACCTCCAGAATATTTTGCCACCTTCTTGATATTTATTTTCTATATTCTTGCCAAAGTCCTCCCATAACTTTTGTTTAGCTAGTTTTGCACACTGTTTAGCTTTCTTACATTTGTCTCTGTATTCTCTAAGAGCACAAGCTGACTTATTTGCCAGGAACTTTTGATATGTTTTCTTCTTTTCCTTCACTGCCTCTTTAACTTCCTGTGTCCACCATGGAGTTCTAATTTTTCTATCCTTGCAGACAACTTCACCACATGCCTCTCTAGCTGAATCAATCAGGGTTTTCTTCAAGGCTTGCCACTGAATCTCCAAGGTTCGTCCTGTTCTCAAACTGTTTCATTTTTCCTTCAATAATCTTTGTGTATTTTACTCTACAGTTCACATCTGAGAGATGCTCAACTTTTATTCGCTTTAAAACTTTCTTATATGTTATTCTTTTCAATATGAAATTCAATTTTATCCTGCTCAAGATTAAATCTCTTCCAATTTCAAATCCTCTGTACACTCTGGTGTCCTGCACCAGGGAGAAAACATCACTATCAACAACAACATAATCAATGAGACTTTTCTTATTCCTTGCCTCTTCTCTTCATATTCTGAAAAAGTATCAACTGATTCCAACTCCTATCGACAAAATTTCTTCTTTATTACCTTCTACAAAGGATAAACTGTCTTCTCTATCTTTGGCTGGCGTTTACCAAATACCTTGCGAATGCAATGTCTCTTATTTTGGACAAACGGGCTGTTCTTTGGAAAAAAATAATAAAAGAACATCAATATTATATTGATTATAACAAACCTCTGAAGTCTGGTCTGGCGCAGCACAGTATTGACTCTACTCATAGCGTCCAGTGGGATAAAGCAGTTCTCCTCCATAGATGCAGATTCAAATATGAACGCTTATTCAAAGAAAGTTGTGAAACTATCTTACACTGACCGAATTTAAATAGAAATAACTATATGTCTCTCTCAAAGCAATGGGAGACTTTTATCTTATGTAAAAAATCATTTATCTTAATAGATTAAATTTGTTATTTCTATTATTTCCTAGCAAGCGGTAACAATTGTATTTTAATAAGTGATCCAGCGAATGTTTGCCTGTATTCCCTTCCTATTAAAGTTACTGAAGATGTACTATTATTTTTAGTACGAAATATCTGTCTTTTTACTAATTAAAGATTTCAATGTGGTTTTTACGTGTTACTTTATTATTTAATTACTATGCCACAGTTTCCACTAAAAATCAGAATTATACTTCATTAGTTTGCCATAGTCAGAATGAACTGTATATTAAATTCATTTTAGAAATTATGGACTTTACAACCATGTTATAAATAACAATTTTAATTTTTCGACATTTCGACCATCATATTAAGGTCATCATCTGGAGTATTCACAAATATACAAAGATAAGCTGAGTTACATTTCACACAGTATGCTAAAGAGAATGATTTGATCAACAGTTATTCTACTGGCATGACCTCTAGTAAAAATATAATATATATATATATATATATATAAATACAAATAAAATAAAAATTAATTAATTAGAAACTACCTCAAAGCTATATTCTATTTAAGATAACATCAGAGAATCACGTTGGAAGTTTTTTCCACTTGGTTAGACTATAATAAATTTAGTTTAATCCTTTATCAAAGTGCAAGCAAAAAAAGTTTGCACCTGAAATATCTTCAGGACTGAAGCAGCACGTGGTAAAGGTAGACCAAGCTCTCATTACTCCTTGTCTTGGTATCATCTCCCATAATGCAAAGCACATCTCCTTGCGGACATGTATAATGCTATGCATTAAGGGAAGGGCCAGTACCCAGACCGGTTCTGACCTTTACTGAGGTCTCGTTAGTGGGAGCCAGAGGTGGTGATACCACCTTGGTATCACCACCTTGTTATCACCAGAGGTGGTGATACCAAGGTGGAAGCAATGGAGAGGTCATATTTACCTATCCAAGTTGCCCTTGTATAGGTAAATCATATTTACCCCCCTCCCCCGGCGCATATTTCCCGATGTTTCCTGATGTCAGGAAACATCAGGAAATATTTATAAATAGTTATAAAACCGTGTTATAAATTGTTATTTATAACACGGTTGTAAAGTCCATGATTTCTAAAACGTATGCTGATCGCCATGTAAGACTAAAAGAAAGGAACTGTATATTGAACTTAGTTCTTTGCTTTAAGCAGATATTATACCAATCTTTAGTAATATAAATCCATTGCAAGTTTTCAGGACAACTGAAGGACTATCTGCTTCAGCAAATCTGGTATAAAGATCAGAAATAAAAAAAAACAAATGTGAAAATAAGGCAGTAACATGGCTTTCAGGTTTTTTCCATGTTTTCAAAAACATGATGCATTCTTAGTGATGACACTAAAAAAACACCTAAACCTTTTCAGCTCTTTAGGTTAATTTTTTGTGGAGAATGCAAATTAAATATGGATGATGGATAATAGAATAAGCAAAAATGTGGAGAGCAAGCTGAATAAATTCACATGGAATAGAGAAATTATGTAATTATGTTAATAAACAAGAATAGTGTTCAAACCATTTTTATTTATGGATCTGAGTGTTGAATCAAATAATGTAATAACAATCAAATAATAATGTACAAGAAGCAGTGATGGCTAAGAGGAAGGCAAAGCAGAAGTGGAACGAGTCAAGAGTAGAAGAGGACAGAGAGAAAAAGTGAGAAGTCAAGAGAGTTGTTGCATAGGTGAAGGCCATGGCATATCAAGACCGTTATGATCAATTAGAAACAAAGGAAGGACAGAGAAAGATTTATCAATTGGCAAAATGTAGAAATAAGGCATCAAAGGACATCGTACATGTGAGGCAGATCAAAGACTCTGGAGGAAGGGTATTAAGGAGGGATGTGAATATAAGAAACAGGTGGAGAATATACTTTGAAGGGCTTTTGAATGAAGAAAATGCAAGGACTCACAGAGAAGATGTGTGGCCTTATGAGGGGATGGAGCAGAACATTAGTAGGGTGGAAGTGAAGGAAGCCATAAAGAGGATGATGAAAGGAAAATCGGTGGGTCCTGACAGTATCCCAGTGGAGGCATGGAAGGCACTGCGGGAAGAGGGAATTGACCTGCTGTGGGACCTGTTAATAAAAGTTTGTCAACAGGAAAATATACCTGAGGAATGGAGGGAAAGTACTCTTGTCCCCATCTACACGAGTAAAGGGGATGCCCAAGACTGTAAGAATTACAGAGGAATAAAGTTGATGTCCCACACAATGAAAATCCTAGAGAGGGTTCTTGATGGAAGAATAAGGAAGGAGGTGGAGATTGCAAAGGAGCAATTTGGCTTCATGCCTGGTTGATCGACGACAGATGATGAAAAAGTTTCGAGAGAAGCAACAGAGAGAAGGGAGCTACATCTAGTATATATTGATCTGGAGAAAGCGTATGATAGAGTGCAAAGACAAGATGCCTGGATGTGTCTGAGGGAGAAGAAGGTGCTGGAGGAATATGTCAGGTTGGTGCAGGAGACGTACAGAAATGTGAAGACAAGAGTTCGAATCTGCCTGGGACAGACAAAGTTTACCAGTGATAGTTGGCATGCATCAAGGGTCAGCATTAAGTCCGTTCCTGTTTAATATTGTAATGGAGGTGGTGATGGAGGAGGTGAGAGAAGACGCGCCTTAGACTACGCTGTATGTAGATGACATCATGCTGTGTGCAGAATCAAGAGAAGAAGTGGCAGCTAAACTGGAAAGTACTGGAAGAGATAGGTATGAGACTGAGCAGAAGAAAGACAGAGTATATGTGTTGCAAAGTGGATGGCAGCCAGGAGACAGATCTGGAGCTGGAAGGAAATATCAGGAAGGTCAGTGACTTTAGATATTTAGGTTCAACAGTGAAAGAGGATGGCAAGGCTGAGAAGGAAGTGGGATGCAGGATGGAGGAACTGGGATGCAGGATGGAGGAACTGGAGAGAGATGTCTGGAGTGCTATGCAATAAGAGGGTGCCGATCAATCTAAAAGGCAAAATCTACAGGACAGTAGTGAGACCACCTATGACGTATGCTACGGAAACTGTGGCCCTGAGGAAAAATAACATCAGCAGGATGGAGGTAGCAGAGATGACAATGCTTAGTAAATGTGCAGTGTCACCACAAAGGATCATCTGAGAAATGACTATGTAAGGGAAACAGTGAAAGTTATGAACCTAGGAGCAAAGATACAGGAGGAAAGGTTGAGATAGTTTGGTCATGTGATGAGGAGGGAGGAAGAGTATGTGGGAAGAAAGGTCATGCAGATGGATGTGCAGGGGAGGAGGAAGCACGGATTGATTCAGCCAGAGAGGCATGTGGCAAGGTTGCCTGCAAGGATAGAAAAATCAGAACTCCATGGTGGACACAGGAAGTTAAAGAGGCAGTGAAGGAAAAGAAGAAAGCATATCAAAAGTTCCTGGCAAATAAGTCACCTTGTGCTCTTAGAGAATACAGAGACAAATGTAAGAAAGCTAAACACTGTGTAAAACTAGCTAAACAAAAGTCATGGAAGAACTTTTGTTTAACAGTAAGAACATAGAAAATAAATATCAAGAAGGTGGCAAAATATTCTGGAGGTTACTCCAAATCGTCAGTCACTAAAGATGGTCGCCTGCTCCGTTCATCATCGTGCATACCTGTCCTTCCTTCATTAAACAGTCTTACCCATCGATTTTACATGTGGCAGGTGATTCGATTTTTTTAGACATTATAAACACACACCAAGAATGTCCGAAAATGGAACCAACAAACTCAGCACGCATGCACACCATTGCGATCGCAGCGCTGCAGTGAAAATAGTTAAAAACGGAACTTACTTTCTGGATGTCCCTCATATAAAACTGGACTATATATTTTATCCAATGTAATATGGACATCAGAAAAGAGATCAATAATTACATTCAAAACATGAATTGTCCAAACTTGAACAGCTCTGATTGCATGCCAATTTCAATTTCGGAAAGCAGTTACTATTAACTGTTCATAATTTTTTTATTTTTTTATTTTATTTTAAATACTGATTAGGTTATTTAATTTTAACTGCAGAAGCTATATTATTGGTTCCTTTGAACTCTAATACTGCATTTCGCTCAGCTGTGACCGAGTGACAAGCCCATAAGTACATGCTATGTGACTTATATCTTATCATTCATGTTTTGAACGTGTGTTACCGATCCCCTCTTTTCTTCCTAATGATGTCCATGTTAGATTGGATGAAATATATTGGAGAGTTTTAATAAATTCTATTTTTTATACATGTGTTACCCATGTAAATATTTAGAAATATGTCAAGTGCACATATTCCTTTAAAATGCTTGATAATTGTATTAGTGTTGCAATTTGTTAATTTTCTTTTATCTGTGTACTTTATTTATCTAAACATATCAGCATAATTCTGAAGGGATTTCAAATATGTAGCTGAAAACTTTTTCGATATTATTTTTCCCTATCTCAGTCAAATCTAGATTAATGTGTGCAGATCTGGTTAGCTGGGAAGAAGTGGTGGAGAGGATCTATAGGTGAGTAATAAGTAGAATGCTCTATATGAGGATAAATTGAGGATTTGAGAGTTCCAGAAATTAACTGTTAGGTGGGACATAATAGAAATGCATAAATTACTAAAATGGTTTTAAAGGACTGATACAGAGGGAAATTTTTCAATACATGACTGGCAGGTGGGTGTATGTGAGGGAGAATAAGTATTCATCCCTGAAATTGAGTAAGGGTGTGGTTAATAAGAGCATCAGGACTAGATTTTTTACTTGGAGTATGGTAAATAAGTGGAATGGGTTACCAGAATCTGCTGCAAGTGTTTTGTCAATGAATGAGTTCAAGGAGAGGTATAAATATTGTGTGAACAGTTAGTATGGATTAACCTCCTGCAATGATTCTGCAGGCATCTTCATGAAGGAAAATGCCTGCAGTTGCAATGTTACATGAAAGGCATTCTGATGAGGAAACCAAAGTGTTTCCCCCCCCCCTCTCTTTTTTTTTTAAATAAAACTTAAGAGCACTGCCCTAATGGGAAAGTGTTTCTTCTTTTTAAAGAGGCCATGGGTTCAAATGCCACTGTGGACATTTATGTTTGTGAATGTCTTTAGGATAGATGAATTTTGCAGCAGGTGTTAAGATTATTGCCCTTGCTTACTGAAGGCCTGGAAGTGGTTTGAAAAATTCCCATGTGTTTGATCCCTAGATAGGGTTTCAAGTTTATCTTACTCTTAGTCCAACTACATCATTAATATATCACAGGAAAAGTTTACAAACTTTCGTGGATGCAATTCACATAAAAAAGACCAAGTAGATAACAAAATCCTACTAAGCATGGTTGGTTCTCTAGCCAATTAAGCTTTGCTATATTGCTATTCTATTTTTTCACAGCAATAAGGATGAATGCTGAATTACAATCTACTCAAGATAAATTATAATGGACATGTCTTTCCTCAAGAGCCAGTTCTGCATAGCCTAAATATGGAAAGACATTCACAAGTTTTCTTACATGCCTTGATGCACCTAGGATTGAAGGAATGTTCATAATTATTTCTAGATTTGAATGCCACTTGGATATCATGACCCAGTAAAATCTTGGAAGTTGCTTTATGGACACCAATCCTTGTGAGTGCATCTTTTACTACTGGCTATTTTTGTTCCAATGATGCAGGTTCTCTTAACATGCCAAGTGAAATCTGGATTAAAATTGATATGTTAAATACCTCCACAATGTTCAATGTTTTGCAAAAATTCAAAAAGTACTTGCCCTTAATGTTACACACACACACACACATATATATCTTACACATACAAAAGACAGAAGGACCTATTGTAAATAAATGGCATATTTGGGTGATTATATTTTAACTAAGATATCTCAGAAAGCATTCCTTCTTGTTCAGACATTACTGTGAGCTGGATAGTGGTGACCAATCCAAAAATCTAAGAAATTCATATGATTGCTTACTTTTTTTTTTTTTTTAATCATATTCTATTTATATCAAATGTTAAAAAAATGCTTTCTCGTCACAGTACTGTAATAAGAAATGCCTTTCACATAATGGCAACAAACGAAACAAAACAACAATACAGTGTAATAGATTACAGAAATTTTTTTTTCATAGTGCATAGGGAATTTCCTCAGAATAACAGTGTACCAGTGGTGCATTAGTCAGGGATTAAAGCACTGTGGGTTCTTTTAATGGTTTGTATAGTGAAAGTCAACTGTAATTTTTTTTAAAAAAAAAGCTTTCTATAAACTGTTATTAATAAGTTGGTTGCTATATTTTATATTGTGAGGTGCATATTTCTACACTTTTTTTTTTAATGAATTAATATCTTTCAGTTTCTAGTATCCTTTCCTCACAGATAGTTGGATTTTATCACTGAAACATAAAGAATGATAAAATCACTTTCATTTAGATAAATATAATCTGTTCACTTTTAATCATAGGAAGGTGATGAAGCATTTATCACAAGACAATTTTTATTTACATTTATATGTGTGATCATATAAATGTGAATTATCTAATCATGTTTCAAACAGAGTTGATATTATCTTAATTTTAAAAATAAAAAACCTATAAATATTAAACTTTCTCAATGCTTACAAATGTGTTGATGTTCTATAAATTCTTCATGGTGTGTGTGGGGGAGGGTGGTCAAATTCAGCAACACTTAAAAAATTTAATATAATGAAATCATTACAAAAATAAAAGCTCACTTGTCATTTTTTTCATGTTCTTGACAGACATCCACAATTTGCATAATATTATGATTAGCACACAGCTGAAGCGCTCCAATATTTATCTGTATATAGTCTACAAGAAAATCTTCTGCCAATGCACGGACCTCCTTAGGCCATGTAGCACTCCACATAAGTGTTTGACGATCCGGCTAAATAATACAAATAATGATAAAACTATCTTCATATGGAAAAATAACCTATCCATCCATATAATATAATAATGCAAATAATAATGATAAAATTATCTCCACAAGGAGAAAACCATTTATCAATTAATACAAATTAACTTTACATTAAAAAATTAGAATTTTTGCACTTCCAAACATATATTACTCCTGATAATGATCTTATTTATTATTATTATTACTACTAGAAATTGAGTTAACTGGTTATTAACAAAAAAAATATATACAAGGAGACGCCAACTAATTTCACAACCAAAGGACAGTTGGTTTCTTCAGAGTAACTAAATGCCTTTCACATAATTTGTTGAAAGTTTAAATACATAATCTGTATTTTTTTTTAATCTATTTTACAATGACAAGAGGAAAAAAATTATCATAAAAAAAACTGAGAGACAGCCATTATAGTTTTAAAAAAATCAAAGCACAAGGTAGCAATCAACATCATCTGTTTTCAAGCATTGTTTGGAGATTATTAGCTGAAAAGGTGAAGTCAGGTATATTAAGTGATCTTCCTTTAGCAAACCCATGCTGTCCAATAAAGAGAATTCTCCTGCCAAGAATTCAGAGCTTAGTTAAGTTCTGAATTCTTGTCTCCACTAGTTTCTCCAACACCACAACTTCTGACAAGCAGATTTGCCTATAATTCGAAGCCCTAGTCTTATAAAGCAAAACAATTTTGCCCTCTTTCCATTCCTTTGGAACTTGAGTCAATCTAAGACTCATGTTAAAATGGTAAGTTAAAGCAGTTGTTAACTGTCTGAAACATTTCCTCAAGACATGCAATAATATACCATCAAGTTCTATGGCCTTGTTGACATCAAGTTTACTCAATTCCTCATATACCTCCTATCACTCACAATGAGTGATTCCTCACCCATTTGCACTGCTTTCAAGTTTTGCATTGTGTTACAATAACAAAATACTTTACTGACCTGCTCATTTAACACCTCTACTATATCCTCCATAGTGTTCATCATTCTTCCATTACCACTGACCAACATCATCCTCCCATAATTATTCTTCCTTCTACTGGCCACATATCGAAAAAAACTCCCTATGATTTGAGACATTCAAATTGCTAAAGGGTTTCTATAGGATTAATTCAGAGGATATTTTTGAGATCAGGACTGGTGGTGGTGGGAGAACTAGGGGACACCTATGGAAGCTGGGCAAGAGTGTGGTTAGCAAGGGTGTTAGAGCTGGGTTCTTTACTTTTAGAGTGGTAAAAAGTGGAATAAGCTGCCAGTCTGTTGTGGGTGCTATGACGGTGGATGAGTTCAAGGCAAGGTATGATAGATACTGTGAGAATGTCGTATAGTTGTGTGGACATGATGTTTAGGGCCTCCCTCGATGAGCCAAAGGACTCCCTGGAGTCACCCGTAATAATAATTTCTTTTAGCCTTATTTGCTAATGCTGCTTTCAATGAATCATTCACAAGGATTGGTGTCCATAAAGCAACTTCCAAGATTTTACTGGATCATGATATCCAAGTGGCATTCAAATCTAGAAATAATTATGAACATTCCTTCAATCCTAGGTGCATCAAGGCATGTAAGAAAACTTGTGAATGTCTTTCCATATTTAGGCTATGCAGAACTGGCTCTTGAGGAAAGACATGTCCATTGTAATTTATCTTGAGTAGATTGTAATTCAGCATTCATCCTTATTGCTGTGAAAAAATAGAATAGCAATATAGCAAAGCTTAATTGGCTAGAGAACCAACCATGCTTAGTAGGATTTTGTTATCTACTTGGTCTTTTTTATGTGAATTGCATCCACGAAAGTTTGTCAACTTTTCCTGTGATATATTAATAATGTAGTTGGACTAAGAGTAAGATAAACTTGAAACCCTATCTAGGGATCAAACACATGGGAATTGTTCAAACCACTTTCAGGCCTTCAGTAAGCAAGGGCAATAATCTTAACACCTGCTGCAAAATTCATCTATCCTAATGTGAGTAACCTGGTAAGGTGACTCACCTTCCTTGCTCTTCATACTCCTCACATAATCAATTATTGCCACTCCATCTTGTGCTGCCTCCACAATGCTCTTTTCTTCAATATTCGTCTCTTCAGGCATCCATTTTATGCCTACCTTATTTAATTTCCTAACTCAGTCATTCCCTCTGCTGGATAGGTCCTGAGTAGAGACAAAGCACCACTGATTTCCTTCCCATCCAATTCCTCATTCTATGCTATCGCTACAAGCTGCCTCCCAAGTTTATCATAATCATCTGTCTGTCATAGTTCCACATAGAACCATTTCTAACAAAAGTCCTGATATGGCTGGCCATCATCCAAGTGATCATTTCATGGTCACTTTTTCCAACTGGAGGAAGATGTGACACTTCATTTAAAATAATATCTTCTGATCAGATGATCAAATTTAAGACCTTTGATCCATGTGTAGCTTCAGTTACGTACTTGTTATAATAATTCATCATCATCAAATTCCTGACATAAGATGCACAAGATATTATGATAGTACTACATGAAGAACTTATGTCATTACAAACTTCCAATCACCAATTTTCCTCCAAATCAGTCTGTTACCTGACAAGACTCCAACATTATGAGATCTTATATTTCTATCTTCTAAGGCACTTTTTACTGTATCAACCCACCTACATCTTGGTCATCCTGTGGGTCTTTTTCCTGACAACCTGGCAGAGAACACTTGTTCTGCTAATCTTTCCACTCCCATTCTGTTTAAGTGACCATACACCTCAAATTAGCTCTGCACACAACTTCTGGATGCCAACAATGTCAAGTTCTTTCCTAATATCCTCCTTTTTAATATGATATTGTCACTGATGCCATCTGTTCATGCCCCTATCTTTCTCAGGACTCTCATATCTGTGGTTTCAAGTCTTTGGTAAAGCATTTTATTTCTGACATAGCTCTCAGATCCATAAATTAAAATTGGTTTGAACACTGTCTTGTATACAGCTAATTTAGTGTTTTGACCAATTTCTCTCTTATTCCATATAAATTTATTCAGTTGTCTATTTCCATATTTAATTTACCACCTTCACTAAAACTAAAACTAAAGAGCTAAAATGTTTTCCTTGTTCTAAAGGTTCACCACTTAGGATGCAGTTGATGCTGTCAATGTTTCTGCCTATTTTCATTGTTTTGAAAGGGGTACAATTCTAGCTAGCCTCCTCGTGGTGCACCCTGGATAACGCTAAAGAGCTAGAACGAATTGGCAACCAGACTATCTTCTCGATCTCCTAGTTACAGCACACATGAACTCAAGCACACGAATTAGCTCTCTTAAGGGCAAGATGACTAGAAATATTTGCCCTGTTGTCAGAATTTGCCAAATTAACATTGAGGATATATGTAGAGCAAAATGTGAATACCTCTCAAAGATTTTATATGACTACAATGTCGACGTTGTTCTTATTCAAGAGACTCACTGTAAGGATGAGGATCAGCTTCACCACAGGGGCTGAATTCCTGGTTATGTTATCATTAGAACCATTTACCATCATGCACATGGCCTCCACCTATGCACATAGTACCCTAGAAGGTTCCCACCTCATAACAACCACATTGTCAGTGGCGTGCATCTGACAACAACTATGACAGGGAACATAACCATTACCAACGTGTACTAACTCCTGCCCTGTTGTGGCCTCCAAAAGTTCTACCAATGTACAACCTCACTGGCATGATAACATACATTCCCTACATTTTTCTAAACTGCCACCCCCTATCCAAACCCTGGTTCTCCAAAAGATGTGCAAAGGCTGTACAAATGAAAAATCAGGCATACCACAACTGGCTCAAATTAAGAACTCCATCCTCCTTCAGTGCCTATATTGAAGCCAGAAACAGATGCAAAAAATTATCAGTGATTCCAAATCAGAATTTGAACGGGCAAAAAGAAGGAAACTTGCACCCTCTAGCTGCAGCCATGCCTTTTGGTCTCTTGACAAAGCAACTGGTCGCAATTTTTGCCCTACACTACTTCCACCCCTATCATACCCAGATGGCTCAACTGTAACATCACCCACAGAAAAAACTCATCAGGAGATGAGTTTTTTCTGTGGGTGATGTTACAGTTTCACACTGACTTCACACTTTGCCTCCAATGCATGCATAACTGACAATGGCATTCCAACTGCCCAACATACAATGCCCCCTGCATCCTTTTGCCAGAAAGAGATTATAAACCTATTGTCAAAATTAGACACAAAAAAAGTTCCTGGACCTGATGGCATTCCTAGAATTGTCCTGAAGGTCTGTGCAGCAGAACTGACTCCTATCCTGTGCCATCTGTACACACGTTCTTACTTCACTGGTGTATATATATCCCAAAGCCTGTAAATTGGCTATATTCAACCCATTCCCAAAAAGAGTGACAAATCGTTGCCTTCTAACTACCACCCTATCTCACTCACCTCAATCCTATCTAAAGTGATGGAGAAAACCATCAATTCTCAACTCCTACTCTACCTTGAAGGCACCCAGCTATTAAGCGACCACCAGTACGGATTCTGTCGATGCTGATCAACAGGTGACCTGCTCTCATATCGCCCATCTCTGGACATATGCCATGGAAAAATTTGGTAAATCCCAAGTAGTTGCACTTGATATCTCTAAAACCTTTGACTGGGTCTGGCACAAAGGCTTACTATGCAAACTTCCATCATTTGGACCGTCTCAGGACTTCTGCAGATGGATTGCCAGCTTCCTGTCTGGACACACTATGTGTAATGGTAGATGGCTCTCTATCCTCCCACTATCCAACTAATGCTGGGGTCCCACAAGGTTCAGTTCTCTCACCTGAACTTCCTTCCTTCTATACATTAATGACCTACTTCAGTTGACCTCCAACCCAATACACAGTTTTGTAGATGACAGCACATTGCACTCCTCCCTTTCATTTGATAAACCTTACCCTACACAACTCACTTCAACCCACAGAACATCAACCACAACTTCCCTTAATTCAGACCTCCAAGACATCCTCTGATGGGGCTCAGATAACCTCGTCAACTTCAACGCTGGTAAAACCCAGTTCTGTCTTATTTCCCACAAAAAAGAACCATTTTCCCCCAGTATTATTTTTGATAACACTAAAATTCCCAGAACAGATGAAATTTCTCTTCTCTGAATTACCATGACATCAGGCCTCTCCTAGCATAAACACATCACAACCATTGCATCCTCAGTATCACCTTGGTGCACCTTTACTTCACTTCAAAACAGCCGTTAACCTTATACAAATCACAAATCTGCCCAGCTATCGAATACTGTTCCCACATTTCGAGTGGGGCTCCAAAAATCCCCTCCCCTCCTTTTTAACTTATACATTGCAGATTTGCCTAATACAGCCTCCAAGAAGTTTTGCTATGCTGATGACATTGCTGTAGTCACTAGACACACCAATTTTACAATGGAAGATACACTAACAAATGACCTTGCAGCCCTAGATGAAGACGTCAGCAAATGGAGATTATACCCAAATCCTAGCAAAACAGAAGTTTTATGCTTCCACCTGAACAATCACCAGGCTAACAAAGAACTCATAGCCTACTTCAACCACAAACTGCTAAGCTAAATATCCAGGCATCACTTTGGATATAACTATCTTTTAAACTTGCATCTCATTAACACAGCATCCAAGCTAAAAACATGAAAAAATACCTGCAGAAACTGTGCAGAACAATTTGGGATGCCTCATCAACAACGTTTTGCTGCACTGTACTGCTCTTGGTCTCATACTCTGCAGCTGAATACTGATCATCTGTATGGTTGAATAGTTAAGCTGAGCATGAACCATACAGGTTCATGCTCAGCTTAACACCACTATGCACCTTATTTCTGGAACAGTAAAATCAACTTCAACCTACTGGCTCACAGTGCTAAGCAACATCCCACCTCCACACATCCAACTTTCTTCTACATGAATACAGCAAAATCATGGAAATCCAAAATCTTCCAATCCATGAAGACATCCCACCCCTAGAAATAAACAGGCTAAAGTCAAGCCACCCTCCAATCTTAACAGCAAAATATCTTGCAGAGACAAGTTTCAACATGAAGGAGAAGTGGAAAGAGTACTGGTGTAACCAACAGGGGACTTCCATGAATTAGTGGACCCAACCCCAACACAGATGTGCCTTTGGGTTTTGACCTACCTCGAAAAACTTGGTCTACCCTTAACCAAATCTGCACCAATCATGGCAGATGTGTGAACCACCTATACAAATGGAGCATGATTGCCTCATCCAGGTGTGACTGTAGATCATCTCACCAGACAATTAATCATATTACAGTCGAATGTGCCCAACGTGCATACAATGGAAACCTGTCGGACTTCATCCATGCTACACCAAGTGCAGTTGACTGGATAATCAACCCAGACATACAGTTGTAGCCTATTCTTGAGTGTCTGTTTTTTTGACTGTACAGTGGTGCCTTGTAATTCGACACTAATCTGTCACTGAACTAATGTCGAATTGCGGGACAATATTTCCCATATAAGTCTATGGAAAATAGATTAATTCGTTGTCGGACCCCCATCCCACTCCCCTGTTAGGGAAATACACTATATTATTTACTTTACGTATTTTACTATTGTATAAAACACTAAATCATAAAATACACTATTGTATACACAATACGTACAACTACTGAGCCTTTGATGTTGGAAGGGAGTCTCCTCTTTGCTTGAACAGGGATGAGGAACTGATGAAGGGTAGACTGTTTCTCCCTTTTTTTCAATATGGTTTTGAAGTGATGCATGATGGTGTTGTTGAACAAGTCTGTCATTCTACTCACATCAGCAGTGTTGGAATACCATTCCAAACAAACAGATTGCACCTTCTCCCAATGGAATAAAACTTCTTTAATGGCAGCCGTTGGCATCGGCCCTTTTTCCCTGCCATTTCACCTGAAGAAGAGGAATTTCAGGTGAAATTCCTATTTCTCTCTCCTTTGTTTGCTGTTCACCAAGTGCTATGAGTTCTTCCACGGTCAGTTCGTCATCGTGATCCCCTCATCAACTTCTGTCGAGATTCTCCGTCGTTGAAATGATCTCTTGTATGGCAGTTGCTTCTGATTCTCCAGCTGCTTGGTCTGTGCTGTTGTCATCCTGATAAAAATTAGGAATGAGTTTCTTCCATGATGCACGAAGGGTTGTCTGTGTCACTCCATCCCAGGCAGTTTTAATAAAGGAAATGGCATGGAGAATGTTGAACTCGGTTTTCCAGAAGTCCTTCAGAAGAGTGATTCACGTCGAAAAGCCGTGAGAACAAAGCCTTGGTGTAAAGTTTTTTAAAACACACAATCCCTTCTTGATCCATGGGTTGGATCAGTGACATTGTGTCTGGAGACAAGAACTGGATTTTGATGAAGTCAAAGTCAATTTCAAGAATGTCGTCTAAGTCTTGAGGGTGGGCACTAGCATTATCAAGGATCAGCAGTGCTTTCAAAGACAAATTGTTGTCAGTGAAGAACTTCTTCACGCTCGGGGCAAACCACTCAAAAATCCAATCTTTGAAAACTTGCTGGTCTCTCCAGGCTTTTGCATTGGATTTCCTATGGTGGAAGTCCCAAGATGGAACTATTTCCACCTTGGGACACAGAGCATGCTCTCTTTTGAATGATCCAGATCAACTTCAAAAAGAAATTAATCACCTCTCACATGTCTTTGAACAAAATGGATATTATAAAAAAACCATTAAGAAATTTCTTATAGATTCTCCTAGGCACCCCAATACGAAACCCAATTTTATAGGTAGCATCTCAATCCCGTACATCAGTTCGGTCTCCCAAAAATTGGCTAAAGTCCTTAAGAAGTACAACATCAGAACGTTATTCACTACACTTCAAAAATCCGATCTCTTATAAGCCATCCTAAGCATCACTATCTGAAATATCCCAGCATATATAAACTATGGTGACTGTAATGTTCCTTATTATGGTCAAACTAATAAGTCTATTGAACTTCGTATGGAGAAGTGTAAAAGAGACATCTCCTATAAAAGATCACATGCCAGTGCCTTATCCAGCCATATTCTCTTCTCTATCAATCCTCATGAGGATTTTCAAGGTCACTCAATTTCCTGGGATAGATCTGAAAACTGTTTCCGCTGCCATGATAAATTTGAAAGAAAGATAGTGGAATCCAGGGAGATCGTTCTTAACCCTGAACACGTAAACAACAATTTAAGCTATAACATCCTTGATAGCCATACTACTGTTATTCAGTACTGGCGTTCTCGAGAGTCTGCTACCACGCATACAACAAACAATAGCACGTAAAATAGAACAACTTGAATATTAATACGTTTTTTTATTTCAATTATGTACTGCAATTTACCTGTGCTTCTCAGTTTTTTTAGAATCTTCAGTTTTTATTATTGTTTCCTCTTCCTAAAAGGATACTTGATGAAGGCTGTAAAAAGCCAAAACTAGTTGTTTTTTTATCATTAAAGCTTTTAATTAATTCTAGTTTTTTTAGTCATTAAATATCTTTCTAAACACACACACACACACTATATGTCATATTTCAAACTGTTCTTTTTTTTGAGTATAGGATACCAAAGGGTGGTGTTCATCTGTCTAAGAACTCTTGGACACTCTGGAATCCATGGAATCCTAAATAACACCAACTGAAATGGTGTCATGTTAGGTATCTCATGTAGTTGGATCCTCAACAAAGAAAGTGATCAGCATTATCTTTACCTCTGATTATACTTGCCTTGCTTTCTCTGGATGACTGAATGTTGATTTTCCAAATGCTTCTTGAAGCATTTCATATATTTTCCTGTAGCTCCCCATGTCTTAATTCCTGTATTAATGCTACAAACCTGCAAGGCTTGTAGCATTAATACACCCACACAGTGTTCATTCAATATACCCAGTTCACAATGCAAGGAAGGGAAAATTTGAATGCACTTTAGTTTCTCATTCATGCCTGAATGAGAAAGAGCTGAAAAATTGAGCTATCTTTTCCTTATGTGATTTCATGAAAATAGCAGGATTCCTCTTTGTCTTGGACAAGTACCAGCCACTGTGGCATTTGCTTATGCTATATTATCATATTTTATACAATTTGGTCATCTAAGACTACAATCATCATCCCAACCTCACTTATCCAGTATCCAAGTAAACTAATAAGGTGCACCACAGGAACATGATGAGTGGGCATTGAAACAGAAGTTCTGGTCTGGTCTCTGAATTCCTTATAGGCAATGCCATAGATTCTAGCTCTGATTCTTATGTAAATCATTTTTCATTAAGTATACTATAATGAAAGGTCATATACAAAAACATAGTAAAAATGTGCATCTGGGCATAACATAGGTGAAAATAAAAATCAAATTTTACAAGTATAATATTGTTATATATATGACTGTATTATTACATTTCCAAAAAATAAGCTCAAAACATGTAGTTTTATGTTAAGTTATCTTAATGTGCAAGTTGGCATTTACTGTTCCAGAGTAAACACATGCTAAAAAACACGACTACAGGGTTGGCATACAAGATTCTGCTTGCAATTATGTTGGAAAAACCAACAATTATAAAAAAATGAAATGCTCTTATATAAATGGACAGAATATCAGATAGAGAATCTTACTCTTATTTGTTCAACTATTTTCCGAATTTGCGGTTCAAAACCCATATCAAGCATGCGATCAGCTTCATCCAGTACCAGATAAGTACATCGTCTCAGATTCGTTCTTCCAGCTTCAAGGAAGTCAATTAATCTGCCAGGAGTAGCAATGCATATTTCAACACCTTAGAAAAATAATATCACTTGGTATGAAGTCCAGTTGTGGTCAGGGAATAAAAAAAAAACAAATCTTAAAATATATTAAAACAAAAATTATAAATGCACAAACCATTATGAAACAAATATGCCACACAACAATGCTCTGTTTTTAAAGCTTTTTAATTATCTGAATGTGTGGTGTCCAAAGAAATATGACATATTTCTCTGACATTAATATAAATGTATATTTGAGTTATATCTATGTACAAGAGTGGTATAAAATTAATACCAATTTCAAATTTCCAATATTTTTATTACAAGCAATGATTTTAGATTAATAAAATATATCTCATGCCCATTAAGCCAAACCATGAGTAAAAGAATACTGGAATCATATTTCATAAGAATTTAAAAAAAAAAGTTCTACTTTTGCACTAACCCACTTTATTACACCAGTAATAACAAGTTTTGTCCATTTACACAAATTTACTAATTTTTACGTATTCTGGCACTTATTTGGATATTTAGCCCACCCACCCCCCTTTTTTTTTTTGGAGACAACTTTCTCTGGGAGTAGTGGGCTGTCAGTTTCCACTACTCATCATCACTGAAGTTAAGTTGAATGTATACATGTGACATGCAAGGTGGGAGGTTATCTAGCATATCATGGAATCAAGCATCATCCCCAAAGTCTATTTTTTAATGTGAATCTTACCCATGAGATTGTAAAACCTTTCATAGATAGGATTCATGCATAGTACATAGTTATTATGTAACCTTAGCCCATCCAGTACATTAGTACTGGATGGGCTAAGGTTACATAATCCAGTAACTCTGCTGTAGAAGTCAAACATGAAACTTTTCAAGCCCCCTTCAGGCCTCCACTAGGGTGGCGGTCTTACACGAGGGAATGAAATTCATTTAGTACACAGTCAAACATCCCAATCCATGGTGGGACTTGATAAAAAAAAAAAAAAAAAGCCTGCTAGCTAAAGAGCAGATATGCAAATGACTTGGCCAAATAGGCCAACATTTAACTATTACACCACATACAGTACTAATATGCTATAACTTTCCAGTGTCTTTCATGGTTGGGATTAACATAAAAACTTTGAACCTCCTTATTAACGTCTGTAGTTGCCCTCATGTTACAAAGTAAAATACAAGCTTGTGTGTACAAGAGATGCTGAGCAAATGATTTAACTGGCATGTGAAAAAACAATACTCTTTTGACAGTTTATTCATAATTTTGAGACAGAGCATAATCAGATGGTATCTATTTGCAACTTTGACAAGATATTTATATTGCACTAAACCATTTGACTGCATTCTATTTCAGAGTACCATATTTTTTGGACCATAAGACGCACCTTTTTACATAGAGAAATTGACTTAGAATTGGGGGGGGGGGGGTCTTATGGTCCGAAGATAGGTAATACCGAGTAAGTTTTGGAGTTCCATGCTTTCGATGCAAGCCAAACATAAATTATTATGTTTGGCTTTTGGCTCTATTATTATAAAACATAAATATAAATTTATTCAGCTGGCTCCACACCATACCATACCAGTTTTTTTTTCCCTGTTGTCTATTTTCAGATTAAACTTGCCATCTTCTAAAAACTGTGCCTAAATAGCTAAAATATTTTACTTGTTCTATAGGATCTCCATTCAGAATGCAGATGAAGTTTTCTATTTTCATAGTTTTGGTCTTTTTTATTGCTAATTTTCATGTCACATTGGTTACAGCTATTATTCAATTTAGTTAGAGAATCCTGGAGACTTGCATTAAATGTGTTTAGGGACATCATCTGCATAAAGCAAAGAGCTAAGTTTGACATTTCCAATTCTTATATCAGGCCTAATGCCATTTTCTTTCATAATATGATCAATATAAATGATGAATTATAGATTATCTTTAACTGATGTTATTAGTTCCTCTAGTTGTTCATGTGCTCTTTGTATCTCATGATCTTCTGAATTAATTGCTGGCATATATACTTGAATTATGGCAAGATCTGTTGTCATTTAGGTGATGAAATTTTCTTTTCCCAATCTTTCCTAGTAAATCTACACCATTGTCTTCCCCCCCCCCTCCACTTTATAGATGATTATATAACTTCACTCCAGTAACTGCTGTTATGCTTTCATCTGGCTTCACTAACTTCTATAATTTACATCTTTTTTCCTTGCTTGTTCTTTCAGTTTTAACTTTCCCGCTTTCAACCTTGTTCTCACATTCCAAGTTGCGATTTGAATTGCAAATTTAACATTCCTGATATACTTTTCCTCTCTCTAGGTAATTTACTGTAAATCCATTGTATTTTGCCCAGGGATTATTAGCACCTCTTTCCATTACAGGAACTCTATACACTTGGGGCGATGGTCTGAAGTGTCCTCTCCATAATAATGTCCATGGGAAAATAGTGCACTAGTTTCCCCTGGCTTTCTGCACCACAGTATTGCAACCATTTTGTAACTAATAACAAGAATTCTACCTCCTGCTATATTTAAATTGGCCTGCTATTTTATACATATATTTATATATATAATATCTTAAAATGGATAAAAAAAAGCCTTCATTTCTCATTAACATGCTAGAATACAATAAATTAAAGATACCAAGAAATTATATACTTGGTTTAATCCTTTATCCAAGTGTAAGCAAACAAAGTTTATGCCTGAGGTATCTTCAGGACTGGGGCAACTCGCAATAAAGGTAGTATTGACTTCACATCACTTGCCTCAGTAGCCCATAATGAAAAGCACATATCTCCTTGTGGACATGTATAAAATCTGTGCATTATGGGAAGGGTCACTACCCAGACCAGTTTCGACTTTTATTGAGGTCTCATCAGTGGGAGCCAGACCCAGAGGTGATACCAAGGTTGAAGTAATGCAGAAGTCATATTTTTATAGTTGCCCCAGTCCTGAAGATACTTTAGGTGTGAACTTTGTTTGCTTACACAATGAAGAATTAAACCAAGTATATAATGTCTTGGTATCTTCAATAGTATAACCAAGTGAAAAAACTTTCAACAATGCTGGATTATACTTCCAATTCTCATCTGATATTTGGAGTTATAACAAAGCAATAGTAAAAGGCTTCAATTAAAAAAATTCCATAAATTTAGGATTAACTGAAATGATCATTAGAAATAAATGTAGTACAATGAGACAAAGTCAACAATATTTAAAACCAGCTTTAAAAATATTTTATAGAAACAAGTTTAATCGCCATTCATCGATTTCAAAATGAAAAATTTTGTTTAAAGTTAAATATTTTGCTTATTCTCATTTAAGAATTCCCAGAAATGTTAATAATCAACTTTCAAAAATATATAAATAATCACTAAAGGGTCAAAGCTAAATAACTGGGAGACCTCCACAATGCCTTTCAGGAAATGTGGAGAACTGACAGAGGCTTCTGACATAACGTCCAATCCACACCTTCACACGGTGTGCCCAGTTAGTAGATATCTACTAGGTACTCAAAGAATGAGGATGGGCTGGAAAACTTGGGAATTAGCTGACCAAACTGCACTATCTACTAGCTTGAAACACATATGGTACAACATGATGAAATTTCATGCCGGCTGAGGAGTCACCCAATTAAATAAGGCCCCAATATTTTCAGGGTGAATGAACAGTGAAAAAACAGCTACTGGAACAAGCTCCAACTCAACATCTAGAAAAAGAAGAATAAACCCAACATCAGAAGAACTGAAGATAAGAACAATCAATATAAGGAGTATTAATGGAAAGGAAATCAAACTTGCAGAAGAATTGGAAAAATAAAATGTGGACATAATTGGCATTACTGAGAGAAAGACAAAAACTAAATAGGTATAGGTTGTTATTTTCAGACAATAATGATCAAGGAAAGAAACGAGTAGCGATAGCATTCAACACCAACCATGAAGATAAACTTCTTGATTGGAAGGAGGTTTCAAGTAGAGTTATGTGGCCAAACTTGAAAATGGGAAATTGGACAATGAAACTTATTTGTACCTATGGTCCACAAAAGGTTCTTCTAAGGAAGAAGTGGAGGAATTTTTTTGAGTCATTAGAAGAGACATCTGTCAGATGTCTCTTCTAATGACACAAAAAAGTGGTTCTTGTTAGAGATTTGAAAAGCAGAGTAAAAATGAATCACACCAGGTATATAGGAACATTTTGGAGAAAAGGGCAAAGCCAATAATAATGGTACGCATTTACTGGACTTCTGCTCAGGACACGGACCAGTCATTATTAACACAATGTTTAAACATAAAGATGTGCACAATGTTCACATGAAGAGAAGACACAAGAAATAAGCCTCACTGACTACGCTATTGTTGATATCGTAATGCTGATTCAGGATACAAGAGTGTACAGAGGATTTGAAATTGCAAGTGACCATTACTTAGTACTAAGTAGGATAAAAATGGATATCGCATTGAAAAGAACTGTATGTAAGAAAGTTCTAAAGAGAATTAAAGTTGAGCAAGTTTTACAGGTAAATTGTAGATGTAAGAGAGCTAAGGCTATTGACAAACATCATTGAAGTAAAAATAAAACAAATTGAAAAAAAAAAAAAAAAAACCAAACCTTGCAATCTCAGTGGCAAACTGTAAAGAAATTAATTCAGCTAGGGAGGTATGTGGTGAAATTGTTTGCAAGGACAGAAAAATAAGAACAGCACAGTGGACACAAGAAGGTCCTGAAAAAGAAGAAAGCAAACAAAAGTTCTTAGCGAATAAGCTGGAAGATGACCTAAAAGAATACAGAGAAAGATGTAAGAGAGCTAAGCTGTGTGTGCTAAAGAAAGGTCATGGGAAGACTTGGGTAAAAATACAGAAAATAAATATGAGGAAGGCAGCAAAATGTTCTGGAGGCTATAGAAAAAGCTTAGAAATGGAGGAAAAAGTACTGTAAAAGGAAACCAAAAAGATAAAGGTGACATGAAAACTGACTGAAGATAAAGATATCCTAGATGTCTGGAGTAATTACTTTGAAAGAGTGTAAAATGAACCAAACAGTGAAAGAACCATACTAGAAAATTTTCAAGAGGAAACAAAGAGCAGTACATATCAATACTGTTGAAAGTTTATTTTTCACTTGGTTAGAGTATAATAAAATTAGTTTAATCCTTTATCCAAGTGTGAGCAAACAAAGTTTGCACCTGAAGTATCTTCAGGACTAGGGTAAGTTGATACCACACCAGGGCAACTCGTTGCAAAGGTGGAGAAAGCTACCAACACTCCTATCTCAGTATCTCCTATAATGCAAAACACATCTCCTTGCGGATATGTCTAATGTTATGCATTAAGGGAAGGGCCACTACCCAGACTAGTTTCGACCTTTATTGAGGTCTCTTCAGTGGGAGCCAGGCCCTAGTGGAAATACCAGGCAGAAGCATTCGCAGGTCATCTCTACCTATAGGAGTTGCCAAATGGTGTGCCACCCTTTTTTAATAAATTACTCTGGATTTAGAGAAGGTTGTTGAAAGTTTATTTTTCACTTGGTTAGAGTATAATAAAATTAGTTTAATTGAGGTCTCTTCAGTGGGAGCCAGGCCCTAGTGGAAATACCAGGCAGAAGCATTCGCAGGTCATCTCTACCTATAGGAGTTGCCAAATGGTGTGCCACCCTTTTTTAATAAATTACTCTGGATTTAGAGAAGGTTGTTGAAAGTTTATTTTTCACTTGGTTAGAGTATAATAAAATTAGTTTAATCCTTTATCCAAGTGTGAGCAAACAAAGTTTGCGCCTGAAGTATCTTCAGGACTAGGGTAAGTTGATACCACACCAGGGCAACTCGTTGCAAAGGTGGAGAAAGTTACCAACACTCCTATCTCAGTATCTCCTATAATGCAAAACACATCTCCTTGCGGATATGTCTAATGTTATGCATTAAGGGAAGGGCCACTATCCAGACTACCACTACCCAGGCTCCCACTGAAGAGACCTCAATAAAGGTCGAAACTAGTCTGGGTAGTGGCCCTTCCCTTAATGCATAACATTAGACATATCCGCAAGGAGATGTGTTTTGCATTATAGGAGATACTGAGATAGGAGTGTTGGTAGCTTTCTCCACCTTTGCAACGAGTTGCCCTGGTGTGGTATCAACTTACCCTAGTCCTGAAGATACTTCAGGCGCAAACTTTGTTTGCTCACACTTGGATAAAGGATTAAACTAATTTTATTATACTCTAACCAAGTGAAAAATAAACTTTCAACAACCTTCTCTAAATCCAGAGTAATTTATTAAAAAAGGGTGGCACACCATTTGGCAACTCCTATAGGTAGAGATGACCTGCGAATGCTTCTGCCTGGTATTTCCACTAGGGCATGGCTCCCACTGAAGAGACCTCAATAAAGGTCGAAACTAGTCTGGGTAGTGGCCCTTCCCTTAATGCATAACATTAGACATATCCGCAAGGAGATGTGTTTTGCATTATAGGAGATACTGAGATAGGAGTGTTGGTAGCTTTCTCCACCTTTGCAACGAGTTGCCCTGGTGTGGTATCAACTTACCCTAGTCCTGAAGATACTTCAGGCGCAAACTTTGTTTGCTCACACTTGGATAAAGGATTAAACTAATTTTATTATACATATCAATACTTGAGATAGAAAAAGCTGTCAAAAACTTGAAACATGGAAAGGCAGCTGGAGTAGATGATATTCGACCAGAAATGTTCAAATATAGAGGTATAAAAGTTTTGCAGTGGATACATTGCATAATTCAGAGAGCCTGGTCAGAAGGTCGAATTCCCAATGATTGGTGTAAAGATCTCAAAGTACCAATCTGCAAAAAAGGGAATAAAGCTGAATGTAGAATTATAGAGGAATTCCTCTACTAAGTGTTCCAGGTAAGATTTATGTAAGCATACTTGAAAAGAGGTTGTCAAGACTAGATTTTCACTTTATGATAAATAGTTGAGAATGTGTTAGCATAGGAATATAAGGATCTGTACTTAAATTTTGTAGATCTGAAAAAGGCATATGACAAGAAAACCTTTTCAAAATGGAACATTATCCAGAGCAATACATAGTCTATATTTAAGTAGTCACTTAGCTTAGAATTGAAGGAAATACAGGAAGATGGACAAGGATGCACATAATCTCTACTCTTATTCATCATCTATATGGATCACATTACGATAGAAAATGGCATTAGGCCTAATATAAGAATTGAAAATGTCAAACTTAGCTCTCTGTTTTATGCAGATGATTTACTCCTAAATCATATCTAGTGCAAGTGTCCAGGATTCTCTAACTAAATTGAATAACAACTGTAACAAATTTGGCATGAAAATCAGTAATAAAAAGATCAAAACTATGAAAATAGTCAGGAACATGGAAATCTTCAGCTATATTCTAAATGGAGATCTTATAGAAGTAAAATATTTCAGCTATTTAGACACAGTTTTTAGTGAAGGTGGCAGATTAAATCAGAAAATAGACAACAGAATAAGCAAAGCTGGTATGGTAGGTAGCCAGCTGAATAAATTTATATGGAATAAGAGAAATTATCCAAAACAGCAAGCTACTAGTACACAAAACAGTGTTTACACCAGTTTTAAGTTATGGATCTGAGAGTTGGGTTAGAAATAAAGCATTTGATCAAAGACTAGAGACCACAGATATGAGGTTTCTCAAAAAATTAGGCGAGTGAACTGATGGCATCAATGACAGAATCATATTAAAAATGAAGATATTAGAAAGAAACTTGAAATTGTTTTCATTCAAAAATGTGTTAGCAGAGCTAATCTAAGGTGGTATGGCCACTTAAACAGCATAGGTGAGGAAAGGTTAGCAAACCAGGTGTTTGATGCTAAGATGGCAAGTAAGAGACCCAAAAGAAGACCAACGTCTAAGTGACTGATTCAGTCAGAAGTGCCTTAGAAACATGAAATGTTAGATATGACAATACAGGAGTGCTCACAAGTAATAGACTAATTTGGAAGAAAATTGTTGATAGGAGATTAATAATGCAAAAAAAAAAAATAGAACTTCACAGTAACATTTTTGGAAATTAGCAGGCTATCTGTTTAGAACTTGTCTTGTTAATGCCTTTGGTGCTATTGCAAACTGTCACGTAAGTAATTTTTCACGTTTGTTCTTTTTAATACTGACTTAACAATTTCTGACTAACACAGACTACACAATTTTAGGAATATGTTGTTACTTATTCTAACCACATTTGCCCACTATATAATAACAGCAATGTATTTTATAAATATCTGATGAACAGAATTTTGTTTTGGAATATGACCATCTATGGCATTTTGTAAGTCAAAGTGGATGAATGGATAATGTTTCTGGCTTGCAACCATGTGGATCTGAATTCCAAATATTATCTACATCCTCATGATGTAGAAAATATCTGCATCTACAAGTGAGACTCCTGTCTGCTTACTTTTTTCCCCATTCGTTCATTCATTAATGGTTTAACAGGCACTTAAGCACCCACAGCCTTCAAGTATCCTTGGATTTCCTAACCGTAATGAAAGGATAAGGCAGTTACCAGTATGCTTCTAAGTATTCTTGTATGTAAATTGTGTGTGTTCTACTGGCTGGTTTGCCTGTTCCTGAGTTTTTGGGAGAAAAAACTCTCTACCTACGTATCAGACCAGCCAACTCAACTTTTGACGTGAGGAACCAGATAAAGGTTCCTCACATCACTGATGGGAATTGAACCCAGGTCTTTCCAACCAAAGGACTTTGCCAAAATTACTGAGCTATGGAGGCTCACTGTCTGCTTACTGAAAGTCTGAAATAGCTTGAGAAAGTAACATGTTTGATCACTAAACTAACAGGCATGTCTAAATAATCTTTAGTCTTCCTTATCACAGATGTTCACTTTTTCATTTTCAACACATTCACGTACATATAAAAATTTAAGTCATTCTGTCCATAAAGTTTCCCACAACTGTTCAGCAGTAATAGCATCAAGAGCAGATTTGTTACTCCAGGAAGATGAATATTTAAAAACTGCAGAAAGCTAACAAACACAAACCATTTATCAGTAAGACCAAAAGAGTTTTTGTTAATTTCTAAAACAAATTAGACCAACATCATTGAAGATAGTGAGAAAGAAAGACACTAACTAGCCAATAAGAAAAATAAAAAAAATTAAGAGGAGTACCACTGAGTTATATACTTTGCTATCTTTGGGAAGATGTGTATTTTTCTATATATGTATAAATTTGGTCACCATAGACCTAGATATATTGTGTTTAATGATGTCATTATAATTTAACTTCTCTGTGATTAATGTGCATAAGCAATTACATTTTTTAAGATGTTCCCCTTTATTTCCTTCTACTTCTAACCAAGTTCTCACTTTCTACTTATTGCCATTGTTTTGGTTTTACTAAATTTATCTGCATTGCATAGTCCTTGACTGTTTTTATATAGATTTTAATCGTCATCATCATCATCAAATTCCTGCCATGTGCCCTCAAAGGGTGTACAGGATATGATAGTACTACATGAAAAATTTACATCACTACTAACTTCCTATCTACAATTTTCCTCCAAATCAGTCTGTTACCTGTCAAGACTCCAACATTATCAGATCTTATATTTCTATCGTCTAAGGCACTTTGTACTGTATCAATCCATCTATATCTTAGTCTTCCTCTGGGTCGTTTTCCTGCCAACCTGGCGGAGAAAACTTGTTTTGCTAATCTTTCCTCACCCATTCTGTTTAAGTGACCATACCGCTTGATTAGTCTGCTAACGCATTCCAGGATGCTGACAATGTAAATTCTTTCCTAATATCGTCGTTTTTAATATGCCATTGCCATTGATACCATCTGTTCACGCCTCTAACCTTTCTCAGGACTCTCATATCTGCAGTCTCTAGTCTTTGGTTAAGTGCTTTACTTCTGACCCGGCTCTCAGATCCATAAATTAAAATTGGCTTGAACACTGTCTTGTATACAGCTAATTTAGTGTTCTGACTTATTTCTCTCTTAGTGTTCTGACTTATTCCTCTCTTATTCCATATGAATTTATTCAATTGACTTCCTACCATACCAGCTTTGTTGATTCTGTTGTTTACTTAATTTACCATCTTCACTAAAAATCGTGCCTAAGTAGCTGAAATGTTTTACTTGTTCCATAGGTCCTCAATTCACAATGCAGTTGACATTTTCAACAATTCTACCTATTTTCATTGTCTTTGTCTTTTTATTGCTGACCTTCATACCATATCTATTACAACAGTTATTCAATTTAGTCATGGAACCTTGCAGACTTGTAGCAGGTTTATATAGAAGTATAACGTCGTTCGCATAAAGCAAAGAGCTGACATTAACATCTCCAATTTTGATATCAGGTTTAATACCACTTTCCTTCATAATATATTCCATATAGATAATGAATAACAGAGGGGATAATGTACATCCTTGTCTCACACCAGATTTAACATTAAACCATCTTCCTGTACTTCCTTCAATCCTAACTGCTGATTTACAACTCAAATAAAGACTAAGTATTGTTTGATATAATGCCCCATTGACATATGACACCAATGGGGCATTATATACCTACATATAATACAGTTATTGAATAGAAGCTATTCAATAACTGTAGCGTATTGAATAGCTTCTCTGTCTTGGCATCTTGTCATATGCCTTTTCCAGATCGACAAAACTTAAATACAGATCTTTCTTACATTCCCATGAATTTGTTAATAATTGGTGGATTTTTATATAGATAGAGTATTGATATATATTATCTTAATATTAATCCTACCATAGAGATGATCTCTGTTTCTAACAATTATTTTTTTTATTCCGAGTGCACCTATATGTTATTATATGCACAGGGGTTCACTCTAATTGGTGCAATGATTTTAACTCTTTCTTTCAGAATCCAAATAATCACTGACTCAAGACCAAAATACAAAATAAACACATTTAATAAAACAAAAACAATATATATATACACACTTCAGACAAATATTACATAACTAGCAACAAAATTAATTGGATCCAAAGCCTTTTTAAATAAGCTTACACTTAAGACTAAACTAAACACTTTGTTTGCACAATCACAAAATGTTCATAGCCAGTTTCTTTCTCTGTCAAGGTCGTTTTCCGAAGATATATGACTCTATTCTTCATTTTTACAGGATCCTTTCTCATCACTTATGTAGCACACATTAATTCTTCCGAACTTAATTCTATCTCTTTTCTTCAGTAGAAATAACAGTCAGATCCAGCGTCCTTAATACAGATGAAACTTCCTAATCAGAGTTTTCTCGAACATTCCTTTAGAACGTAAATAGCAAATTCTTCTTTTATTCACTTAATGCTTATTGACATTCTTACTCTTCCAATTAAAAAAACTTACAGCTCTACGATTCCCTTTTCGGAATCTACTATAAATCTTTCAATTAGTGTTTCCTCCGATCGCATATAGCAATATTTTCTTTTATTTATCCTCATACTTATTCCACATTAAAACTTAATAGTTCCACGATTCCTTTTTCGGAATATACTATTAAATTTCCTCAGACTGTCACATAAAAAAAACTTAAGTTTCTCTGAACCTAAATATCTGCCAGCCTGTGTTCTAAATTCCTTCCGAACGCTATCCTTGTTTACTCTCTCGTTGCTTCGATACCGAACTTGTCAGCTGTCAATCACACATCCAACTTCTCGGCGAGCATGCGCACTCCATGAAACTGGTAAGCAAGACATTAGGTATAAATAATGGCTGACACGTTGTCTCCGTTAGCGACAAGAGAGAATGTCTTCATAAAAACACAAAACTTAATATTTTAAACTACAATAAAATTCTTGTAAGTAATACAAATATCAAATCTAGTAAGTACATAAATTTTTTAATTTCTCTACATATCATTTTTGACAAAACAATTTTTCAATAACGGGCACATCACAAGTGCCGACAATGCGTGTTATGAAACTAAAACTAATAAACATTTTAACATAAACAGTTCGTAAAAATATTCAGAATTTTTGTTATGATTATTTTTACAAATTCTCGATTCTTTGTCGTAATGTGAAGATCTGATCCTGACAGCCTCTAATTGGCCTGAATACAGCTTGCTCTTCACCGAACTTTTCTTCAACAATTCTTCTGAACCGCTTCTCAAGTATACTAGTGATGGATTCTGATTATGTAGAGATTAGAGTAATTATTATTTGCTTCAGAATCCAACATGATCTTATATCAAAGGCTAGACTTGTAAATATTATTTAATGTAAACAACTTATTTTACAAATTAATATTCATATAACTACCTTTAACTTTATTTAATATTTAATTATTTAATCAAGATATATGTATTAATAATGAAAAGACTGTATTAAATATTATTAAGCTATTTTATTTATTACTATGTTAATATTATAAGAATTTGTATTTGATAAATTAACTGCGTATTATTTGAAATGTAAATATTACTTATTTATTCCTGTTTGTAAAGTTTAACGTTATGTAATAGCTCAATTTTATTATGTTTTGTTGTCATGGAGACGCATGTAAGTAAGAGAGCGCGAGAATTGGAATGTGAAGAGGAGGTTTATTGAAAATGCTGAAAGTTTACTGGAAAGTTAAAGAGATCTAGAGAAGAATTTAGGGGGGAAAAACTGATATATAAGTGACGAACGCTGGAATTATTAATTAATTAGGAGATTAGAGATTTATAAGAGAGAGATTGATATTAGGTTGAAATTGGGCATTCAGCATTCGGCAATCACAGTGCGATAATAGCGAGTCGGCAAGTCACTCAAGCAACTAAATAAAGTCTACAAGTTGAGAAGCAGTTAGCTAATAAGTTTCTGAATAACAAAGCAAGAAGATAGCTGAGTGACTACTGAATGACTAGCGATATTTTAGTTGAGATTTATTTTCAGGGCCAACCTTTCAAGGACACACTGAAACGTGAAGCATAGTAAGAAGTAACTAGAGAATAAATAGAGGCAACAGGGTTGTGTTTAATGATAGCGGTGTTTAGAATTGTAGTGCCCTAAAGAATTATTTGAATGCTGGAGGAATGAACATCTGTACATATAAAACCCCAAGTTAAAGAATTATTGTGTATTGCCCTAATTCAAGAGTAATCAGTAGTGCTTCATACAAGAACATCTGATTATATGTATTGTGCCCGTAAATTAATTCAGTTAATGCTAGAAGATTTATTTTAATGAGTGCTGTTTATTGTTAAAAGTGTTTGTGTGTATGTTGATGAAGGAAGAAGATTAACGGTAAGATTATTCCAACTTTAATATTTCTGTTCAGAGAAGTGTGCGAGTTTCATCTTAGAATTCCCTGATGTTAACAGTAACTATCGTGGAAAATTAAAAGACACGTAAAATTAAAAGTGTCTGTTTATGAAGAGGTATTACTGCAATTTTTATTGTATTTGGAACTTAAGGAACTATGACAAGACTGTGATATAGAGATAACAGATTTATCTTGTCAGAGTTTGATTGTACTTATCGGAGAAGCTGAAGTGATTGTGATATCTTAATTACTGATTTGAAGTGAACTGTAAAATTTATGATTTTAAAATTAAATGTTTGTTTTTGTTAATGAAAAGTTGTATTTTGCCTGAATCTCTTTTACTGCACCATTCATAAAATATTCGAACCAAAGCGGGAAAATTAAGTAAGTTAAATATACTCGGCCAGTATATATAATAACATCATATAAAAGAGGATAGTTGTGAGTTGGTTTTTCTTCAATTCTTGAACTAATTCAGATATAGAGTGGCGCAGTCTAAATATAAATTTTCTCTATATTGAATTAGAAATCAACTAGCAACTTATAATTTTGTTTAAGAACATCATAGTGACTAACATGTCGGATCTAAAGTACAGATTAAGAAGTAGGATCCAACAAAATGGCACAGTCGGCAGGATTTAAATTCACTAATAAAGATTGTAATATTAAGTATTAACATTTGTAATAGTAAAAAAGAATTTAAAGATAAATTAAGTGAATCAAGTGAATTGGTTGTAAACTAGAATCAGGCAAACAGAGAAATTATTTTAGGATTCTATTTTTTTAATTTTTTATTCTATTCTATTAATTTTATTTTTTAAGTTATTGTTAATAGAGTAATATGGCTGTTTCATGTAGTTCTAAAATGGAAGATAGTGAATTTTTTCATACAGTAAACCCACAACAGGTTTTTCCCCAGTTTTCAGGTGAAGAATCAGATAATGTACTGTTTTTTTTTACTTATGTTGAAAAACTTAGAGAAATAGCAAATTGGACAGATTTTCAACTGTTAATTTTACTCAGAAGTAAATTAATAGGCAAGGCTAAAGCATATTTTAATTCATCTCCAATTCTCAAGGATACATTTGATTATCAAATATTTAAGGACAATCTTATTTCTCAGTTCTCAAAATTAAGGAGTATTGGTCCAAATTTATGGAAGTTAAAGAGAGTCTTACAAAAAGATAAAGAAACTGTTACTGATTTTCACAATCGTTTATTGACACTAGCCAACAGTTTAAATGTGACTAATGAGGATAAACCACACTTAGATTGGGCTGTATTCCAACAATTTAGACAAGGTGTTAGGCAAGAATTAAGAGAAACAGCCTATCAGAAGAAAATTTACACCTTAGAAGAGTGTCTCAAAAGTGTCAAGGAAAAAGAACAAATGTTAGGAGACCATTATCCCTCATCCAGTGTAGGTCTTGTTAATGTTGTAAATAAGACTGGTTGTTCCTTGAACCAATCTAAAGTTGAAAAGAAAAATAAGGATGGAAAGGGAAAGAATATTGGAGAAAATCCAAGTAGTATTAATTGCATAACTGAAGGTAAAGAGCAATTTGACAAAAGGCTGATGACAGAAGTGCAAACCTTAATTCACCAGGAAGTAAATAGGTTAAATCAGCCAATAATGAATAGTCTTAATGAGGTTGTGAGACAATTATCAGCTATTACTTTGAAGTCTCAAGAAAACCAAAACCCCACAACTGATAAAATTAATGAATTAATTAAACATGAAGTGGAAAAACAAAATCAACCCATTTTAACTAGTCTAGATAAGGTAATTCAAGGGCTAGATAATATCAAACAACAGATGTCTATTATCCCTCAATCTAAGACAGAGATAAGACAAAGAGATCCTCCAAAATGTTATAATTGCAAGAAAGTTGGACATTATGCCAGGAATTGTTTCTATAACAAAGGAAACTACTCTAATAGCAGATGGGACTCAACGTTTGGATACATACCCCATAGAAGAAATAATAGAATTCAGAGACATCAAGCACCTAATGAAAGAATGATGAGAGTTAGAGGAGAAATCCTGGGTTCTAAATGTAATATTTTGTTTGATACAGGATGTAATGCTTCAACTATTAGAAAGGACTATCTTCAAGGTATAAGACATAAGTTAAGGAATAATATTGCCAAACTTAGACAACCTGTAAAAATTACTACTCTTTTAGATCCAAACTTCGTAGCATATGAAAAGATTCGAGCAAGCATCTACCTACAAGAATTTAAGCTAAGTGTCTGGCAGGACTTACTTATCATCCCCTCAACCGCTGACATAAGCTCCCACATCATATTGGGAACAAATTTCTTAGAAAGATATCAGTTCTCCTGTGATTTTTTTTAAAAGGGAAGTATGCCTAATGGGCAGGAAAATAAGTGTCAGAACAAATGGCAATTATATGCATAATAGAACAAGGAGGCAGAGAGAAAGGTTTCATGTACCTGAGAAAAGATTTGCCCCAAATAAAGTGGAGCTGTCTGTAACTGAACCAACTGTGGAGAATAGTAATACACAGTCTGTTATGCTTTATCTACCAAAATCAAAATGTAATACTGATGAACATTCTCAACAACTAATAGCCGAACCTGAAGTTATCAATAAGGAACAAACAACAGTTGAGGTAAATTGTGCCAGGGTGACTAGTCTATATAACAGAACTAGGCCAAAAGAAACAAATTACCAAAATGATAGACAACTGAGGCTAGAAGTTAGTGACAGAGAACAGAACCTCTGCCCTAAAAGGACATTATCACTTTATAAGTGTAGCAATCAAAATTCTCCCTATGATAAAAACAACAAGAAGTTAAGTGGAGAAGTGCAGAAAGGTAAATACATAGACTGTAATAAAAAATGTAATCATGTTCAAACTAAGTGCTGTTTAAGATCTTGGAAAGGAGATAAGAAGTCAATTTTCTCCACTCGTGAGTCTAGTGTGAAAAATTTTTCTTTAAAGAAAAATTTTTCAAAGGAAGAGTAAGCCTTTGTTGGATTCTGATTATGTAGAGATTAGAGTAATTATTATTTGCTTCAGAATCCAACATGATCTTATATCACAAAGGCTAGACTTGTAAATATTATTTAATGTAAACAACTTATTTTACAAATTAATATTCATATAACTACCTTTAACTTTATTTAATATTTAATTATTTAATCAAGATATATGTATTAATAATGAAAAGACTGTATTAAATATTATTAAG
Source organism: Typopeltis vanoorti (assembly GCF_054136105.1). NCBI lineage: Eukaryota > Metazoa > Arthropoda > Arachnida > Uropygi > Thelyphonidae > Typopeltis > Typopeltis vanoorti. The sequence continues at coordinate 153,419,470 of NC_143555.1, forward strand.
CTATTTTATTTATTACTATGTTAATATTATAAGAATTTGTATTTGATAAATTAACTGCGTATTATTTGAAATGTAAATATTCCTTATTTATTCCTGTTTGTAAAGTTTAATGTTATGTAATAGCTCAATTTTATTATGTTTTGTTGTCATGGAGACGCATGTAAGTAAGAGAGTGCGAGAATTGGAACAGAACGTGAAGAGGAGGTTTATTAAAAATGCTGAAAGTTTACTGGAAAGTTAAAGAGATCTCGAGAAGAATTTAGGGGGGAAAAACTCATATATAAGCGACGAACGCTGGAATTAATTAATTAGGAGATTTATAAGAGAGAGATTGGTATTAGGTTGAAATCGGGCATTCAGCATTCGGCAATCACAGTGCGATAATAGCAAGTCGGCAAGTCACTCAAGCAACTAAATAAAGTCTACAAGTTGAGAAGCAGTTAGCTAATAAGTTTCTGAATAACAAATAAAGCAACGGAAGATAGCTGAGTGACTAGCGATATTTTAGTTGAGATTTATTTTCAGGGCCAACCTTTCAAGGACACACTGAAACGTGAAGCATAGTAAGAAGTAACTAGAGAATAAATAGAGGCAACAGGGTTGTGTTTATTGATAGCGGTGTTTAGAATTGTAGTGCCCTAAAGAATTATTTGAATGCCGGAGGAATGAACATCTGTACATATAAAACCCCAAGTTAAAGAATTATTGTGTATTGCCCTAATTCAAGAGTAATCAGTAGTGCTTCATACAAGAACATCTGATTATATGTATTGTGCCCGTAAATTAATAATCAGTTAATGCTAGAAGATTTATTTTAATGAGTGCTGTTTATTGTTAAAAGTGTTTACAGTTATAAAAAGTGTTTGTGTGTATGTTGATGAAGGAAGAAGATTAACGGTAAGATTATTCCAACTTTAATATTTCTGTTCAGAGAAGTGTGCGAGTTTTATCTTAGAATTCCCTGATGTTAACAGTAACTATCGTGGAAAATTAAAAGAAGCGTAAAATTAAAAGTGTCTGTTTATGAAGAGGTATTACTGCAATTTTTATTGTATTTGGAACTTAAGGAACTATGAAAAGACTGTGATATAGAGATAACAGATTTATCTTGTCAGAGTTTGATTGTACTTATCGGAGAAGCTGAAGTGATTGTGATATCTTAATTACTGATTTGAAGTGAACTGTAAAATTTATGATTTTAAAATTAAATGTTTGTTTTTGTTAATGAAAAGTTGTATTTTGCCTGAATCTCTTTTACTGCACCATTCATAAAATATTCGAACCAAAGCGGGAAAATTAAGTAAGTTAAATATACTCGGCCAGTATATTTAATATTAATATATAATTATATAATATATTAATATATAATAACATCATATAAAAGAGGATAGTTGTGAGTTGGTTTTTCTTCAATTCTTGAACTAATTCAGATATAGAGTGTAAATATAAATTTTCACTATATTAAATTAGAAATCAACTAGCAACTTATAATTTTGTTTAAGAACATCATAGTGACTAACATGTCGGATCTAAAGTACAGATTAAGAAGAAGTAGGATCCAACACTAGCATAAATCTTACCAGGAACACACAGTAGGGAAAATATGGGTACTATGAGAGCTCTACTCCAATCATCTGGAATTCGTCCCTCTGTCCAAGCCTTCTTATTGGTATAAAAGTCTTGCAGCCACTGTAAGACTTTTATACCAATAAAAGACCATACTTAAGCATTTTTGGCGAATATCATCTACTCCTGCTGCCTTTCTACATTTCAAGCCTTTGATGGCTTTTTCTACTTCAAGTATGGATGTAATCCACTGTGCTATCACTGCTTGTTTCATTTAGCAATTTTTCAAAATAATTACTCCATACTTCACGGATATCTTTTTCTCCTGTTTTCATGTCACCTTTATCGTCTCTAATTCCTTTTACAGCACTCAGTGGAACTAGCTGTAAATCCAGAAATGAGCTGTTGTGTTTGTATACAAATACTAGAAGTATAAGAAACAAGGCAGATGAAATGGTTGCACTAATTGCGTCTGTTCACCCAAAGATTGTCAGAATAAGTGAGACATGGTTGGAAGAGGATGACATCCTAACAGGAATAGAGATGGAAGGGTATGATGTGTTTCGTGAGGATAGAAGGGGTAAAAAGGGTGGGGGAGTGCTATTGATGATAGAGAAAGAGTTATGTCCATACAAAGTAGAAATGCAAGACAGAAATAGTACCAGTGGTTATGAGGCAGTATGGTGTGAGATAGAGGTGAATGGAATCAAATACTTGGTGGGATGTTGTTATAGACCAGGTAATGTGGATCCTCAAAACTACTTACACTACACTAATAAGGCCAATAATGGAATATGCAGCACCTATCTGGTCACCTTCGGCCTCATCGGTAAAGAAAAAACTACACAAAATACAAGCAAAAGCATCCAAGATTATCATTGGTGCAGTCTCATCCACTAACAACATCAGAGCCCAACAGGAATGTGGGCTTGACCTGCTGGAGGACAGACGAAAATTTGCCACCATAAAATTCATAAATAATATCAGAAGCTACCAAAGTGATCATATCTCCCTAAAAACTTATGAACATTGGAACCAAATTTGCAGACTTCACAGATCATCGACTTTACAATATGATGACACTATCAGGAAAGAAATAGGTCTTGATCAGCTAAATGTCCACATAAACAAAGAACCTCTATTTTCCAGTCCTTTACCTTCAAATACCTCCATAAATCTAAACCTTACCAAACTCTGTACAAAAAAAGAACCAAAAGAAATGCTTAAAGAAAAAGGCCTAAATACCATCAACCTTCTTTCATCCTCCAAACAGGTTATTTGTTATACCGATGGATCATCAGACACCAATATGATTAATGGAGGCGCTGGTGTTCTCCTTCTACTCCCGAAAGGTGAAAAACTTTCAATAAAAGTTGGATCTGGGAGAATCGCTTCCAATTTTACCAGCGAACTCTATGCAATAAATAAAGCACTCGAAGCCTACTTAAATCTATCATCTCAATAATCTGAAGGAATTATAATTTACAGTGACTCAAGATCAGCTATGGAGGCAATCAAAAATGGCAATACCAAGCTCACACAAGACATCCATAAACTCTTAAATCATCTAAAGTGTTTAGGTAAAAGTTGCATTTTACAATGGATTCCTGCTCATGTAGGCATTGATCACAACGAAGCAGCTGATAAATTAGCAAAAGAGGCCAGAGAACTCAACCAAGAAACTCATATGATAACTCTTGCTGATGCCAATGCACTAGCAAAAGCTAAACTAATTCCATTGAAATCAGTGATACAACATCAAATTCCCGAGATTAATGCTGACAGAAGGACCTCCACCACGATAGCAAGACTACGAACAGGACAATATAGAGGAATGAAGATCAATACAGATGATACGAGAACATATAGAAACTGCAACAACTGCCCCAATACTGAACTGACACCCACTCACATCTTTACCTGTCCAGCAATTACAGCAGCCTTGCAAGAAATAGATCCTAATCCTGAACAACAGCTCTATACAAACAAAATCACAGACATAGCCAAAGCAGTACAAAGAGCACACGGAAACATCTAAGACTCTTCAAAGGACAAGACAACAACAACAATGTGGATGGTGGTGATAGTGAAATGTATAGTCAAATTAGCCAAGCAAATAAGAAAAGGGGTGATCATTATGGGTGATATTAATTAGCAATATAGACTGGAATGATGAGATAGCAACTGGAAGTAAAGAAAATGAGTTTCTTGAGTTTTTGAGGGATAACTACCTCGGACAGTATGTAACACAAGGATTAAGGGTCTTGGATTTGGTCATCTCATCAGAGGATGTAATTATAAATGAGGTGTCAAATCATCCACCAATTGGTGAGAGTGACCATGAGGTGATTACCTGGGTGGTTGCCAGTAGTGCGAGGACCCCTGTGAGAAAAGGGTATATGTGTAACTACAAGGGGAGGGGGATTATGGAGAGCTCAGGAGACAGCTTGAGGGTATAGCATGGAATGAGGAGTTAGCTGGAAAAGAGATCAATGCAGCTTGGGAGATTTTCAAAAACTATTTAGTAGATGCAATGTCTAAATGTATTCCAAGGGTGAGAAGGTTAAATAAGGTAGGTGTGAGATGGATGAATAAAGAGATTAAGCATGCAATACAGAGAAAAAGGGCACTGTGGAGGTAGCATAAGAGAAGTGGAAATAACCAATTTCATGAGGTCTACAAAGACCAGACAAGGAGGGTGACTTGGTTGGTGAGAATAGCTAAAGAGAGGTATGAACAGCAGTTAGCTAATAAAGCCAAAAAGAATCCTAGGGAGTTCTTTCAATATGTAGCCAGCAAAAGAAAGAACGATTATGGAAGCATGACATTGATTGGAGAAAATGGTATAAAGACAGCTGTTGCAGAATGTGTGGTGGAGATACTTAATGAGCAGTTCATAAAGATCTTTCAATCTTGTGAATGTGACTTCATGTAGGGATTGCGAGCAGTTGATGATGGGGAGGAGAGCCTGACTGTAAGTGAGCAAGAGGTGTTTGGGGAGGTGAGTAAACTAGACGCAAATAAGGCTGTGGGACTTGATAATATATCACCGCATATTCTGAAGGAATGTGCCAGGGAGTTGACACCTGCCTTGACATATTTTTTTAATACGAGTCTTGCTCTTGGTCAAGTTCCTAAGGAGTGGAAGGAGAGCAAGATTGTGCCACTTCATAAAGGAGGTGATCGAACTCAAGCATGAAACTATAGGCCTATCTGTGTGTCAGGTGTTGTGGTTAAGTTGTTGGAGAAGCTTGTGAGAACTAGGATCCAGAGTTGGGTTGACAACAATGGTATTATCTTTGATGGACAGCATGGATTTAGTAAAGGGAGGGAGAAGGATACACAGTAATATACTTGGATTTCGTAAAGGATTTTGATAGAGTATCTCATGATAAGTTGACAGTCAAACTAGAGCAGATGGGGTTGGATATTAGATTGGTGCATTGGATTGGAGACTGGCAATCTGATAGGTATCAACAAGTTGTGTATGGGGTAGCAGGAAAAGAAAAGTTATCCAGGAAAAGAAAAGTTACTAGTGGTGTGCCTCAGGGGTCTGTTTTAGGGCAATTGCTGTTTAACTTGTATATTAATGATATTAGAGAAGATTTGGATGGAGATATTCAGATGATGCAAAGTAGAGACGAATCATAAAGAGTAGTGAAGATGTTGTGGCCTTACAAGAAGACTTGAATAAATTGAGTGATTGGGCATGGAAATGGGGATGCAAGTTCAATGTTGCAAAATGTAAGGTTTTAAAATTTGGAAAACAAAGATGAGATGCAGAATTTATGCTTGGTGAGAATATATTGTTGGAGATAGAGGAAATAAGAGATCTGGGGTTGATAGTGGATGAGGATCTTAAATTTAGGGGACACATTGCCAAAATTGTGAAGACAGCACAAAGGCTTCTGGGAATGATGCAGAGGACACTGACGTGTAGAAGTAGGGAGATTCTTGTTCCATTGTATAAGGCTTTGATTAGGCCACACATGGACTACTGTGCCCAAATTTGATCATCGGGTTTTCAGAAAGATGAAGAGATGTTGGAAAGGGTCCAAAGGCAACTGACTAAGGTAGTTTCTGACCTCTGGAATGTCGAGTATAAAGAAAGATTGAGGAGATAGAGACCTACAAGTTGGTAAGGGGTTGCTATAGGATCAATGGTTGACAAGTTCTACAGAGAATAGCGAGAGATCAGGGGAGAACTAGAGGTCATCCCTGGAACCTGTATAAAGAGAGTGTGAGTAGGGGAGTGAGAGGTTTTTTTCATGCAGAGTTGTGAATGATTGGAATGCCTTGCCTGAGAGTGTGGTGTCTGCAAGGAGTTTGAGTGTGTTTAAGACACGGTATGATGAGATGTGTGTGTGATAAAAGGACCTCCAAGAAGTCTTTGACTTCATGGGGTCTTGGGGTAATAATAATATTTCTGAGCTTCTTCAACAGCCCCCAAAATATTTTGCCACCTTCATGATTTTTATTCTCTACGTTCTTGCCAAAGTCCTCCCATGACTTGTGATTAGCTAGTTTTACACACTGTTTAGCTTTCTTACATTTGTCTCTGTATTCTCTAAGAGAATCAGCTGACTTATTTGCCAGGAATTTTTTACATGGTTTCTTCTTTTCCTTCACTGCCTCTTTTACTTCCTGTGTCCACCATAGAGTTCTGATTTTTCTATCCTTGCAGATAACCTCACCACATGCCTCTCTGGCTGAATCAAGGGTTTCTTCAAGGTTTGCCACTGAATCTCCAAGGTTTGATTCCTGTTCTCAAACTCTTTCATTTTTTCTTCAATAATCTTAGTGTATTTTAGTCTACAGTTCACATCTGAGAGCTGCTCAACTTTTACTCGCTTTAAAACTTTCTTACATGTTATTCTTTTCAATATGAAATTTAATTTTATCCTGCTCAAGACTAAATAGTGATTACTGCCAATTTCAAATCCTCTGTACACTCTGGTGTCCTGCTCCAGAGAGAAAACATCACCATCAACAATAACATAGTCAATGAGACTTTTTCTTCTTCCTTGCCTCTTTTCTCCATGTGAATTTGTGCACATTTTTATGTTGGAACATGGTGTTAGTAATAACTAGTCCATGTCCTGAGCAGAAATCCAACAGATATTTGCCATTATTATTAGCTTTGCTCTTTTCTCCAAATTTTCCCAAAATATTTTTGTATATCCGACAATCACTTCCTACTGTGCTATTTAGATTCCCAACAAGGACCAACTTTTCCTTTTTCATTGTGTCAGTTGCTTTTTCTAAAGCATCAAAAAATTCCTCCACTTCTACCTTAGTAGAGCTTTCTGTGGGACCATAGGCACAAATAAGTCTCATTGTGCAATTCCCCATTCTGATAGCGCACATCACTCTACTTGAGGCTGCCTGCCATTCAAGAAGATTAGCCTTGCATTTTGTGTTGAATACTATGGCTACTCCTTCTTTTCCTTGATTGGAATTTCCTGAATATAACATTTTGTATTTATTGCTCAGAAAGATCTCACCAGTTTTTGTCTTTTTTGTTTCAGTCACCCGTATTATGTCGATCTGGTACTTATTTAATTCCTCAGCTAGCTCCATTTCTTTGCCATTGAGGCTTCTTATGTTGATAGTACCGATCTTTAACTCTGGTGATGTTGAGTTGGGGTGTGTTTTCAGATTTGTTCCAGTAGCTGACTTTCTGCTGTTCGCCCTGGTTCCCTGGCAAAAACAACGGGGCCTTGTTTAGCCAGGCGACGCCCCAGCTAGCATGAAATTTTGTCATGTTATACCATCATTTTGTATTTTGGTTTAAGCCAATAAGAATACAATTTGGTCAGCTAAATCCCCATCCTCGTTCGTTCAGTATCCAGATAGATACCCAACAGGGTGCACCACGAGAAGGTGAGGATTGGACATTAGATTAGAAGCCCCTGGTCAGTTCTACGCATTCCTTTAAAGCAGTGGTTGTCAAAGTGGTCAATATCGACCCCAGGGGTCGATATAACATTGTTAAGGGTCGATAGAAAAATAAGAGATCACTGTACAGGTAATATTTAATTCGGTTAACTTGGATTACCTCCATCCTAAATGACAACGCAATTAAGAGTGAATCGTTTGAACAGTAACATGAATAGGACCTGTAAAATGGAGCAAGGTCATGAAAATAGTTATGGAGGGCAATCAAGTAGACCAAAATGACACGTTTACCAATAAACGGATGTAGGTGGTTCCCACCCGGCCGGCGCGGCGGAAGCGAGATTACAACATGTGCTCGGTTGCTTATTTATTTACACGTATTCAATCCCTGTCATATTTTTGCATATCGACGTAGTCTTGAGCCAGTATTTCATTGGTCTGCCTTTTGTCTCTTCGACCTGTACATTCTACTTCCTGCAAATTCTATGCTCTATTCATTTGGTTATGTATCTATTTACTTATTATTAATGGTGTTTTGTTTAGTTTTTCCCAGTATCTCTTGTCTTTTTATCTATTTCTCTTTATTGCATAACCTGTTGTTCTTATATATTTCATTTCTGCTTCAAGGATTTCTTTCTCATTGTTCATTCTGCATGACCATATAATAATGTTGGTTTTGATAAAATATACATTCTTAGTCTGCTTTTTTTTTGGTGACTACCATTTTGTTCATTATGACATTTACTTTGGAGAATTGGTTAATTTTGTTAGAAATGCCTAAATCTTCATTGTAACTTAATTTATAGCCCAAATAATTAAAATTGAGTTGCTCAATTATTTTAACGTTTTAGTTTCAACAATTTTAGTTCAGATGGTATTTTTCCTTTGAATGCAATAGTTTTAATTTTTTCTTGAGAGACTGACATATATTTTTGGAGTTTATACTCCTGTGGCTTGTAGTATTCGTAATTATCGAATTAATACTGGCAAAAAACTGTGTAAAAAAAGTAAAACAATTTAATAAATCAAGGACTGGTTTTGTACAAAATTATTGTGTACTTTTTCAACAAAAATAAAGAGGTACTAACATATACATTTCTAAATAATAAATTATCATTTTTTAAAGAATTCATTCAACATGCAACAGATGTTGAATGTAGGAACCAGATATCATAAATATGAGTCATTGTCACAGAATATAAAATATTTTATCTCATATCCTAATTTATCAGCATGCAAATCTTTTATGTATGCTGCCCAGAGATGATTTAATATCAAGCATTGGTTATTATGCTGGGTTAGACATCGTATCATCTCACTAGCCTCTTTAAATCTGTGTATATGAGTATTTAATTCTGTATGGTATTTTGGTAATTTGCTAATTGACTTGATGGTTTTTCATAGGTGGTGTGAAAGCCAATCCAGATTTATATGCTCTTTTTTTTTTCTCCACCTCACTGACCTGTTTTTTTGTTTTTTTTGATGAATTTCTCCAGAACAACCCATCAGTTCAATGTAACAAACACAACATTTGCAACAGATTTTATGAACTTCTAGTCTTTTCACAGACGGACGTGGTAATTTAAATAATCCTAACATCTTGGAGATATTTTGTAGAGATCTAAAGGCAACTTTTAAGTTATGTTGCTGTAGGACTTTTGCTATTTTATCTTAATGTTCTCGATACAGAGTAAAGAATCCATGCCTTTGAAGTCATTTGATTGTTGATGTCAAATGATGTTGTAACCATTTTTTAAGAATGTTACTAATGTAAGTTATTTCCTTGTTTCTTTTATTATCATCACTTGATGACTTGAATATTGCTCTTTTGTAGATTGTATTCAGTTGCTTTAAATAAATATCATTTGGTCATCTGGAAAGAGTAAAGAATCCACGATATTTATTTTCTATTTGGATCCCTTCTTTGAGTTTTTTTTATTATTTCATTCATATGTATTCTAAATAACACTGGAGACAGGGAGGACATCCATGTAAAGTGGTATTAATTTTTTATTTTTTTTTTTAATAATCTATGAATGCTAGATGCATTTCTAAAGTGAATCATTTTCTTTTCTAAATTAGGGGTTTGAGGGTGAATATAGGATCTGTGCAAGACTTTCCTTTTCTTAAGCCAATTTGTTCTTCATTTATTATTTTTTCTAAAATATGGCTGATTCTTCTAAACTTATTTTTCTGTAGTTGTCACAGTTATTCCACTTCCTTTTCTAAAGATGGGAATCACAATTGCATGGTTAAAATGAATGGGTATTTTTCCAGTGATATATATCAGTTCTTCTATATTCTTTCCTATATGGCCTCACTTGGCTGACTTGCTTGCTTCGACCCTGGGGATATTAAAGCACTCGAGGCCCGAGGGGTGTCTCTCCTTTTCCCAACTTCTACTCTAGCTGGTAGAGGGCAGTAGCTCTACTAGTACTTGCTGGAGCACTGTGGTAGAGGAGGCAACAGGAAACCACTCCATTAATATCCTAGAAAATTTTAGTAGCAATGAATAGAACTTATAAGGGGGCAGCTACCAGCCCGGCAAACCAAGGTGGCATCTCTTGGCACAGAGAAGAAAAGAAGGTGCACATTGGAATGGATACAATATCAGGAAATAAGGACGCTTCAAGGGCTGATGTTCCTCCTGATAAAACTTCTAAAAGTGACTTAAAACAAGCTATAAACAAACTGAAAATGAAAGATCGTCAGAGAATCAAAAATTGCAACATGAAATGTGAGAACAATGAACAGATGTGGAAAATTAGAAAATCTCAAACAAGAAATGGACAAAGCCCATTTCTTGTTTGATCTGTGAAGTCAGATCCCTATGATATCAATTTGGGAAGATAAGATGGGAAGGAATAAGTGATTTTTATAGTGATGAAGTCACTTTTAGAAGTTTTATCAGGAGGAACATCAGCCCTTGAAGCGTCCTTATTTCCTGACCTCAATAAATGTCGAAACCGGTCTGGGTAGTGGCCCTTCCCTTAATTTACTCAGGTGGAGATAAAAAGGAAAAAGGAGTTGCACTTGTTTTTAATAAAAGAACAGCAAAGAGCATCATTAGCATAAAATGTCTGAATGACAAGATTATGGTAGTTAAATTGAAGGCTGAACCTGTGGACCTAACAATAATGCAGGTATATATGACAACAAGTGACCATTCAGATAAGGAAATAGAGGAAATGTATGAATAATTACAAGAACTAATTAAGGAAGAAAAAAGAAAAGACTATATGATTATAATGGGAGACCGGAATGGAGTTGTGGGAGAAAAAAAGGATGGAAATGTAGTAAGAAGATATGGACTAGGTAATAGAAATGAGAGAGGGTAAAGGTTAGTGGAATTCTGTAAAGAAAATAAGCTAATAATTACGAGTACTTGGTTTAAAAAATCCAAGAGAAGACTATACACATGGAAAAAACCAGGAGATATAGAAAGGTATCAAATTGATTACATTATATGTAAAGCAAAGATACAAGAATAGAGAAAAAAATGCATGCACATTTCCTGGAGCTGATATTTACTCTGCCCACAACCTACTATTCATAGAAATAAACATGAAACTAAAGAAAATAAAAGAAGCTCAAAGTTTATTTTTCACTTGGTTAGACTATAATAAATTTAGTTTAATCCTTTATCCAAGTGTGAGCAAACAAAGTTTGTGCTTGAAAATATCTTCAGGACTGAGGTAAGGTAGTACACCCTGAGGCAACTCGTAGCAAAGGTAGACCAAGCTACCTCCACACCTGGGCCTGGCTCCCACTGACGAGACCTCAATAAATGTCGAAACCGGTCTGGGTAGTGGCCCTTCCCTTAATGCATAACATTATATCTGCAAAGAGATGTGTTTTGCATTATGGGAGATACTGAGATAGGAGTGGTGTTAGCTTGGTACACCTTTGCTACAAGTCGCCCGGGGTGTACTACCTTACCTCAGTCCTGAAGATATTTTCAGGTGCAAACTTTGTTTGCTCACACTTGGATAAAGGATTAAACTAAATTTATTATAAAATAAAAGAAGTTATGAAAAGGAGAAAATGGAACTTAGAGAAATTAAAAAATACAAAGGAATTTGGAAATAAATTAGAGGAAACAAGTTTTGTCAAAACTGAAGATCCAGAAAAGAAATGGGAACAAGTTAAAGAGAAAATAAAGAAGATTGCAGAAGAAGAAATTGGATATATAAGAGCTAAAAGAATAAAAAAACCTTGGATAACTAATGAGATGATTTCTCTAATGGAAGAAAATGGAAAAATACAATATAGAACTCTGAATGACAAATTGAGAAGGGAAGCAGAAAGAAGTAGAGAAGACTAGCTTAAAAACCAATGTGAAGAAATGGAAAATTATGAGAGAGTGGGAAGGTATGATCATTTGTATGAAAAAGCAAGAAGCATAAATCACAAGAGAAATGGAATTCGAGCTAGAGGCATAGAAGATAAGAATGGAGAAATCATAACTGAAGAAGATAAAATCCTAATGAGATGGAAGGAATATACTGAAGATCTATATGACAAGGAAAATAGACCAAATGAGTTGCCATTAGAAGATAAAAAGAAGGTAAATGAAGATAATCTAGGCCAAGAGATTTTGAAAACAGAAGTAGAAATGGCCATTAAAGAACTAAAATGTGGAAAGGCAGAATAGATGAAATATCTGCAGCAGAATTCCTGAAACAACTTCAGAAGAAAGGAACTGAAGAAATAACCAAAATAAATTTAATTTATAACAAAGGAGAATTACCAAAAGATTTTATGACCTTAATATTTATACCTATACCAAAGAAACGCAATGCAGTGAACTGCAAGGATTTTAGAACAGCAAGCTTCATTTCCCATACATCAAAAATACTTATGAGAATCTTAACATGAAGAATTGCATCTAAGGTGGAAGAATTTCTTGGAGAAGATCAGTTTGGTTTCAGGAAGGGTAGGGGAACAAGAGATGTGATTGGACTGTTAAGAATAGTAAGTGAAAGAAGTCTAGAAGTGAATAAAGAAGTTAATATCTGCTAGGTAGATTTTGAATTCTGTCCTTTTGTATGGTTGTGAGGCCTGGACTTCATTGAAGGAAGATGAGAGGAGACTCCTGTCTTTCGAAATGAAAACTTACAGAAGAGTTTTGAGAATTCCCTATACCGCTCATGAAACCAATGAAAAAGTCCGAAAACTGATTGACTCAATAGAATGGAAGAAAAGGGAAAATATTCTGACAGTCATCAGAAGAAGACAGATGAAATGGTTCGGACGTGTGGAGAGGGCTAATGGCATTCCAAAGCAAACCCTAGAAGGAATTGTTCCGAAATCAAGGGTTAGGGGCCGACCTCGATTAAAATGGACTGATAACATCAAAAAATGGACAAATTCCTCCCTTTCTCAACTGACATCAAGAACAAGAGACCGAGACAACTGGAGGAGGCTAGCAAAGAGTATCACCTACCAGCCATGAATGACCCAATTGTTCATTTAGGACTATGGGAGAAGAAGAAGAAGATTTTGAAAAAGCTTTTGACTTTGTAAAATGGGAAGAGATGGTGGAAGTAATGGAAAAGATTGGTATAGATTGGAAAGACAGAAGGCTAATTATTTCACTATATTATATGGGACAAACTGCCATGGTGAGAGACATATATGGTACAACAGAACCAGGTATCATTGGACGAGGAGTAAGACAAGGCTGTTCTCTGTTACCAATTTTGTTTAACAGTGTGTACTAGTGTATTCCAAAGCAATGTTAAAAGAAGCACTGGAGTATTCGGAAGAAGGAATAAAGATTGGAGGTAGACAAATATTTGCAATAAGATATGTAGATGACAAGGCAATATTATCAAATACTGAAACAGGACTACAACATCTGTTGAACAGATTATTTATGGAATAAATTATATAAATTATGGAATGAAAATTAACATAAGAAAAACAAAGGTAATGAAAATAGCAAGGAAAGAGGCAAATATGGATATCAGAATAAATGGGGAAAAACTGAATCAAGTAAAGACATTTAAATATCTAGGAAGTGTGATTAGCAGTGATGGAAGATGTAAGAGTGACATAAAAGCAAGAATAGCGATGGGAAGAGATACCTTTAATAGAAAATGGAATTTATTCAAAGTAAAATGGATAGAAACCTAAAGAAAAGACTAATACAATGTTGTGTGGAGTGTTGCCCTCTATGCAGCTGAAACTTGGACATTGAAGAAAGAAGAAATTAAGATTTTGGAAAGCTTTGGGATGTGGATTTTGAGTTGAGAAGGATGGAAAAAATTAAATGAACAGATAAAATAACTAATGAAGAGGTCTTAAAAAGAGTAGAAGAAGAAAGAAGTTTGTTAAGGAGGATAAAAAGAATAAAGGGAAACTGCATCAGACATCTGAGAGCGAATGGAATCATCAGAGATGCCATCGAAGGAAAAAAGACGGAAAAAGACCAAGAGGAAGAGTAAGGAAAACAATGCTAGGTGACATGCTGAATGAAGACAGGTACACAACCTTGAAAGAGAAGGCTCAGAACAGAAGAGAGTAGAAGGAAAGTTTTTGCTACTAAGAGACGAACCTGCTCAATTACAGAATACTCAAGAAGAAGAGATATATCAGTTACATTTATTTTCTAAAATGTCTTAAATAACCATTCTGATTTATTTATTTATTTCCTTACAAGAGTTTATAATAATAATCTATCCACATCTATCGTTCCAATATTTATTGTTTCTCTTGTTTATTTCTGTAAAAATTTATATTTCTTTATAGATTTGGATTACAGTTTATGTATATTTTTTTCTAATTAACTAATGCAATTATCCCAACTTTTTTCTGTAAAGTTTTCTTGTCTCTCTGCTACTGCTCTTTCCCTCTTATATTCCATTTCATCTCCCAGTTAAATGCATACAGTTTTTTTTCCCCTTTCAATTATATTCTTGATTTCATCATTCCATATTCCAAGTACTTGTAATTTGTTTCCTTTTTTTTTCCCTACACTTTTCTTGCTGCTATATGCAGATTTTTCCATTCACCTACTATCTCTTTTTTCCCTTCTGTTTCTTTTAAGCATTTAGGGTTGATACATACATCATCACCACAATCAAATTACTGACATGTACCCTCAAGGGGTGAACAGGATATGATAGCACTACATGAAAAATTTACATCATTACTAACGTCCTATCTACAATTTTCCTCCAAATCAGTCTGTTACTTGTCAACATTCCAACATTATCAGATCTTATATTTCTATCGTCTAAGGCACTTTGTACCGTATCAATCCACCTATATCTTGTTCTTCGTCTGGGTCGTTTTCCAGCCAACCTGGCAGAGAACACTTGTTTTGCTAATTTTTCCTCGCCCATTCTATTCAAGTGACCATATCAACCTGAGATTAGCTCTGCTAACGCATTCCTGGATGCTGACAATGTTACGTTCTTTCCTAATATCCTCGTTTTTAAAATGATATTGCCATTGATGCCATCTGTTCATGTCTCTAATCTTTCTCAGGGCTCGCATATCTGCGGTCTCTAGTCTTTGGTGAAATGTTTTCCTTCTGACCCAGCTCTCAGATCCATAAGTTAAAACTTGTTTGAACACTGTCATGTATACAGTTAATTTAGTGTTCCGACTAATTTCTGTCATATTCCATATGAATTTATTCAATTGACTTCCTACCATACCATCTTTGTTGATTCTGTTGTCTATTTCCATATTTAATTTACCATCTTCACTAAAAATCGTGCCCAAGTAGCTGAAATGTTTTACTTGTTCTATAAGTTCTCCATTCACAATGCAGTTAATATATTTTCAATGTTTCTGCCTATTTTCATTGTCTTTGCCTTTTTAATGATGACCTTCATACCATATCTATTACAACAGTTATTCAATTTAGTCAGGGAATCTTGCAGACTTGTAGCGGATTTATTTGAAGTACAACATCATCTGCATAAAGCAAAGAGCTGACATTAACATTTCCAATTCTGATACCATGTTTAATATCACTTTCTTTCATAATGTGATCCATATAGATAATGAATAACAGAGGAGATAATGTACATCCTTGTCTCACACCAGATTTACCAATAAACCATCTTCCTGTACTTCCTTCTATGCTAACTGCTGACTTACAACTCAAATAAAGACAAAGTATTGCTTGATATAATTTCCCATTGACACCACATAACTGTAGCATATGAATAGCTTCTCTCTTGGAACCTTGTCATATGACTTTTCCAGATCGACAAAACTTAAATACAGATGCATTTAAGGTTGATATATATATTTTTGTTTCTTTTTTTGTTTGTAGTAACAGATTTATTTTACATACATGTTCATCATTTGGGGGGTGCTTAAGGGTGAAACCTGTATAACTGAGAGGAGACCTCCACATAGCCTTTAAAGGAATGCAGAGAACTGATCAGGGCTTCTGACCTAATGTCCAATCCTCACCTTCTCCTGGTGCACCCTGTTGGGTATCTACTTGGATACTGAATGAACAACGATGGGCTGGCAATTTGGGATTAAGCCGACCAAATTGTATTCTTATTGGATAAAGCAAAATTAAAAAATGATGGTACAACATGACAAAATTTCATGCTGGCTGGGGTGTCGCCCGGTTAAACAAGGCCTCTGTTGTTTTTGCCAGGGAACCAGGGTGAACAGTGAAAAGTCAGCTACTGGAACAAATCTGAAAACACACCCCAACTCAACACCACCAGAGTTAAAGATCGGTACTATCAATATAAGAAGCCTGAATGGCAAAGAAATGGAGCTAGCTGAGGAATTAGATAAGTACCAGATTGACATAATAGAGGTGACTGAAACAAAAAAAGACAAAAACTGGTGAGATCTTTCTGAGCAATAAATACAAAATGTTATATTCAGGCAATGACAATCAAGGAAAAGAAGGCTTCCAAGTTTAAAATCAAGGAAAAGAAGAAACAGGCTTCCAAGTTTAAATTTGGAAGCCTGTTTCTTAATTGTCGAAAACGAAAGAAAAGAGAAGACTGCTCAAACTTTTATGAACTTCGAAAGAATTTATTTTGGTGTTTAAATCTTCTTTAACAAAGAATTTTATAACTGCATGATACACAATTTTATTCATTTCAAGGGATACAGACAACGCTTTTGCTTCAGACAGCTGTATAAAACAAACTACTTGATAGAATGACTTGCAATTTCACATGGATGCTAATGTTATTTCTATCAACTTAGAAGAAGGAAAAAAAAAAAGAAAAAAAAATCGTACCGATAGTGTTGCCACCTATGGTTGAGGCTGAGAACATTTCAGACACCCTCGTAAGTCAGCATGTGCTCTTAGAGAATACAGAGACAAATGTAAGAAAGCTAAACACTGTGTAAAACTAGCTAAACAAAAGTCAGGAAGGTAGCAAAATATTCTGTTGAAAAATCTCAGAAATGGAGGAGAGTGTGTTGTGAAAGGAATTAGAGATGATAAAGGTGATGTGAAAACTAGAGAAAAAGATATCCTTGATGTATGGAGTAATTACTCTGAAAAACTGCTAAATTAAACAAGCAGTGACAGCACAGTGGTAGAATAAAAGAATGGAGTTATAAAAGTTCTACAGTGGCTGCACCGCATAGTTCAGAAGGCCTGGACAAATTCCAGATGGTTGGAGCAGGGCTCACATAGTACCCATATATAAAACTAGAAATAACACCGAATGTGAGAATTATAAAGATATTTCCCTCCGAGTGTTCCTGTTAAGATTTATGCAAGTATAATCGAGAAACAGTTGAGAAGGATTGTGAAAGAAAAGCTTGATGAAGAACAAGCTGGATTCAGGCCAAATAGAGGCTGTCAGGATCACATTTTCACTTTACAACAAATTGTTGAGAAATCATGGGAATATAATAAAAAATCTGTATTTAAGTTTTGTAGATCTGGAAAAGGCATATGACAAGATGCCAAGAGAGAAGCTGATCAAAATTCTGTAGTCGCATGGCATCAGTGGGAAATTATATCAGGTAGTACTTTGTCTTTATTTGAGTTTTAAGTCAGCTGTCAGAATTGAAATAAGTACAGGAAGGTGGTACAGAAATCTGGTGACAGACAAGGATGTACATTATCCTCTCCGTTAATCATTATCTATATGGATCACATTATGAAGGAAAGTTGTATTGAACCTGATATCAAAATTGGAGATGTTAATGTCAGCTCTTTGCTTTATGCAGATGATGTTATACTTCTAAATAAATCTGCTACAAGTCTACAAGATTCCTTGACTAAATTGAATTACTGTTGTAATAGATATGATATGAAGGTCAGCAATAGCAAGACAAAGAAAATAGGCACATGCATTGAAAATATCAACTGCACTGTGAACAGAGAACCTATAGAATAAGTAAAACGTGTCAGCTACTTAGACATGATTTTTATATAAGATGGCAAATTAAATATGGAAATAAACAATAGAATTAACAAAGCTGGTATGGTAGGAAGTCAACTGAATAAATTTATATGGAATAAGTGAGAAATTAGTCAAAACTCTAAATTAACTGTATACAAGACAGTGTTCAAACCAAAAATGGATCTTGACCAAAGACTGCAGATATAACTCCTGAAAAAGATTAGGGAAATGAACAGATATCATCAATGGCAATATCATATTAAAAATGAGGATATCAGGAAAGAACTTGACATTATTAGCATCCAGGAATGTGTTACTAGAACTAATCTCAGGTGGTGTTGTCACTTAAACATGGGAGAGGAAAGATTAGCAAAACAAGTTCTCTGCCAAGTTGGCAGGAAAACGACCCAGAGGAAGACTAAGATATAGGTGGATTGATAAGGTAAAAAGTGCCTTAGAAGATAGAAATATAAGATCTGATAATGTTTGAGTCTTGACAGGTAACAGATTGATTTGGAGGAAAATTGTAGATAAAAATTTAGTAATGATGAAAATTTTTCATGTAGTATTATCATATTCTGTACACTCCTTGAGGATACATGTCAGGAATTTGATGATGATGATATTGCTATTCCATAGGTGTGCACTGCTTATGCTGAATATACACCCCCCCCCCACACACACACACAGATATTTTTATTTTTATTTATTTATTTTTACAGTCCAGAACTCTGCTCTAGAAATCAAACATAGAACTTTTTCAAGTGCCTTCAGGCTTCCAATAAGTGAGACAGTAGTCTCACATCAGATGATAAAATTAATTTCCTACCTAAAAGTCTCATCTCTTGTTTTATTATTATGCGACATCTCCAGATAGTCCAAAGACTCATTGAGGTAGGGCACCTGCTCTACAGCTCTGTCTCCACCACTCAATCCACCAACTGACTGCAACTACACCAACGCCATCTACTGCCGACCATTACCACTAGTATTTCCACAGACAATCACAAACATCCATGCCCACGGTGGGATTCGAACCCGCAGCCTTTTGGCTGGAGAGCGGATACGCTAATCACTCAGCCAGCCAGGCTGGCAATCTGCCACCTATTAGTCAGTGTTAGCGATAATATAATAATTTTGTCATATCTGCATTACACATTTAAAGCAATAGTACATTAATTTTTCTGAATAACATTCATTGCTTATGAATATCATGTGAATTATATTTTTAGTAATTAGAAAGATTGTTGCAAAAAAGCTGTAGGAAAGAACTTGAGAAATGATGTGGTTAAAAAAACAAAAGTGTCTACCTCTTATTTCTCACACTTTCAGACTACTTTTGTTCCCTTGAAAGAATTCACTGAAAACTGCTATCCAGTTCTTTGTCTTTGGTTTCAAAGACAAGGAAGGTATACATCAAAAATGATGAACAATAAAAGACTCCCCACCCCATTTTGCTGGTCCTGTATATCCTGAAAATGCACGAGGAGAAGTCAATTTAATTTGTTCAAATAGGCATTGCCAGTCTTGTTCCACCTTATTTTCACCCCAAAACATACTACTAAAATTCAAACACTAATATCTATGATAAAATGAAAGAAAAATACTGCTTTGAAGATTTTGATATTGGCAGCTACAAATACCTTTGTGTTATCCCTCATACATCTATTTCACTATTTGGTTCTTCAATAAATGTTTTATATAAAAGTTGTTAATGTTTTTTATGAGATGAAAATGGGTTCAGACTCACCTCTTTCGAGGTCTCGCACCTGACTCCCTTTAGGTGCTCCACCAAATACACATGTATGGCGAATATATGATGTACGTCCAAAATCAGAAGCAACTTGTTGAATCTGCTGGGCAAGCTCACGAGTTGGTGCCAGCACCAATACCTGGTTTATTCAAAAGGAAAATCTTGATTGCTATCAACAGCATTTCAATCAGAATAACTTGTTCCATATTTAATAAACATGAGGTTTAGAAAAGAAGTAAACTTACAATTGGTCCATCTCCTTTTGCCAAAGGTGGCTGGTTATTAATATGGACAATAGCAGGTAATATATACTAAAAAGGAACAAAACATAAAATCAAACTGAGGAATTAAAAATTGGTGAAGGATCTACTAATTAAAAATATCAGATTTCAACTGAATTTATATTCAAAGCATCTTAAATCACAGTGTAAGTCACTTATTATCTGCCTTTCTATTATTTGATATCTTGCCTTATTAATTTTTATAATGTACTCTAATTTCATCTAGCATGATAAAACCTACGAAAAGATTGAATGCACTACTATGGGATCCCCTCTAGCTCTAGAGGGGGGGGGGTTCATAATGGCATCTCACTCTGCTAAGTTTTTCATGGAACACTGTCAAAAAAATGCCTTGGATATCAAAACCACAATTATACTAGATGACAACTGGAAGTTTCTTTCCCCACTTGGTTAGACTATAATAAATTTAGTTTAATCCTTTATCCAAATTGCACCTCAAGTATCTTCAGGAGTGAGGCAACTCGTGGTAAAGGTGCACCAAGTTTTAATCACTCCTTGTCTCAGTATCTCCCATAATGCAAAGCACATCTCCTTGCAGACATGTATAATGCCATTCATTTTTCTTGGATATTTTTTGTAGTTGAAAGGCAACTTTTAAGTTGTATTGTTTTAAAACTTTTACTATTTTATCTATAACATTTTTAATGCAAGGTAAAGAAACAGCACCTTTGTAATTGTCTCGTTGTTGTATATACTCTGGAATATGCGATGGACTATTTAAGATGCTACTGATAGTTGTCAGATTATATTCATTTTTTAAGAGAATGTCTTTAAGACGTTATCTTTCTTTTTTGTTATCATCACTTGATACTGTAATGGCCTTTAAACGTTTTGATGATGCATTGTTTTTGGGACAGGTGGTGGTGGTGTGATACGACATGTACCTTTCTCTAAATCCAGAGTAATTTAAAAATAAGGTGAGACACCTTTTGGCAACTCATATAGGTAAAGATGACTTCTCCATTGCTTCCCCCTTGGTATCACCACCTCTGGGTCTGGCTCCCACTGACGAGAACTCAATAAAGGTGTCTCACCATTAAGGGAAGGGCCAAAACCAGTCTGGGTATTGACCCTTCCCTTAATGCATAGCATTATACATGTCCGTAAGGAGATGTGCTTTGCATTATTATTATTATTGTTCCGGGCAACTCCAAGGAGTCGACAGACTCATCGAGGGAGGCCCTAACATCATGTCAAGAACAACTATTCAACATTCACACAGTATCTATCATACCTTGCCTTGAACTCATTCACGGTCGTAGCACCTACAACAGACTCTGGAAGCTTATTCCACTCATTCACCACTCTCCAAATAAAAAAGCCAGCTCTAACACCCCTGCTAACCACATTCTTGCCGGGGTTCCATGTATGGCCCCTAGTCCTCCCACCACCACCAGTCCTATTCTCAAAAATATCTTCTGGATCAATCTTATAGAAACCCTTCAGTAATTTGAATGTCTCAATCATATCACCCTCCTTCACCTATCGACCAATTTCTGCAACCCACAAATCTTCAACCTATTCTCATAAGGTTCATTCCACAGACCTGCTATCATCTTGGTCACTCGTCTCTGGATCCTCTCCACTTCCTCCCCATCACAAAGAAACCCTGGTGCCCATAACTGGGTACAGTAGTCCAGATGGGGTCTTATCAGGGCTCGATACAGAGGAACAACAACTTGTTTGTCTCTGCATGTTAAAGTATTTTTCAGAAGCCAAGTGATTTGGTGAGCTGTTTTAGTCACTTTTGCAATGTGCCCCCTAAACTTCAATTCCCTATCCACCAACACTCCCAAATCCCTGGCCTCATCAATCTCCTGGAGTACAGTTCCACCAATGCGATATACTGCTGCTATTCTTTTCACCCCAAAGTGCATAACCTTACACTTTGGCACATTAAATTGACATCCATCTTTCCTAGTCCAGTCCTCCAAACTATCTAAATCATCCTGTGCACTCATAATTGCTCTACCCAACTTTGCATCATCAGCAAACAAGTGAACGCTTCCTCTCAAATCCTTTCCTATATCATTGATGAATAAATTGAAAAGCAGTGGTCCAAGAACAGAGCCCTGTGGCACTCCACTAGTCACAAGCCGTCTTTTAGACTCCACTCCTGAATAAACCACTCTCTGGTATCTCTCCTTCAACCACCCTCCTATCCATCTCACCAACCCTATATCTATCCCCATCTGCTCCAGTTTACTGATTAGGATTCTATGTGGTATTCTATCAAAAGCCTTGGCAAGGTCCAGTAGTATTACTGTAAACCCATTACCCCCTATCCAGTTCAGCCGTCACTGTGTTATAAAACGTGAGCAAGTTACTGAGGCATGATCTACCCTTCACAAAACTATGTTGTCCCCCATACAATATCCCATTTTCATCTATCCAATCCTGTATTCTTTTCTTGACTAATTTCTCTAAGACCTTGACAATGATTCCTGATATGCTAATCGGTCGGTAATTTCCAACAGCAGTCTTGGAACCACCTTTATGCAGTGGAACTAATTTCCCCTCTTTCCACCCCCTCGGGACTAACCCAGACCCGAGACTCAAATTAAACAAAATGGTCAAGGGTACTGACAATTCTTTAGCTGTACGACACGACCTGGTATACCATCCAATCCTACAGATGTATTGCCCTTGAGGTTATGCAATAGACTACTCACCTCCACTTCATTCACCACAATTCCCGTATAATCTACTGGTTTATTCGTTTCTTCAATGTCACCACCTGGATGATATATTCTTGCAAAGTGCTCACTCAGTAACTCAACCATATCAACTGATTCAGTTACTTACCATTGGCATTCTTTAAAATCATTCTGCCATGTACATTTTTCCTTTTACTTGCTACATATCTAAAAAACTGTTTAGGATTCTCTTTAGCCTGCATGGCCATTGTTCTTTCGTAATCCTTTTTTGCTTTTCTTACCACACTCGTTACCCTTCTGGCCTGCGCTTTATACCGTTCGTGTGCCTGCCGGTCACCTTTCTCCTTAAATTCCCTCCATAGTTGTTTCTTTTTTTGCAGCTCAAGCTTAATGGTGTTATTCATCCATTTAACCCCTAGCTGATTTATTATTCGGACTCTAGGTATAGAGTCAGCCATTGCTTCATGCAAACATTTCTTAACTACCTCCCATGCACTATCGACTTCTAGTCCTTGCAGTTGTACATGCCATGGCACTGAACCAATCAAACTCCTAAGCTTGTCATACTTTCCAGCCCGATAATTCCACATGTACCCTGTCTTCATTGAAAATTCTACACCTTTAGCCACTTCCCAAGTCAAGACAATATGATCACTCTCACCGATTGGTGGCAATGTGGTCATATTTGTTACAGCCAAATCCTCAGATGTAATTACTAGGTCAAGCACTCTCTGAACCCTAGTATTTTCCATTACATGCTGTCACAGATAGTTATCCCTTAATAACCGCATAAAATCCGATTCCTTCCTCCCATGTGTCCTCTCCTCACTCCAATCAATGTGACCATAGTTGAAATCTCCCATAATAAACACCCTCCTTCCACTCATTTCTTCTATTTGCTTGTGCATACTGTCAACACCATCTTTTCCATCATCTGGTCTATAGCAGCACCCAATTGTATATTTAGTTCTGCTAGCCACAATCTCACACCAAATGGCCTCAAATGTGCTCTTTTCTCTATCCTGCAATTCAACTTCTATTCTCCTTGGCTGCAGCTTATCAGCTATCATTAACAATACTCCTCTCTCCATTTTATTCTCCCACATTCAATCCCACTAGCTATATCATCTACAGTCAGCCATGTTTCACTAATACCAATAACCTGTGGTCTGGAAGTGCCAACCATGGCCAAAAACTCTTCCTTCTTGTTCCTAATACTCCTAGCATTAGTGTACATGAATTTAAGACCCTCATTAGCCACAACCCTACCTTGATGCCTTATATTAACTATCCCACTCTGATTTGTTGTCCTTATTTGCTCGGACATATTATATTCATTCTTACATTCAACTGCCTCCCTAAGGACTGTATATCTACTCCTCCCCCCTTAATAAATCTAGTTTCCCTGAATTTGCACATCCACCACATTAAGCAACACTTTCTCAAGTCTTCTTACACCGTAACCATTCAAATGCAAGCCATCCATCTTATATAATCCTTTCGCTCATCGAACTCACTCCACACGCCCACAAATTCCACACCACTCGTCATACATAACACACGCATGAAGTATTCGCAATTGTGGCCCTCCTTTTAAACATTTCACTGTCATACCGTGGCAAATGACTAATCATTCTAACTCTCTCACTCTTTTCTTTGGCTACCTCAAACAATTCATTCAGGTCTCCTATCATTTTCATTTTGTCTCCTTTCAAATCATTCGTACCTGCCACAACAATCTTTTCTTTCACCCTTTCCTTTTGCTCTCTAATAGACTCAGTTACATCCTTTATGGTCGCACCAGGTTGGTACGATTTTGTCAAATCTCTACTATCACACCTCGTACTAACGAGTCTCCATACAGCACTCTATCCTTCATTTTGTTCATGTTCACACTCATATGTCTATTTTTCCTGTTATATTTTTTATTATTGGCTGGTTCATTCAGTCGACTTTTGCTCACACGCTCTAGCTGCTGTTTTGCCCTTTGTATCGCACCATTCAACAACGCGATCTCACTCATTGCATCTATCTCATATTTTTTATTCTCAGTAAAACCATTAATACTATCATTCACACTCTCACAATTCTCTGGTACAACCTCGCCGTTTCTTGTTATATCCCTATTTTCTTCATTCTGAAGTTTGACAAAAATATCACACTCACGATCCGAAATACTCTTCAATTTCTCATTCTCCCTACATTTTCTACACACATTCACTTCTTTATTATCATCTAACCACACTCCGACCGCACTCCGCAAAGCATACATTTCGCAGCTAGTACACTGAATCATCTCTTTTATACTACCGTTCTTTGATAAAGATGGCGAACCATCATTACTGGCTGCCATTTTCCTTCGTACTGGAGCCATACTTACTTGCAACGTATTTTATCAAATTATAACACACCAAAAACACACAAAAAGATGCACTAAGAGATGCAAGGCAAACAAAACTACGCAATATTAAATAAATTTATCAACGATAACTGAAAATAATACTTATCTTATCCGGAGCTTTCACGAACACTACACACTACGAATCCCTCTAGCAGCGACAGCCCCAATAAAATATGTTATAAAGACACACAAAATACTCTAAAAACACGAAAATCGTTCTAATATACTATAAAACCAATTTTCTAAGGAAAAACACACACAAAAAACACCAAAAATCACCAATTTTACACGAGCACTAAATTACACCGACCACTCACCATTATGGGAGATACTAAGACAAGGAGTGATGAGAGCTTGGTCTACCTTTACCACGAGTTGCCTCAGTCCTGAAGATACTTCAGGCACAAACTTTGTTTGCTTACACTTGGATAAAGGATTAAACTAAATTTATTACAGTCTAACCAAGTGGAGGAAAAAACTTCCAACGACATGTAGATATTGTCTTGTACCAAGCTTTTTCCTGCAGACATTAAAGACTGCCATGATTTTAAACTGAAATGAGAACATCTAAGAAGGAATGGGGGTGAAGGAATGATGAAGATGTCACTGATGTACCACCCAGTGCTTGACAAACAGGCTCACCTGTGGTGAGTAGATTTTGCCAGCTGCAGACTGGACAAAATAGAATACACAATCTCCTAAGAATAGCTGTTGATTTAATAAAAATAATAACTTTCAAAATATCTTTTTAACTTTAAAAAACACAGGTGCAGCATTGATGATCAGTTTATGGAACTCCTCTTGGCTTGAGACATATCATTAAAAAAAAAAAAAGGGGGGGGTCTTGAGTAAGCACATTTTTTTACATGAACAGATTTTGCATAATTTGTTAAGTCACGGACATACCTATGCCAAAGTCTTGGTTTGGGCATAGGTATGTCCATGTTGATACATTTTGATAGCTGTTTGTTCAAATCTCCATATACATATTTGCTAAGAGCAGTGAAATGGATGTGCTCATGGTTGGGCCTTCAGTCTATTCATAACACACCTTGAAACTTGAAAAAAGTGTTCTCTATACAATGTTTAAACAGTTTCACAGTATCAGGTAGGAAAATATCTTCTAAAATTGATGTGGTGTCTTCTCTTGGAATGTTGATAAACAAGTTTGTGACATCTAAGCTTGCCATTATGTCTGTAGAATCCAGTTTAATGTCTTTCATTTTGTTCATGAAGTCTTTGTATATGTTGATATTTTTCCTACATGTGGGCACTCGTGTGGATAAATATTTATAAAAGTAAATGTTAATGAATGTCTGGCATATCACTATAGGTCTAAGTGGAATGCTCTCCTTATGTATGTTTGGAACTCATAAATACATGAGATAACAAGATGTTTTGAAGTGATCTGTTCTTTGATTTCCATACACAATCGAAAATATCTCTTGTTAAATCATTTGTTTTGTTATGAATAGACCATGTGAGATCACTGTTTACATGTCTATAAGTGTTGGCATCACTAAGTGGCTCATTCATCTCATATATGTATAGATCTAAATTCAATACTAAAGTTGCCTTCCCCTTGTCTGCTTTCAGTATTAAGATGTTTTCATTTTTCTGAAGACCTCTCAGTACTTTGTATTCAGCATTAGATATATTTCTAGTAGGAGGTTTTGAATGAATGTGAATGGCTGTTCTTATATGTCTGCACAATCTCTAGGAATTTTATAACTTCTCAACATTTGCAATCATGTAAACTTCAGGAATGTGCTTGGGAGATATAGCAAAATTAAAACTTTTAGCTAATTTATTTTGCTCTGCTTGAGAGAGAATATGCAAAGAAAGATTGATTACTATTTTAAAATAATATAAATCAAAGATGCCAAGAAATTACATTCTTGGTTTCATCCTTTATCCAAGTTTACACTTGGATAAAGCAAACAAAAGCTTGCACGTGAAGTAACTTCATGACCAGGCAACTTGTATATAGAGGCTAAAGACTTCACATCAATTTATGTGAAGTCTTTAGCATCTATATACGAGTTGCCCAGTCGTGAAGTTACTTAATGCACAAACTTTTTGGAATCCACCACAGATCCACATTTTCCCATTGCAATCCACAATAACAATGTTCAATGGCTTAAATTAAAAACTCAGGCTAATTCAGATTACACCACAGCCAGAAATGTGTCAAAAAGTTATAAATGATCCCAAAACAGACTTCGAATGAAATGCAATAAACTTGTCTCCTGCTCAACTGGCATCCAAGACTTCTGGTCCCTTGCTAAGGCTGTTGGGCATAACTTATGACCTTCCTTGCTGCCACCTCTCTTTGCACATCCTGATGGTACCATGGTAAACTTATCCAAGGAAAAGGCAGACCTCTTGGCATCCATTTTTTTTCCAACTCCTGCATGAACAACCAAAGTAAACCACCTCTCGTACTATCACAAATTGTCCACTGCATGTCTCCTCTGAACTTTTGCCAAAATACCATCAGGAAAAACCCTCATTAATTTTGATCCTAATAAAGCTCCTAGTCCAGATGGTAATTCCTTCAGTTGTGCTCCAGAAGGGAGATCCATCCTGTATTGTCTATATAAACTATCATATTCTACTGGCATCTACCCAACAAAGTGGAAGCAAGCCTACATCCAAACCAAAAAAGAGAGACAAAAATCAGTCATCTAATTATCGACCCATTGCTCTCACCTCAGTGCTTTCAAAAGGGATGGAGAAGGTTATCAACAACCTGCTTCTTCATTACCTGGTGACTCAATTGTTAATTAGTGATCACCAATATGAATTCTGCCATTCTCGTTCTATAGTTGACCTCTTAGCTAATCTCACCCACCTTTGGACACAGGACATGGAAAGATTCGAAACTCATGTTATCGCTCTTGATATTCAAAAGCATGTCTGGCACCAAGGCCTCCTAACAAGCTGCTATCTTATGGCCTTCTTCCTACACACTGTGATTGGATTGCCAACTTCCTCACTGGTCATTCATTGTGTGCCATAGTGGATGGCTTCCTCTCATCAGATTTCCACTCAATGCTGGAGCTCCCCCAGGGTTCTATGCTCTCACCCATTACATCCTTTACATCAATGCCCCCCTTTCTCTGACGTCAAATCCTATTCCCAGCTTTGATGATGAGAGTAATCTTCATTCCTCTTCCTCATTTGATAAATCTGCAGTATTCTAATGTAAGATGCCTCAAGAACTTTCATAACCAGTGAATTAAATGCTGACCTCCTCAACATCCTCAAATGAGGTGAAGACAACTCAGTAAATTTCAATGCCAAAAATATTCAAGCCTACCTTATTACTTGCAAGAAAAATCCTACCTCACCCCCCTCTTACTTCTGATAATATTCCCATTTTGTTTCAAGATCAGCTTTCTCTTCTTGGTTGACTGCCACATGCAGTTTATCCTGGCACAAACTGTATTACTTACATAGCCTCTTTAGCTTCTTAAAAGCTTGTTCTTTTTTTTCTTTTTTGTTCTAAACATTACTTGTTTTCTTCTCAACTCATAACACTTTATAAGTCTCAGAGCCTACCTCCCTTGTTGTACTATTCCCACATCTGGGATGGAGCATCAAAGACCTCCCTAAAAATTCTTGATGATATTCAAGATTGGGAGATCAACTTAACAGATGCCTCTTCCCTTACAAATTCCTTCAGTCACTATCATAGGTGCTCTGTTTCAGTGCTGTGCTTTTCTGTAGGTACTTTCATGAGCATTGCTGCTCTGAATTGGCTGCTACCATTTATACACTTTCTTTTAACCATGCAAGAACTAGAGAAGCCACTGGTGAACAGCCATATGTTGTCCAACTCCAAACACACAGAACTAACTTCTCATCAGCTTCCTTCATTCTCTTACACCTGATATCCTGAGAATATAATATTCTCAGTTATCATGGTGTAACATGAAAATTAAATAACATAAATAAAAACCCCTGCATAAAAGGAATAATTTAATTAATATAGTATTCTTGCATCCAGTGTAAATTGAGTAAATTGTAAAGGTCTATTGTTTAGTTAAGATAACAAAAGAAAAGAATGTATTAAGATGTATTATGACTAAACAAAGAATTTGTATTAAATAAGTAGCTAACTAAGAATTAATATAGTAATGCGATTAAGAATGAAAGAGTTAAGTACATAAGTGGAAAAGAATGAGTCATGGAATACTCTATGTGAGAGGCTACAGATTAAGCATTAAGTAGAATTCTGAGAAAAGGTTTAAAAGGGGGTTAAGATAGAGGCTAACAAGAGAAATAACGGAATATCGCTTAGGGCCTATACCCGGATAGAAACTTCGTTCCGAGTTGTCGATCAAAATGACGTATGGCAGCAAAATGCTACCCAATTGGTAGACAGACGGAAAACAAGTAGGAGGCAGGAAAAAGAAGTAAGAAAGGGTGCTGTTAGGGAGGCAGCTATAAAAGGGTTGGTAACCCCCCCCTCGTGGCTTTTTGTTCAAAGAGTAGGCTCATTTGGGTTTAGGAGAAGACGTTTAGATAGTCAAGGCGGCTTTAGGCCTTTCTGCCAGAGAAGAAGAAACGTTTGGATAGTCGCGGTGGTTTTAGTTTGGTTTTCTAGTGGATTTCACGGTGTTCCTGAGTGGAGAGATATGGCTTATATCCTCACAAGCCACAACAAGGAATCGAAGGTGAGCGGGAAAGCTATTCCCGTATTCCTATGTAGAAAGCGAAATATACCATGGAGTCATAGGAAACTGTGAAGATGTCGATGTCCTCTTTTCGAATAGTACAGCCGACCGTGCAGATGTTTATATAGCCCTGGATTGCAAGAAGTTATGCAAGCAAGTTCGTTCAGTAGAAGGTAAAGGCCCGTAAGTGAAGCTAAAGAAAGGTATTGTGAAATTTGTCTTATGTTAACTAGAAGTTGTTTGTGATAGGTACCATTGTCATAATACGGAACTGTTAAAGTGATTAGGGAGAAATTATAATAGGACTTTAGAATTTGATAGAGAGTGTTAAAAGTAAGTTAGCTAGAGTTGATAATTTGTGAATAATTAATTGTCCTAAGAATCTTGAGTGCCTACTATATTGTAAAAGGAAAGTTAATGACATAGTTGTGTGTTAATGAAGTAAATGGTTTTGTTAATGTTAAGTTTGATTAGTGTCAATTGAGTAATCAAGTGGCCTGAGGAATTTGAATGCCTAGTGTGACGTGTAGAGAATTGGAATTGTCATAAGTATGTGCTAGAGTAGTTAATGATTTTGTTAGTGTACTTGAAGTTGAATAATCTAATAGTGTGTGGTAATCTAATTTGTCCATGTTAAGTGAATTCATGTTTTTGTATGAAATTTTTGTGGCGGCATGATCGTAGTAACTTTTGTCGAATCATAGCCCAACTACTTGTATTAAGCTAACTTTAGTGTGTAAGTAATTTAGTTGAGTATTTTGATATGTACCATGTTTAGAGAAATAATAAACCTTTTGTTTAATGATAAAAAAGTTGTCTGATATCGCTAATCCAATGCACCGCTTAGAAACATTCGAACCTAATCATGCGGGGAATTAATGTTAAGAAACGGGAAGTTTAAGGAATTAATGTTGAGTAACAAGAAATAGTGTCACGACTGCAATAGTTACACTTTCAGATATTTGAGTCCTTTTTCTCTGTTTATGTATAAAATATCCTAAACTAAATATCCCAAAGGGCGCAGTTAAAATACAAATACTAGGGATACTACGGGGAACAATAACTCAGATATTAGTAGAAATTTTGGAGATGTCTTGAAAGTAGAAGTTAGAAGGATATAGACGAAGGTAATTTGTAAGATAAACAAAATCGTAAGATAGAATAGGGACATAACAATTCCACCCACACCTCTATTATTTAGGAACAATCTCCCCCATACTGTTTTTCCTATTGAATACAACCTCCCACTCTTTAAGAAACATATCAACAGGCTATATTTTTTCTCTTAATCACTTGCCCATACGTCTTATGATCTTTTATGTGTGGGATCATAAAAAAATAAATAAAAATAAATAAGTATGGCTGCCTCACTCTATACAAATACAGATGAAAAAATCTGGGAGACTATAATGAAAATGTCAGCTCAATAATCAGGATCTCCTTATCATGCTCAGAGAGGCCAAAATAAGTGGCATATAGCATAGTATTATCAGGTAACCAAAAAGGTTTGTGCAGTTTTCATAATAAAAATTGAACAAGTGCACAGAATTTTAATAAAACATTTTATTCATTAAAATAAGCACTTTCACAATCTACAACTCTTTCCCAACGAGATACAAGTTTGTAAATTCTGCTTTTATAAAATTTTGTCCTTAGAAATAATAAACCTAACAACCTCCGCTTCAATCTCTGGTTTCATTGTGGAACTGTCTATTTTGCATGTGATTGTCTAGCACCAAAAAAGTAATAATCACTGGGAGAAATGTCAGGAGAATATGGAGGATGAGGGAGTATCTCCCATCTTAAAGCAAAAATCTTCTCATGGGTAAGTTTTGCAATAAGAGGTTTTGCATTGTCTTGTAAGAATGGCACTTTCTTCCAGTTAACTAGTCCTGGCTGTTTCTGAAGTAATGCATCTTGCACATGCTTAGTAGATCTCGGCGGTAATTGTTTGGCCTGCAGTGAGAAACTTGCAGTGGACAATACCGGCTCCAGTCCACCACACACAAAGCATTATCTTCTGGGGAATAAAGCAAACGAAGAGCGCAAGCAAATGGTTTAGGATGACCTTTATTAATGTACACACTTAAAGAAACTGCAGAAGAGGAAATAAAAGATGAATCATATGAATAAAAATATTCCATGACAGGATATAATCATTTTAATAGGTCCAGTGTGAAAACTGGAAAAGAAGAAATGTTTCTCAGAGATGTAAAGAGAGCAAGGAAGCCAAAAATAAATAAATAAAAATAATCAGCCAACAGAAAATAAAAATTTTACATGAACAGATTGAAGAAATCCAGAAATACTTTGCAGTAAGTAACTCTAGAAAATTTTTCCATGAAATTAAAAAAACAAAAAACAAGTGCCGTATGAAAAGAATAATAATCAACAATAGCAATGGACAAACACTACCCACTAGAGATGAAATAGCAAACAGGTAGAAAGAGTACTTGAAGAAACTTCTAAATTGTGATGAACTTGCTGAGTCTTTTAAACAGAATACTTATCATACTTGTCACCCAGAAATATTTAAATTTTCACTAGCTAAAGTAGCTCAAAGACAACAAGGCACCAGGTACTGATGAAATAGTAGTCGAACTCATTAAACATGGGGAAAGTAAATTAACCACTCATATACATTAACTCATAAATTTAATATGGGAAAAAAAAAGAAATAACCGCCGAATGGAAAAGAACCTACTAATCATTCCAGTATATGAAAAAGGGAAACAAAAATGAATGTGAAAATTACAAGGGGGATATTGCTTATAGATTGACCAACCTCTCATGGATGGGTTTCCCCCATAATGAGTATTTCTGTTGAATATCATGTACTCCAGCTGACGATTTCAAGCTTTCGATGGCTGTTTCTACCTGAAATATTGGTACTCCTGGCTGCATTTCTCTTACTATTTTCCAGCACTGTTCTGTCACTACTTGTTTTGTTCCATAATCTTTCAAAGTAATTTAATTTTTAAATTTATTCTTTTTTTTTTTTTAATGTCTCCAATCCACAAAAGCTTCTATAAGGCTATAGTGCATTCATACCATGGGTCGGTTTAAGGATTTTTTAAAAAATTTGCATTGATTTTCTTTTTCTTTTTTTTTCTTTTGCATTTTAGAATATTATTTTTTATTTGACACCTCCAGGGAGTCAATCACCAACTGACCATAACTACGCTAATGCCATCTACCGCCGACCACCACTGGTATTTCCACAGACAATCACAAACATCCATGCCCACAGCAAGATTCGAACCCGCAGCCTTTTGGCTGGAGAGCGGATACGCTACCCACTCAGCCAACCAGGCCGGCATTTATTTTTTATTTATTCTCTTAGAGCAGGGTCTGGAAACTCTGCTCTAGAGAACAAGCGAAACTTTTTCAAGTCACTTCAGGCTTCCAAATAAGTAAGGCAGTGGTCTCATGGATGAAATTCATCTCACACTGGGAGATGAATTTCATCCATGCCCGCAGTGGGATTCAAATCCACAGCCTGTTGGTTTGAGAGTGGATACACTAACCACTCAGCTGACCAGATTGGCAAATTACTCCAGGTATTATAGTCTATCTTTATTCTCAATACTCATGTCACCTTTATAGTGAACACCACTATAACAAACTACTGAAAAGTCATGGTGTAAGTCCCATAGAATCAATGCAATTTTAATGCAGTATTGTAAAACAGTAAAAGCTCAAAATTTTTACAATAGTGAACTGAATTTCTTAGTGAATGGTGAATTAGGTAGAGAAAAGAGACAGGCAAGGACAAAATAAAGGGGTAAAAACCAACAAAAGTGCAAATGCAAACTATGGGAGACAAGAAATTTATAAATAATTATAAAAATGAATATGCAGAATTAACATTTAAATTTCAAAATGTTATATAAGCTTAAATTAATGTCATTTACCTGAAATCTTCATAACCAATTAAATATATGTGTAGTGTTTACCAATAAAATCAAAAGTTTTTAGGATTTATGTAAAGAATCTTTCAAATACAAAATGAGCTGTTACCCACAGAAACTTAACTTTTAATAAAACTTCAAATAAAAGAAATACTGTATATTTTGCTTTATTTTCTTTAATTTACAGATCTAAGAGAATACTATTGATTTATGCCAGATGTCTACATTGGTCTGTTCAATCTTGAAGCAGGCTTCTTCACACCAGCTGTGTCAATCACTTTTCCATCTATCACTTTTACCATTAAAGCTGACTAATGAAGACTGATGTTCATCATTTATGCCATCTACTTCCTCTTTGCAATTCAAAGTGACCAAAAATGATTATTAATAACTTAGCACATATAAAACCAACAGTAATAACTTTAATGAATTAAAGGTACAAATATTGTTGGCAGGAAAATGACCCAGAGGAAGACCAAGATATAGTTGGATTGATATGGTACAAAGTGCCTTAGACGATAGAAATATAAGATCTGATAATGTTGGAGTCTTGACAAGTAACAAACTGATTTGGAGGAAAATTGTGGATAGTGAAGTTAGTAATGATGTAAATTTTTCATGTAGTACTATATCCTGTACACCCCTTGAGGGTACATGTCAGGAATTTGATGATGATGAAGGTACAAATATTTCATACTGAAAGTAACAGTACATCATCAGTGTAGAACAAACAGTTAAAGGAATGGAATACAAAGTACAGAACAGTCAGTGGATTATCAATGAAAATTGTTGCCGCATGCCAGAAAATTAATATTAATAAATTATTATTAAATAAGTCTTAAAAACTATTTCATTGATGGTTGCATAAGATAAGAATCTCCCAAACTTTTGGGAGAGAGAGAGACAGTCATTTCGATTCAAATTCGGCCAATGTAAAAGGGCTTTGCAACTTTCTTTGAAAAGGCATTCATATTTAAACTTGCATCTGTGGAGAAGACAAGCTTTATCCCACTGGATATTATGTTTAGTGTCAATGCTATGTTGTGCTAGACCAGATTTATGAGGTTTCATGTATTCGATGTAATACTGATGTTCCTTCATTCTTTTTTTTCCCCACAGAACAACCTGTTTGTCCAAAGTATGATAAATTACATTCACATGGTATCTTGTAAATACCAGCTAATGAAAGAGGTGCCAATTTGTCTTTAGTAGATGGCAACGAGTGAGAAATTTTGTTGATAGGAAAATATGTGGGAATAAGATGATACTTCTTCAAAATTCTGCCAATAGGTTCTGAGATGCCTGAAATTTAAGGGATTGAAACTCTGCAGTCTGTTGAAGAATCCTGGGGGGGGGGTTGGAACATAGGAGTCAATTATCTGTTCGATTCGATTAGGGTTGTAACCATTAGATTCTATTAACTTTTTTATAGTGAAAAGTTCTTATTGTAAGCTTAAGGGGGAGAGCACACTTTATGTGCTCTACTAATTAAAGATTTGATAACACCGATTTTTTGAGAGATGTGATGAGCAGACTTTTGATGAATGTATCTGCCAGTAAAGGTAGGTTTTCGATAGACACTCGTTTTAAGGATGTCCAAGAATGGTAGACTACCAGTCTTTTCTTTTTCCATGGTGAACTGAATGCGTCGGTGATGGCTATTTATCTGTTGTAGGAATTTTGAAGAAGTATCATCTTATTCCCACATATTTTCCTATCAACAAAATTTCGCACTCATTGCTAAATTGGCTAAAGACAAATTGGCATCTCTTTCATTAGCTGGTGTTTACCAGATACCATGTGAATGTAATTTATCACACTTTGAACAAATAGGCATGTGGAAAAAAAAAAAATGTAGAAACATCAGTATTATATTGAATACATGAAACCTCATAAGTCTGGTCTAGAACAACATAGCATTGACACTAAACATAATATACAGAGGGATAAAGCTTGTCTTCTCCACAGATGCAAGTTTAAATATGAACACCATTTCAAAGAAAGTTGCAAAGCCCTTTTACATCAGCTGATTTTGAATCGAAATGACTGACTCTCTCTCTCTCTCTCCCAAAAGTTTGGGAGATTCTTATCTTATTCTTATCAAATGCTCTAAAAGAATACAGGGAAAAATATAAGTGAGCTAAGCTATATGTAAAAGTAGCTAAACAAATAGTTTTTAAAAATTATTTAATAATAATTTCATCATCATCATACGTATCAAGGATTTAGGCCTAGTATGGCCTGTTCCGGCCTTAGAAGCCATCGTTGAATCGTTTAAGAGGACGTCCTGGTTTTCTTTTTCCTAATGGCTTGTACTTTAAGGCTTGTTTTGGTAATCTTTCTGTTTTCATTCTTTGAACGTGTTCCATCCATCTATGTTTATATTTTTTAATTTTTTCAATTACTGGTTCTTGGTTTAATTCTTTCATAATATCTTCGTTTCTTTTGTGATCAAATAGGGTATACTTTGCAGTTTTTCTCATAAACTTCATTTCTGCTGTTGTTAGTCTTTGTTTGTCTTTTTGTTTTATTGTCCAGATTTCGCTTCCATACATTAAGACCGGTAGGGCTAATGTATTGTATACTTTTAGCCTGGTTTGTTTTTGAACTAGGTTTGGTTTAAATATAGAGTTAATTACTCCTGTTATTTTTAAATATTTTGCAATTTTTATGTTTATATCTTTTTCATTTTAATAAGTGATCATACATCCTAGGTAGTTAAATGAATTCACCTGTTCTAAGATCTTGTTATCTAATACTATTTTAGTTCTTGCTGGATCTTGTCCTTTAAAGGCCATAGTTTTTGATTTTTCCGTTGATATTATCATACCATAATCTTTGGATATCTCATTTAGATTTAAAATAGCTTTCTGTAAGTTATCTTCAGAATTTGTAATTATTATTTGGTCGTCTGCAAAGAGGAGAGTGTTTAAGTTAACTGTAGGTGAAAGTTTAATTCCTTGATGTAAATTTTTACTCCATTTTATTATTTCATTTAAGTAGATATTAAAAAGAGTTGCTGAGAGGGGACATCCCTGTCAGACCCCTTGGTTTATCTCTCTTGTATATGATAGCTCATGATTTAATCTTATTTGTATTTGATTATTTTCATATATACTTGTGACAGCTTTTAGGATATTATTTGGTATTTGTCTTTCTTTTAATATGTTAAATAATATGTTTCTTTTAACTTTGTCAAATGCTTTTTCAAAGTCAATAAATGCAATATGTGTTTCTAAATTATATTCTCTTCTTTTCTCTATTATTAATTTTAGGCATTATTAATCTATTATTAATCTTATTAATAATAATTTATTAATATTAATTTTCTGGCATGCGGCAACAATTTTCATTGGTAATCCACTGACTGTTCTGTACTTGTATTCCATTCCTTTAACTGTTTGTTCTACACTGATTATGTACTGTTACTTTCAGTACGAAATACTTGTACCTTTTTCATTAACGTTATTACAGTTGGTTTTATACGTGTTAAGTTATTAATTTTAATTATGCCACAGATACCTCTAAAGATTAGACAAATATGATTATAAAGTTGACTGATGCTGAAGTTTAGGGGTTATTTTTGATTTTAATGATACACAATGAACATACTTTAATCGGATTGTATCCTATGGACATAATTGCCACTACAGAGACAAATACATGAGATATCACTAAATAATACATATAGGATGCTGATTTTTTAACGATACTTGTGACATAATGATTAGAAATATATACACACCATCTTCAGTGGCTGCATAGGAATAGTTATAAAAAACAAAGTGGAATACGAACAACTGATCATTCATACATTGAATGATCCGTGTGATGTCATATCGCTAAGTATTAGAAGAGTAAACATTTTTAAAGTCATAATTAAAGATATTAATTCAGAAATTCATATAATAATCTTAAATAACATTAGACTAATATAGGAATTTAAAAAAAAAAAAAAATTAATGTGTTATCCTGATTAAACTTTCAAAAATTTTTGATATAGATATACAGTTATTACGATTCAAATTAGGGCGTTGAAGTAAGGCCTCCACACTTTCTTTAAATAAACGTTCAAATTTGTAGCAACATCTGTGTAGGAGGAGAGTCTTGGACCAAAGGATGTTATGGCTTGTTTCTAATCCATGCTGAGCTAATCCAGATTTCTCAGGTTTGTTGTGTTGAATTGATGACTGATGCTCTTGAATTCTTTTTTCTATAGAACAGGGGATTAGAAACAAGCCACAACATCCTTTGGTCCAAGACTCTCCTCCTACACAGATGTCGCTACAAATTTGAATGTTTATTTAAAGAAAGTGTGGAGGCTTTACTTCAACGTCCTAACTTGAATCGTAATGACGGTATATCTATATCAAAAATTTGGGAAAGTTTAATCAGGATAACACATTCTTTTTTTTTTTAATTCCTATATTAGTCTAATGTTATTTAAGATTATTATATGAATTTCTGAATTAATACCATGTTCCAACATAAAAATGTGCACAAATTCACATGGAGAGAAGAGGCTAGGAATAAGAAAAGTCTCATTGACTATGTTATTGTTCATAGTGATGTTTTCTCCCTGGTGCAGGACACCAGAGTGTACAGAGGATTTGAAATTGGAAGTGATCACTATTTAGTCTTGAGCAGGATAAAATTGAATTTCATATTGAAAAGAATAACATGTAAGAAAGTTTTAAAGCAAATAAAAGTTGAGCAGCTCTCAGATGTGAACTGTAGACTAAAATACAGAAAGATTATTGAAAAGAAAATGAAAGAGTTTGAGAACAGGAATCAAACCTTGGAGATTCAGTGGCAAACTCTGAAGAAAACATTGATTGATTCTGCCAGAGAGGCATGTGGTGAGGTTTTGTGCAAGGATAAAAAAATCAGAACTCCCTGGTGGACACAGGAAGTTAAAGAGGCAGTAAAGGAAAAGAAGAAAGCATATCAAAAGTTCCTGGCAAATAAGTCAGCTTTTACTCTTACAGAATACAGAAACAAATGTAAGAAAGCTAAACAGTGTGTAAAACTAGCTAAACAAAAGTCATGGGAGGACTTTGGCAAGAATATAGAAAATAAATATCAAGGTGGCAAAATATTCTGGAGGTTGTTGAAGAAGCTTAGGAATGGAGGAAAGAGTGCTGTAAAAGGAGTTAGAGATGATAAAGGTGACATGAAAACAGGAGAAAAAGATATTCTTGAAGTATGGAGTAATTACTTTGAAAAACTGCTAAATGAAACAAGCAGTGATGACAGCACAGTGATAAAAAACACTGACCAGGCATGCAGTCAGGAATACATATCCATACTTGAAGTAGAAAAAGCCATCAAAGGCTTGAAATGTGGAAAGGCAGCAGGAGTAGATGATATTCAACCAGAAATGCTGAAGTATGGTGGTATAAAAGTCTTACAGTGGCTGCACTGCATAGTTCAGAAAGCCTGGACAAAGGGACGAATTCCCGATGATTGGAGTAGAGCTCTCATAGTACCCATATATAAAAAGGGAAATAAAACTGAATGTGAGAATTACGAGGTATTTCCCTACTGAATGTTCCTGGCAAGATCTATGCAAGTATACTTGAGAAACGGTTGAGAAGAATTGTGGAAGAAAAGCTTGGTGAAGAATAAGCTGGATTCAGGCCAAATAGAGGCTGTCAGGATCAGATCTTCACTTTACAACCAATAGTTGAGAAAGCATGGGAATACAACAAAGATCTATATTTAAGTTTTGTCGATTTGGAAAAGGCATATGACAAGGTGCCAAGAGAGAAGCTATTCAATACGCTGCAGTTATATGGTGTCAATGGGGCATTATATCAAGCAATACTTAGTCTTTATTTGAGTTAAGTCAGCAGTTAGAATTGAAGGAAGTACAGGAAGATGGTTTAATGTTAAATCTGGTGTGAGACAAAGATGTACATTATCCCCTCTGTTATTCATTATCTATATGGATCACATTATGAAGGAATGTGGTATTAAACCTGATATCAAAATTGGAGATGTTAATGTCAGCTCTTTGCTTTATGCGAATGATGTTATACTTCTAAATAAATCCGCTACAAGTCTGCAAGATTCTCTGACTAAATTGAATGGCTGTTGTAATAGATATGGTATGAAGGTCAGCAATAAAAAGACAAAGACAATGAAAATAGGCAGAATCATTGAAAATGTCAACTGTGTTGTGAATGGAGAACCTGTGGAACAAGTTAAACATTTCAGCTACTTAGGCACGATTTTTACTGAAGATGGTAAAATAAATATAGAAATAGACAACATAATCAGCAAAGCTGGTATGGTGGGAAGTAAACTGAATAAATTCATATGGAATAAGAAAGAAATTAGTTGGAACACTAAATTAGGTATACAAGACAGTGTTCAAACCAGTTTTAACTTATGGATCTGAGAGCTGGGTCAAAAGTAAAACACTTGACCAAAGACTAGAGACCGCAGATATGAGAGTCCTGAGAAAGATTCGAGGTGTGAACAGATGGCATCAATGGCAATATCATATTAAAAATGAGGATATTAGGAAAGAACTTGACATTGTCAGCATCCAGGAATGCGTTAGCAGAGCTAATCTCAGGTGGTATGGTCACTTAAATAGAATGGGAGAGGAAAGATTAGCAAAACAAGTGTTCTCTGCCAGGTTGGCAGGAAAATGACCCAGAGGAAGACCAAGATATAGGTGGATTGATACGGTACAAAGTGCCTTAGACGATAGAAATATAAGATCTGATAATGTTGGAGGCTTGACAAG
Organism: Typopeltis vanoorti; assembly: GCF_054136105.1. Taxonomy (NCBI): domain Eukaryota; kingdom Metazoa; phylum Arthropoda; class Arachnida; order Uropygi; family Thelyphonidae; genus Typopeltis; species Typopeltis vanoorti. The sequence continues at coordinate 153,459,755 of NC_143555.1, forward strand.
TAACAGACTGATTTGGAGGAAAATTGTAGATAGGAAGTTAGTAATGATGTAATTTTTTCATGTAGTACTGTCACATCCCTTGAGGGTACATGGCAGGAATTTGATGATGATGATGAAATCTTTAATTATGACTTTAAAAATGTTTACTCTTCTAATACTTAGCGACATGACATCACACGGCTCGTTCTACGTGTGAATGATCAATTGTTCGTATTCCACTTTGTTTTTTAAAACTATGCCTATGTAGCCACTGAATGGTCTGTAATATTCAGACCGAAATATTTGGCAATTAAACATTATTCTTGTGTTAACGTGTATACATTTCTAATCATATAGGATGCTATTTTCACGCAAGATCAAGGAAAGGAAAAAGTAGCAATAGAATTCAACGCCAAACATGAAGACAAACTACAGTGGTATCTTGCTAATTCGAACTAATAAAAACCGTGCTCGTTCGAATTAGCGAATTTCTCCCCAAGAGACAACAATAACTAGCGTTTATGGCAAAAATAATCAGATTCTAATAAAAAATCTACAGAATCAATTTAATTCTGTAAATAAATTAACGGATAGAAAAAAGCTACTGTAATGTAATGTAAAACAAAAAAATAATACAGTACACAAGTTTATTTTAGTAAAAAACTTAATTTGTATGTACCTATATTGTTGAGGATTCTGATTTAATAAAATTGCATAGTTCAGTACGTAACTTATTTACGTAAAAAATATCACTTTCTTGTACACAACACAAAAAGTTTCACAAAATAACACAAAAAAAGTTTATTTATTTATTTGTAAAAAAGTCACCGATTTTTTTTTTGCTTCTCTGAGGCTAAACGTTTTTCGAATGCTTCTTCTCAGAGCTGCATTGGCAAACAAAATTTTGTGGAATGGCATATCATTCTGCTTAGCCCATTCTATACACATATTAAAACTATCAGCTGCTTCTTCATGTTTTACTTTTTTCTCTTAGAGTTCTTCATTGTCATCATCGTCTTCTAATTCATTCTGTAGCATCATATTTATAATTTCATCATCTGATTTGATTTCGAATTCACTTTCGGTTCTACCTGTAATCCATTTCGCAACATCTGTTTGTGAAATTTCAACATCTGGATTTATATTTTTAATCAAATTATGCATGTTTTGAATTTCAATTTCCTCTTTTTGTGTATATTTTTTGATTCATGCCGACAATACAGTACGTACTGTACAGTATAAAAAAAAGCAAATGTGAATACACGATAAATCAAAATAGTCCTCCAGTATAACCGTACAATCGACAGTATTAAAAAAAATACTGTACTGTAATAATAATAAAATAAATAATAATAGTTAAAATAATAATTATTAAATAAAAATAATAGTACACAAAATAATAATTATTAAATAAAAATAATAGTACACAAAATAATAATACATAATAAATAAAACTTTTTTCTTTCAAACTGCAGTTCGGACTAAAGAGGTTCGGATTAGTGAGATACCACTGTAGTTAATTGGAAGGCACTTTCGAGCAGAGTTATGTGAACAAACTTCAAATTGGGAAAATGGACAATGAAACTTATTTGTGCCTACGGTCCACACAGAAGCTTCTTCTAAGGAAGAACTGACATAATAATGGTAAGTAAACATTATGCTTCAACATAAAGATGTGCACAAGTCCACATGGAGAGAAGACACAAGAAATAAGAAAAGACTTATTGACTACATCATCTCCATAGTGATGTAAGTCTGGTTCGGAATACAAGGGTGTACAGGGGATGCGAAATTGTAAGTGAATATTACTTAGTACTAAGCAGGATAAAAATATTATCATTATTATTATTATTATCTAAGACCTCTAGGGAGTCAAGGACTCATCGAGGGAGGCTGTAAATTACCCAACCCAGCTATCATACCTACCCTTGAATTCATTCACATTGGATGCACTCACTATCCGTAAGGGCAAATTATTCCACTCACTCACTGCTCTCTGGGAGAAAAACCTAGCTCTTAACCCTTTCTTGACTGAGAACAACCTTAACTTCTGTGGATGCCCCAGTGTTCTCTCCCCGCCTTCCATATAACGAAAAATTTCATCAGTTGAAATGCTATAACACCCATTTAAAATATAATAAATTTAGTTTAATCCTTTATCCAAGTGTGAGCAAACAAAGTTTGCGCCTGAAAGTATCTTCAGGACTGGGTTAAGGTGGTACACACCAGGGCAACTCGTTGCAAAGGTGGAGCAAGCTACCAACACTCCTATCCTAGTATCTCCTATAATGCATAACACATCTCCTTGCGGATATGTCTATTGTTATGCATTAAGGGAAGGGCCACTACCCAGACCGGTTTCGACCTTTATTGAGGTCTCTTCAGTGGGAGCCAGGCCCAAGTCGAGATATCAGGCAGAAGCATTTGCAGGTCATCTCCACCTATAGGAATTGTCAATTGGTGTGCCACCCTTTTTTAATAAATTACTCTGGATTTAGAGATGCTTCTGCCTGATATCTCGACTTGGGCCTGGCTCCCACTGAAGAGACCTCAATAAAGGTCGAAACCGGTCTGGGTAGTGGCCCTTCCCTTAATGCATAACAATAGACATATCCGCAAGGAGATGTGTTTTGCATTATAGGAGATACTAGGATAGGAGTGTTGGTAGCTTGCTCCACCTTTGCAACGAGTTGCCCTGGTGTGTACCACCTTAACCCAGTCCTGAAGATACTTTCAGGCGCAAACTTTGTTTGCTCACACTTGGATAAAGGATTAAACTAAATTTATTATACTCTAACCAAGTGGAAAATAAACTTTCAACCCATTTAAAAGTTTACAGACCTCTATCATATCACCCCTCTTTCTCCTGTTAACCAGAGTCTGTAATCCACATACTCCCAATCTGTCCTCATAATCTAAATCCCATAATCTGGATATAATCTTTGTAACTCCTCTTTGCATTCTTTCCACAGCTTCTTTATCCCCTTGGAATCCGGGAGACCAAATCTGTGCACAGTAATCCAAGTGTGGTCTTATCAAAGCCTTATAAAAAGGCAAAATTACTTCTTTATCCTTACATGTCAAGATTGGTTTCAACTTACCAATTATCCTCTGAGTTGTATTTGCAACTTTTGCTATGTGACCTTTGAACTTTAAATTCTTATCCATCAACACACCAAGATCCCTTGCCTCTTCAGTTTCTTGTAGCATAACCGAGCTAATATAATATGCTGCTGGAACTCTAATCACGCCAAAGTGCATAACTTTACACTTACTAACATTAAACTGATAGCCATTTTCGTTTGCCCAGATTTCCAATCTATTCAAATCATTTTGTAATTGCTGAATATCAGTATCGGGGTGCTTAAGGGTCAAAGCTGTATAACTGAGAGGAGACCTCCACATAGCCTTTAAAGGAATGCGGAGAACCGACCAGGGCTTCTGACCTAATGTCCAATCCTCACCTTCTCGTGGTGCACCCTGTTGGGTATCTACTTTGATACTGAACGAACGAGGATGGGCTGGCAATTTGGGATTTAGCCGACCAAATTGTATTCTTATTGGTTAAACCAAAATAAAAAATGATGGTACAACATGACAAAATTTCATGCCGGCTGGGGCATCGCCCGGTTAAACAAGGCCCCCCGTTGTTTTCGCCAGGGAACCAGGGCAAACAGCGAAAAGTCAGCTACTGGAACAAATCTGAAAACAAACCCCAACTCAACATCACCAGAGTTAAAGATCGGTACTATCAACGTAAGAAGCCTGAATGGCAAAGAAATGGAGCTAGCTGAGGAATTAGATAAGTACCAGATCGACATAATAGGGGTGACTGAAACAAAAAAGACCAAAACTGGTGAGATCTTTCTGAGCAATAAATACAAAATGTTATATTCAGGCAATAACAATCAAGGAAAAGAAGGAGTAGCCATAGTATTCAACACAAAATACGAGGCTAATCTTCTTGAATGGCAGTCAGTCTCAAGTAGAGTAATGTGGGCAAATATGAGAATGGGGAACTGGACAATGAGACTTATTTGTGCCTATGGTCCCACTAAGGTAGAAGTGGAGGAATTTTTTGAGGCTTTAGAAAAAGCGACTGACACAATGAAAAAGGAAAAGTTGGTCCTTGTTGGGGATCTAAATAGTAGAGTAGGAAATGATTGTGAGACATACAAAAATATTTTGGGAAAATTTAGAGAAAAGAGCAAAGCTAATAATAATGGCAAATATCTGTTGGATTTCTGCTCAGGACATGGACTGGTTATTACTAACACCATGTTCCAACATAAAAATGTGCACAAATTCACATGGAGAGAAGAGGCTAGGAATAAGAAAAGTCTCATTGACTATGTTATTGTTCATAGTGATGTTTTCTCCCTGGTGCAGGACACCAGAGTGTACAGAGGATTTGAAATTGGAAGTGATCACTATTTAGTCTTGAGCAGGATAAAATTGAATTTCATATTGAAAAGAATAACATGTAAGAAAGTTTTAAAGCGAATAAAAGTTGAGCAGCTCTCAGATGTGAACTGTAGACTAAAATACAGAAATATTATTGAAAAGAAAATGAAAGAGTTTGAGAACAGGAATCAAACCTTGGAGATTCAGTGGCAAACTCTGAAGGAAACATTGATTGATTCTGCCAGAGAGGCATGTGGTGAGGTTGTGTGCAAGGATAAAAAAATCAGAACTCCCTGGTGGACACAGGAAGTTAAAGAGGCAGTGAAGGAAAAGAAGAAAGCATATCGAAAGTTCCTGGCAAATAAGTCAGCTTTTACTCTTACAGAATACAGAGACAAATGTAAGAAAGCTAAACGGTGTGTAAAACTAGCTAAACAAAAGTCATTTGTTTAGAAAAAGCATTCAATAAAGTTATTCTTCCACATTCATTCTTTCTTTTGCTTGAGACATAACGATAAAATTCTTTTGGATTGCCTTTAGCTTGCATGGCCAATTTCTTTCATACTCCATTTTAGCTTTTCTCACAATACTCGTTACTTTTCTGGCCAGAGCTTTATATATTTCATAACTCCTCTCACTCTAGGGAGATATGTGCTAGGGATTCAGCTAGGGAGATATGTGGTGAAGTTGCCTGCAAAGATAAACAAATAAGAACACCATGGTGGACATAAGAAGTTAAAGAAGCGGTCCTGGTAAAGAAGAAAGCATAGCAAGAGTTCGTAGCAAATAAGTCAGCAGATGCTCTAAAAGAATACAGAGAAAAATGTAAGTGAGCTAAGCTACATGTAAAAGTAGCTAGACAAAAGTCATGGGAAGACTTGGGTAAGAATATAGAAAATAAATATCAGGAAGGTGACAAAATGTTCATCATCATCATCATCAAATTCCTGCCATGTACCCTCAAGGGGTGTACAGGATATGACAGTACTACATGAAAAAATTACATCATTACTAACTTCCTATCTACAATTTTCCTCCAAATCAGTCTGGCACTTGTCAAGACTCCAACATTATCAGATCTTATATTTCTATCGTCTAAGGCACTTTGTACCGTATCAATCCACCTATATCTTGGTCTTCCTCTGGGTCGTTTTCCTGCCAACCTGGCAGAGAACACTTGTTTTGCTAATCTTTCCTCTCCCATTCTATTTAAGTGACCATACCATCTGAGATTAGCTCTGCTAACGCATTCCTGGATGCTGACAATGTCAAGTTCTTTCCTAATATCCTCATTTTTAATATGATATTGCCATTGATGCCATCTGTTCACGCCTCTAATCTTTCTCAGGACTCTCATATCTGCGGTCTCTAGTCTTTGGTCAAGTGTTTTACTTCTGACCCAGCTCTCAGATCCATAAGTTAAAATTGGTTTGAACACAGTCTTGTATACAGCTAATTTAGTGTTCCGACTAATTTCTTTCTTATTCCATATGAATTTATTCAATTGACTTCCCACGATACCAGCTTTGCTGATTCTGTTGTCTATTTCTATATTTAGTTTACCATCTTCAGTAAAAATTGTGCCTAAGTAGCTGAAATGTTTTACTTGTTCCACAGGTTCTCCATTCACAACACAGTTGACATTTTCAATGATTCTGCCTATTTTCATTGTCTTTGTCTTTTTATTGCTGACCTTCATACCATATCTATTACAACAGCTATTCAATTTAGTCAGAGAATCTTGCAGACTTGTAGCGGATTTATTTAGAAGTATAACATCATCCGCATAAAGCAAAGAGCTGACATTAACATCTCCAATTTTGATATCAGGTTTAATACCACATTCCTTCATAATGTGATCCATATAGATAATGAATAACAGAGGGGATAATGTACATCCTTGTCTCACACCAGATTTAACATTAAACCATCTTCCCATACTTCCTTCAATTCTAACTGCTGACTCACAACTCAAATAAACACTAAGTATTGCTTGATATAATGCCCCATTGACACCATATAACTGCAGCGTATTGAATAGCTTCTCTCTTGGCACCTTGTCATATGCCTTTTCCAAATCGACAAAACTTAAATACAGATCTTTGTTATATTCCCATGCTTTCTCGACTATTTGTCGTAAAGTGAATATCTGATCCTGACAGCCTCTATTTGGCCTGAATCCAGCTTGTTCTTCACCAAGCTTTTCTTCCACAATTCTTCTCAACCGTTTCTCAAGTATACTTGCATAGATCTTGCCAGGAACACTCAGTAGGGAAATACCTCTGTAATTCTCACATTCAGTTTTATTTCCCTTTTTATATATGGGTACTATGAGAGCTCTACTCCAATCATCGGGAATTCGTCCCTCTGTCCAGGCTTTCTGAACTATGCAGTGCAGCCACTGTAAGACTCTTATACCACCATACTTCAGCATTTCTGGTCGAATATCATCTACCCCTGCTGCCTTTCCACATTTCAAGCCTTTGATGGCTTTTTCTACTTCAAGTATGGATATGTATTCCTGACTGCATGCCTGGTCAGTGTTTTTTATCACTGTGCTGTCATCACCGCTTGTTTCATTTAGCAGTTTTTCAAAGTAATTACTCCATACTTCAAGGATATCTTTTTCTCCTGTTTTCATTTCACCTTTATCATCTCTAATTCCTTTTACAGCACTCTTTCCTCCATTCCTAAGCTTCTTCAACAACCTCCAGAATATTTTGCCACCTTCTTGATATTTATTTTCTATATTCTTGCCAAAGTCCTCCCATGACTTTTGTTTAGCTAGTTTTACACACTGTTTAGCTTTCTTACATTTGTCTCTGTATTCTGTAAGAGTAAAAGCTGACTTATTTGCCAGGAACTTTTGATATGCTTTCTTCTTTTCTTTCACTGCCTCTTTAACTTCCTGTGTCCACCAGGGAGTTCTGATTTTTTTATCCTTGCACACAACCTCACCACATGCCTCTCTGGCAGAATCAATCAATGTTTCCTTCAGAGTTTGCCACTGAATCTCCAAGGTTTGATTCCTGTTCTCAAACTCTTTCATTTTCTTTTCAATAATATTTCTGTATTTTAGTCTACAGTTCACATCTGAGAGCTGCTCAACTTTTATTCGCTTTAAGACTTTCTTACATGTTATTCTTTTCAATATGAAATTCAATTTTATCCTGCTCAAGACTAAATAGTGATCACTTCCAATTTCAAATCCTCTGTACACTCTGGTGTCCTGCACCAGGGAGAAAACATCACTATCAACAATAACATAGTCAATGAGACTTTTCTTATTCCTAGCCTCTTCTCTCCATGTGAATTTGTGCACATTTTTATGTTGGAACATGGTGTTAGTAATAACCAGTCCATGTCCTGAGCAGAAATCCAACAGATATTTGCCATTATTATTAGCTTTGCTCTTTTCTCCAAATTTTCCCAAATTATTTTTGTATGTCTGACAATCATTTCCTACTCTGCTATTTAGATCGCCAACAAGGACCAACTTTTCCTTTTTCATTGTGTCAGTTGCTTTTTCTAAAGCCTCAAAAAATTCCTCCACTTCTACCTTAGTGGGACCATAGGCACAAATAAGTCTCATTGTCCAGTTCCCCATTCTCATATTTGCCCACATTACTCTACTTGAGACTGACTGCCATTCAAGAAGATTAGCCTCGTATTTTGTGTTGAATACTATGGCTACTCCTTCTTTTCCTTGATTGTCATTGCCTGAATATAACATTTTGTATTTATTGCTCAGAAAGATCTCACCAGTTTTGGTCTTTTTTGTTTCAGTCACCCCTATTATGTCGATCTGGTACTTATCTAATTCCTCAGCTAGCTCCATTTCTTTGCCATTCAGGCTGCTTACATTGATAGTACCGATCTTTAACTCTGGTGATGTTGAGTTGGGGTTTGTTTTCAGATTTGTTCCAGTAGCTGACTTTTCGCTGTTCGCCCTGGTTCTCTGGCGAAAACAACGGGGGCCTTGTTTAACTGGGCGACGCCCCAGCCGGCATGAAATTTTGTCATGTTGTACCATCATTTTTTATTTTGGTTTAACCAATAAGAATACAATTTGGTCGGCTAAATCCCAAATTGCCAGCCCATCCTCGTTCGTTCAGTATCAAAGTAGATACCCAACAGGGTGCACCACGAGAAGGTGAGGATTGGACATTAGGTCAGAAGCCCTGGTCGGTTCTCCGCATTCCTTGAAAGGCTATGTGGAGGTCTCCTCTCAGTTATACAGCTTTGACCCTTAAGCACCCCTTAGCAAAATGTTTTGAAGGCTAATTTCTAAAAAAAAAAAAAAAAAAAAAAAAAAAAAAAAAAAAAAAAAAAAAAAAAAAAAACCTTAGAAATGGAGGAAAGAGTACTGTAAAAGGAAATCAAGATGATAAAGGTGACATGAAACTGAAGATAAAGCTATCCCAGATGTCTGGGGTAATTACTTGGAAAGATTGTTAAATGAACCAAGTAGTGACAGAATCATACTAGAAAACTTGAAATGTGGAAAGGCAGCTAGAGAAATTATATTCGAAATGAAATGCTTAAGTATGGAGGTATAAAAGTTTTACAGTGTCTACAATGCATAATTCAGAAGGCTTGGACAGCAGGTCAAATTCCCAATGACTGGAGTAGAGTTCTGATAGTACCCATCTATAAAAAAGGGAATAAAGCTGAATGTGAAAATTACAGTGGAATTTTTCTATTAAGTGTTCCAGGTAAGATTTATGCATGCATATTTGAAAAGAGATTGAGAAAGATTGTGGAAGAGAAACTTGAAGAATAAACTGCATTATGGCCAAATAGAGGTTGTCAAGATCAGATTTTTAGTTGAAGACAAACTGTTGAGAAATCATAGGAATATGACAAGGATCTCTACTATCTGGAAAAGGCTTATGACAAGTTGCCCAGAGAAAGCCTTTGAAAACATTACAATTGTATGGGATGAATGGAACATTATAAAGAGCAATAAATGTGACCAGCCAGAATTGAAGGAAATACAGGAAGAGGGTTTGATGTAAAATTAGGTGGTAAGACAAGGAACACATTATCTCCATTCTAATTTGCCATTTATGTGGATCACATTATGAAAGAAAATGACATTATGCCCCTATTATTAGAATTGGAGATGTCAAACTTAGCTCTCTGCTTTATGCAGATGATGTCGTACTCCTAAACACATCTAGTGCAAGTCTCTAGAATTCTCTAACTATAATAAACTGAATAACAGCTGTAACAAATTTGGCATGAAAATCAGCAATAAAAAGACCAAAATTATGAAAATAACGAAACACATAGAAAACTTCAGTTGCATTCTGAATAAAGATCCTATAGAACAAATAAAATATTTCAGCTATTTAGGTAGTTTTTAGTGAAGATGGCAGGTTAAATCTGGAAATAGACAACAGAATAGAAAACAATAGAAAACTAAAGCTGGTACAGTGGGTAGCCAGCTGAATAAATTTATATGGAATAAGAGACAAATTATCCAGAACACCAAACTAGCATTATACAAGACAGTGTTCAAACTAGTTTTAAGTTATGCATCTGAGAGTTGGTAAGAAAAGTACTTGATCAAAGACTAGAGACCACAGATATGAGCATTCTGAGAAAAATTAGGGAAGTGAGCTGATGGCATCAATGGTAGAATCATTAAAAATGAAGATATTAGAAATGTACTTGACAGTATTAGTATTCAAGAATGTGTCAAACAGAGTAATCTAATGTGGTAAGGCCACTTAAATAGAACGTGTGAGGTAAGGTTATGCCAAGATGGCAGGAAAGAGATGGATTTCCTGCAATCTAGGTGGATTAATTCAGTCAGTACTGCCTTAGAAGAACGAAATGTTAATTATGATAATATTGGAGTGCTTACAGTAGACTAATTTGAGGGAAAATTGTTGATAGGAGATTAATAATAATGTAAACGGAATCATGTAGTGATGTCATAGTAACCTGAACACCCCTTAGGGATATATATATCAGGAAATAGATGAATTTTAACGTGTGACATTAATTTAAGCTAGTGTAACATTTTGAAATTTGAAAATGAATTCTGTATTTTCATTTCATGATTTCACACTCTTCAAGATTGTTATTGCTTATTTCCATTTTTGTTTACATATACATTTTTCATGTTGTTTTGTGTTCTTTATATTTTGTTCTGCCTAATCCTTTAGGTTCTGTCATCAATATACCATTTCTTGCCATTTCCAATGTTCTGTTTCCTGTAATTTAATTTGTTAGTTCCCTCGATTTACTCTGTTCTTTCTGGCAATTTCCTTTGTTCAATTTTCTGAACTCTCATCTTTTCTTTCTTGTCACTTATTTTGTTCTATTTCCTGGGATTTCTTCTATTCTGTTTTTTTTTTCCCTGTTTTTCTTGCTTTGTTTCAAGGAAATGAAGAACGGTAATCCCTTGATTAATGTGACCCCAATTAGTGCGTCATTTTTTTTTCGATACCCAAATTCGATTAGTGCACCTATATACATCTTAAAAATAAATGTTACAGATTTTAAAAATTTTCTATCTATACATTTTTATGGCTAACTATTTTAAAAAATCACTCACTAGAATGAAATAATTTAGTTACCGATTTAAAACATTTTACAAAGTTATACTACACTACTTCCATGTACACTATGCTCCAAATTTTTACCGCCAATATTTGTGTTGTCTGCTATAGTACGCCTACAGATTCGAGACCCTTCAACACTTCTGCGCATGTCACAAAAAGGAGAATCCATTCCGATAATAGGGTAATCAATCCGTCTTCTGGGACGAGTTGTTTATTATTACACGTCGGAAAATTAACTTCTCTTTTATGATCATTGTAGTTTCTAAAGTGGTAACTATTTTGCTATCTTTTTTTTATTTTTATTTTAGCAAAACAAGTGTTCTCTGCCAGGTTGGCAGGAAAACGACCCAGAGGAAGACCAAGATATAGGTGGATCGATACGGTACAAAGTGCCTTAGACAATAGAAATATAAGATCTGATAATGTTGGAGTCTTGACAAGCAACAGATTGATTTGGAGGAAAATTGTAGATAAGAAGTTAGTAATGATGTAAATTTTTCATGTAGTACTGTCATATCCTGTACACCCCTTGAGGGTACATGGCAGGAATTTGACGATGATGATGATGAACTATTTTGTTCGTATAACAGTTGGGAAATTTTATCTATAAAGCACGCGATTTCGCATTTTGGCGACCAATTCCTGCCATGTACCCTCAAGGGGTGTACAGGATATTCCTCCATTTCTTTCTCCCCTTCAATGATAACGTCCAAGAGTTGATTAAATCTCATTCTGAAGAATTGAGCAATCCCGACCTGCTAAATTTAGATGCACAGAGGGAAGATCCCGAAGAATATGAAGAAAGTTTAACCACTGACAGTCAGCCAAAAGAGATTTCACAGAAACAATTTGAAAATATTTTTCGTACAATCAAAGTTTTTAAGCAGCAGTGCTTAGAGGCTGACCCTGATGGAGAGAGAGAGAAGCAGTAAAATTTGCAGAAGAGTAGAAGAGGCAATAAGGCCATACCGTCGGTTGTATGAAAAAAATACCTGCCAAACTACGTTAGCTCTATTCTTTGTTAAGAAGTAGAATAATAAATTTATATTCTGAATATGTTTTATTGTCTTTCAGCTTCATGGTTTTCCTTTAACTAGACCCTGAGACATACCCTAATTCTTTTATAAAAAAAATTAAGGGTCAAAAAAGAAATCTGAGGAACTTTCCCATGGGTTACTATATTTGATTAGTGCATTTTCGATTAATGTGCCTGTTTTAAAGAACGCATTAGGCGCACTAATCAAGGGATTGCTGTATGTGGGAGGGAGAGAGAGATCAACTATAGAACCTTGGACTATAATAAACCATTTCTCTAATCTCTATTCTATTTCATTTACAACAGAGGACCTGGAAGGGAAAACAAAGTATCCTTCAGATGGTATGGATCATATTTTTTTAGCTGAAATAACCAAGTATATAATGAATTCAAATATCAAGAGAAGTGTGTTGAAATAGTAGGCAAATGATATCAATCAAAGGGATGTTTGAGAACAGAGATTATATCATAGCTAACCAGAATAATAATAGATTGTAGGGATGTGAATCTATTTTGGATAAATGATTTTGCATGTCTGATGTGCACATCTAATAAATGGAATAGAAATATTAACTTATATGCAGGAAAGCCAACATAGTTCACAATGTATCTCAACTTTCATGTATTTCCAGGAGGCCATGTTAAGAAGTCCTCTCAAAACAAGTGTTAAGTTTCTTTACCATATTGCTCATTTTATAGTCACTTAATCAATTGCTTAATCTGAGTTTTGGTAGTTAATAGTTATGAGTGATCTCTTGATATGTAAACCTATTCTGTAGGCTATCATTCTTGCATAATCAGCTTCATCCATGATAACTATGGCTCTTTGCTTATCAGCTTTTAAAACATATATGGTTGTTCTGTTTTAGTGAAGTAGCACCTACTTTTACTAGTTAAAAAGTTGTATTTATTTTGTATTCTATCTCATTTAAATTACTTGTTCCACACTTATGTACTGTTAATTCTTAGTACAAAATATCTTTTGTACTAAGTAAACTCTCACTATAGCAAACATGATTTTAACAAACTACTGAAAAAGTAGACAAGTCCCATAAACATAATACTGTTATAAAGAAAATTAACTATAGCAAAGCATCCATTATAACAAACTATTCCAAAAGTCCTTACAAGTTTGATATAGTGAAAGTAAACTGCACTATTCTTGCATGTTCAAACTGTTTTAAATGCTGGTACATACAGTGTGTATGTGTAAACACACACACACATTTTGTGCACCACACTGTAGAATAACTGAATTAATTCTCCTTGGTTCGACTATAGGTACTTTCATTTTAGCTGTCTCCCAGCTATTTAACAAGAGAAATTATTTAAAATAAGATCACTTTATTGTTTCATAATAGAAAGAGGGGGAAAAAATGCAGTTTTGATGTTTTATTCCTTAGCAAATTATCCTGTTCACATTATTGCAGAAATGATAACATAAATTTTCAGCAAAATAAAAAAAACTAATAAAAATCAAACTGTCAGTAAACTTCAATAATTTCAAATGGGATTAGCAATCACTAATATACATATGTTTTTAACAATAAGTTCAAAATCTATGTGATGTCCAAACCAGTATTACTTAAACTTACTGCTAATGTCTTTCCAGAACCAGTTTGTGCAATTCCTACTAAATCTCTTCCACTTAATGCAATTGGCCAGCCCTGTGCTTGAATTGGAGTTGGCTTCATATAGTTCTGGTGGCGTATACTATTCATTGCATAATCTATATTAAATAATCAAAATTTTATTTAGATTAATTATAATAAAAATTCTTATAACAGGATGTATGTAAGCCACACAGCTTACATCATATTATTTGTGAAGCATTGAAAATTCAATTTCTTTGGTTTGGATAGTTTCAAGATATAACAAATTGTGCAGAAGCTGATTATAATACTTGCCTATGATCACATTTGTAATAACACATGGACTAGTTGTGTTGGGGGGAGAAGTCTGACCACACCTCCTCGCGATCCCCCCCCTGGAGCTCTTGCCCAAATTTCTTATGGTCCGATTTCAAGGTGACTAACGTGGCAACGGCACCCATTTTCTAATGAAGAGTCATAAAAAGTTATCAACCAATGCTACTGCGCCCGGGGCTGCAGTCCGGGCTCCTGATGATAAATATGCTACGAGGACTTGTATTAACATTTTGCAACTCGATATCAACGGTAGTACTCAGAGAAAAATGGATGAACCTTAAATACATGCTTTATAAAAACAATATCCATATAGCTTGTCTACAAGAAACAAAACTAAATAAAAATCTGAACTTCAACATCAAAGGATACACAGTTCTTAGGAAGGATAGAGGAAAGAGCAGGTGGCAGGCTTGCTATCCTTTTGAAGACACCAGAAATCAAATTTAAAGAAATCACCCTAAATCAGTATTTAAATAATAATGGTTCGACGGAAGCTCAAGCTGTTGAAATACATCTACCAAACCATTCTATTTCAATCACAAATGTCTACCATCCTGATAATACAAATATTGATACAGACATCATTGAAAAGCGAAGTGAATCTCTAACTGATGCAACCATTATACTTGATGACCTAAATGCAAAAAGCCTAATGTGGGGTTCCCCAGATTTAGACCATAAAGGTCAACAATTGGAAGACCTCTTTACAGATTTGCAACTCACAACAATTAACAATGGACAGAGCACCTATCTCTCTAAAACTATGGGAACTGAATCTACTACTGACATCACAGCTATTAATTATAGTATTGCATCAAGTGCACAATGGAAAATTTTGGGAAATGCCATCAGTGACCACAGACCCATAATAACAACACTAAACTTCAAGATTGATCAAGAACAGCAAATCAAAAGGACATGGAACTTCAGAAAAGCCAACTGGACAAGGTTTACTCAAACCTTGGAGAGCCTCTGTCAAGATGAACCTGTCTCTGGAAACCTCAACAGAAAATTACAAATCCTTACTTCACACATCAGTAAAGCTGCCAAAGCAACAATACCAAGAGGCAAGCAGAAAAAACCTGGATACCATACTGGAAAGATCACAATATTGATTCAGTGATTACAGAAAGAGACAAATATCAATGAACAATTCAGAATTAATAAAACTAATGGATACAGGAAGAAATTAATGGACATAACACACAAAATAGAGCAGGAAATTTGGAAGTGCAAACAAGAGAAATGGGTGGAGCTTTGCAGTAACCTGGATCCAAGAAAAGACAGCCAACACTGGAACATTATTAGAATCCTAGACAACAATATCAAAAAAGAGAACCAACAGAAAACAAACTTCATTATAAATGCTGGGAAACAAGCTATTGCAGATCAAGAAATTGCAAACACACTGGCAAAAACCTATTCAAACAACTCCAAACTTCAGTATAACAGAGAGGACAAGACCCTCAATAAACTCACAAGTAAAATACTAAAACAAGCAAGAACATACCAATATAATGACATCTTCTCCGAAGAATTTACACTAAGTGAACTAAATTCATCAATCGAGAAAACTGCACCTAATAAATCTCCTAGTAATGATCTTATCTTTGGTCATATGGTCAAACACCTTGGCAAAAATGCCAAAGAATAACTTCTGGACATTCTCAATACCTCTTGGCAAACAGGCAAACTTCCAAAAGAATGGAAAAAATCAGTTATTGTACCCATCCTGAAACCTGACAGAAATGCTGCAGAATGTCAAAGTTATAGACCTATCGCATTAACTAGCATACTTTGTAAAATTACTGAAAGAATCATACACTCCAAGCTTATGCACTGGCTGACAAAAAATAAGAAAATCAACTACTACCAAACTGCCTATAGAACTCGTCATTCGACAACAGATCAATTATTCCACTTCTGCCAAACAATAATAGACTCATTTCAGGAAAAACCAACCAAAAAGACAACTGCCATATTCGTTGATATGACTGCTGCTTTCGATCGTGTTTGGATCAAAAAATTAATACAAACAATACATGATATTGGATTTAGAGGAAACGCTTTAATCTGGATTGCTGATTTCATTAGAGGAAGAAAGATCAAAGTCAGAATCAATGCAGCAATATCAAAAGAGCGGAGAACCTGGGCTGGTGTTCCCCAGGGCTCAGTACTCAGTCCCTTACTATTCCTTCTATATGTCAATAACATTCATCCCTACCTTACAGAAGACACAAAGTAACTTGCTATGCAGATAGTGAGGAAACGCTTTAATCTGGATTGCTGATTTCATTAGAGGAAGAAAGATCAAAGTCAGAATCAATGCAGCAATATCAAAAGAGCGGAGAACCTGGGCTGGTGTTCCCCAGGGCTCAGTACTCAGTCCCTTACTATTCCTTCTATATGTCAATAACATTCATCCCTACCTTACAGAAGACACAAAGTAACTTGCTATGCAGATAGTGCGCAATCTGGCACACTAGTGCTAAAATCAAAGAATCAGAGGAGATTCTAAACAAATCCATGATTAGAAAAATGGTCAGATGAACTTAAACTCAAAATCAACCCAGACAAAACAAAACTAAGCACCTTTAAGTACAGACAGGAAAAATAGACATTCCTACAATCCCAAAGTCATGATCAACAACAAGCTAATTGAAAAAGTCACAAATCCAAAATACCTTGGTATTACGCTTGATCAGGAATTACGTTTTGCACAACACATCTCTAACACTTCCAACAGAGCTCTAAAAAAATTAAATATACTGAAAAGGCTTTGTGGAACAAATTGGGATGCAAAGCCAAAAATCCTCAAAACTACTTATACTACACTAATAAGACCAATAATGGAATATGCAGCACCTATCTGGTCACCTTCGGCCTCATCGGTAAAGAAAAAATTAGACAAAATACAAGCAAAAGCATCCAAGATTATCATTGGTGCAGTCTCAACCACTAACAACATCAGAGCCCAACAGGAACGTGGGCTTGACCTGCTGGAGGACAGACGAAAATTTGCCACATTTTTAGTTGTTTATTTGTGCATAAGAGCCTGTGTAGCTCAGTGGATGTGGCGTTTGCACACCATCGCGCTAGGCCGCACGAAGGAAGTCTTGGTTTCGAGTCTAGTCGGCGACTAGAGGAAATTTTTCTAAGCCTTTTTTCGACCGGTTCCCGAGTTAGTCGATCTCTGGCACGGGCAAGCAGGTTTTTCCTCCCGGAAACTCGGGTTTTTCGTCCTGTAAACTCAAGAAAATTGACCGTAGAACCCACATTATTTCAGACATTAAAATATATTGTGTTAGGGTTAGAGACCACGAGATGGCGGCACATTTGAGCCGTCTCTCTTCACTGCGTACCGCTTAATTAGTGATAGCCTTGGGCCATCTGTCTCTGATTGGGTACCAGTGGAGATTGAACTGCCCACTCAGTCTCCAAAAGTTAGATAGGGCTAAATGGCCTCGCCTACTCCCGTATATACGGGAATAAAAAGGCGTTAGCTGATAGCTGATCTGATATATTATATATATATAATATATATAATATACATGTAGTACTGTCATATCCTGGACACCCCTTGAGGGTACATGGCAGGAATTTGATGATGATGATGATGAAAAAAATATGTTGATATACATAATCTTCATTGTCTTTAAGTGCTTGGTTTTCAGGGCAGATTGTTTGCAATATTTTAATACTACTTGCTGTAGTATTTACCTACAGCAAGTCAACTTACAGTCAATTTCTTCAGGTTTCCACACAAGTTTAAAATCCACATAACTAGAATCATGCTTAAATATGATGCATTTTTGACATATATACTGCTAGTTTCATTGGAAAATTAAAGTTACAATGGGTTCTGCTTATTGAACTGGTACATATTTGTTATGAATATGTAATACTCAGTGTACAATCCATACTATTGCACTATTTTTCCCCCCTCACTGTAAATCTGTTTGTAGTATACATCTTGAATTTTCTCTTGCATAAGAATAAGACTTATCAGCATTCAGTGCTGCATGTCGCCAATCCAAATTGTTGACCATTTTTACATTTCTTCTATTAATATGCCTTACATTGGCTGAACTTTTCATGTGCTGCATAATGAGAACTTTTTCTTAAGCATGTGTAATATCTACAAACTATGAACTTTTACCTTTTTCATATCTTTTACTAATTTCCACTTTTAGTCTCCATATTTATAACACACGTCTATCATTCTGAATACATTTATTCTAATCGCTTTATGTTTCTCAGACATATTTAAGGTGTATATTTTGTTTACAATAAGTACCTGATTATTATAAAGTAACACAAACAAAATAACTTGTGCTCAAGGCAGAAACAAACAAATTATCAGCTGCACATTAGCTTACTAAGAAAGTCATCTAAGATATTAAAATAGAGGATATAAAATGTTCAACGCCAAAGTTCTATATAAACAAAACATTACACACACACACACACACACACACACACACACATTGCTGGCCTGGTTGGCTGAGTGTGGTCAGCATGTTCGCTCTCCAGCCAAAAGGTTGTGGGTTCGAATCCTGCCATGGATGTTTATGATTGTCTGGAAAATACTAGTGGTGATGATGGGCAGTAGATGGTGTTGGTGTAGATGATGATAGTAATTGCAGTTAATTGTAGTTGGTGGATTGAGTGGTGGAGACAGAGTTGTAGAGTAGGTGCCCTCCCTCGATGAGTCTTTGGACTCCCTGGAGGTGTTACGTAATAATAATGATAATGATAATATATATATACAGGGTGTTCGGGATAAATTTGACATATTTATAATTAATTATATTTTTCCGTAAGTTACATGTATTAACACACACTTCTCTTCATTTAAAAGTTTGGACCCTTCTTCATTCATATACAAGATGTCAGAAAGGATGGATAGCTGGAACTCACCTGAATCATGGAAGAGAATAACTTGTATCATGATGATTCGTGCCCGCCATCAAAATAAGGATATTACGACTGCTGCCCAATGCTCCCTGAATACAGTAAAAACAATCAGGCATGAACTAGAGACTTGCAATGGTGACTACGAGGATGTAGCAAGAAGAAAGATCCCTAGCAGACGATCTGATTGCGTTCGTACAGCAGAATTCCTCGCAAATCTGCAGGAACAGGTGTTGAAGAACCCTGGCATTGGAATTCGGGCTTTGTTCGTGGAGTTGCTAACTGTAGTCAAGCCCTGGATAACAAGGGTAGCCAATGGTAGGCCGTATGTATGGCAGCAGGATTCGGCCCCTTGCCACACCTCTGGGAAAAGTCAAAAATGGTTGTCTGAAAATTTCTACGACTTCACCAGTCCAAATGTTTGGCCTCCAAACTCCCCAGACCTTAACCCCATGGATTATTTTGTATGGGGCGCAGTTGAAAAAGACACCAATCGCACTTCCAGTAATACAAAAGCCCAGTTAATGGATAAAATTAAAACAGTTTTTGCGGCCCTTCCCAGGGAGACTGTAGCATCAGCTTGTTCGAGGTTCCGAAGCAGAATTGAAGCTGTGATCGATGCTAATGGTGGTTATTTTGAGTAAATCTTGTTGATAGTATTGTAATTAACTCTGCCTGTAATGTTTTTTTGTCAATTCATTAAATTTAATAGATACAAAGAAGATTTTCTTTTTCCTTACGAAACTGTCAAATTTATCCCGAACACCCTGTATATGTATGCCGATGACCTAGCGATCTTACATCAATCCACCTCCTTTACCAACCTAGAATCAACCTTGAATTGAAAGTTGATTCTAGGACCTGAACACCCTGGAAGAGTACTTCAAGCAGTGGTACTTGAAGCCAAATTCAACGAAAACAATGCCTTCAGTATTTCACCTGTACAATGCAGAGGCGAATCATCAACTCAACCTTTCTTTCTGTGGAAAAATGGTGGAACACGAGACTCACCCAAAATACCCTGCAGTGAGCCTGGACAGAAGCCTAACCTATAAAAGGCACATTATCATCAACCTCTCCAATAAAATTAAAACCAGAAATAACATCATTTCAAGGCTTGCTGGAACAGCCTGGGGTTGTGGTGCAGAAGTCCTAAGGTTGTCTGCACTAGGCCCTCGCATTCTCTGCAGCAGAATATTGTGCCCCTGTCTGGGGAAAAAAGTACACACACTCTAACATTATAGACACTCAGCTAAACTCTACCATGCACACAATTAGTGGGACAGTGAGAAGCAGCCCTCTCTCCTGGCTGCCTGTTCTATCTAACATTGCTCCATCACACATATGGAAAAGACAAGCCTCGCTTAAGGAATTTAATAATGCAACGAGCAACCCACTCCTGCCCCTGCACCAGACTCTCATAAACCCACCTATCGTGCCCCTGTCTGGGGAAAAAAGTACACACACACTAACATTATAGACACCTAGCTAAACTCTACCATGCACACAATTAGTGGGACAGCAGAAATGCCTTAGAAGACAGAAATGTAAAAGCTGATAATGATTAGAGTTTTGACAGATAACAGACTAATTTGGAGGAAAATTGTTGGTAAGAAATTAGTAATGATGTAAGTTTTTCATGTAGTACTATCAAAATATCCTGTACACTCCTTGAGGGTACATGTCAGGAATTTGATAATTATAATGACATTTCCTCCTAGACATATTTGAATTATTCAAATTTACAGTACATGCTGGTTATTTTGCATGTAGAGGGAAGATATACAAACAACTAAATGGGACAGTTATGCCCCCCTTTTAGACAATGCATATAACACTTGATTTGAGTGCACTATATGTTGATGTGTTTGCTGTTTGGACACAGAAAGAAAAAAAACATTAGATACATTTTTAATGTGTTTAAATAACCAACTTCCCTAAAATCAAGTTCACAATGGAATAGGAGGCTAATGTGTGCCCTTCCTAGATACACTAGTCACATCTTCCTGATGGTTCATTATCTTTCTCTGTTTACAGAAAATCTGTACATACTGGGAGATGCACAAACCATTATACCATCATCCAACTCAACAATGCAGTAGCCTAAAAACACTAGCTTACAGACGACAGATATCTGTTCTGATGTAATGCTCTTAACACTGAAATCACTTGCATAGCATTTTTTCAGTCAATAACTATAATCACAATGTGTAGGTCTCTGTGAAGAAAGGACATATTAGAATCATTATTTTATGGTATTGAATCAGTTAAAAAGAAGCCAAAACAAAATAATGTTTTAATTTGACTAGTTTCATGAGAAAAAAAAAAGAAGTTTTACTTCATCAGAAAATAGCACTAATAAATTAAAAAAAAAAAAAATTACAAGCAAGTAATAACAGCAACATTTCTAGTGAAGAATATTTAAAAAGGATTAAACAATGGAAAGCATGCATTTGCTGTTATGCTGGCTGCCAGTAGATACAAGTGTCGTAATGGATTAAGGAGGACCAGATTTGATATAATAAATTTAGTTTAATCCTTTATCCAAGTGTGAGCAAACAAAGTTTGCGCCTGAAAGTATCTTCAGGACCGGGATAAGGTGGTACAACACCAGGGCACTCCTTGCAAAGGTGGAGCAAGCTACCAACACTCCTATCTCAGTATCTCCCATAATGCAAAACACATCTCCTTGCAGATATGTCTAATGTTATGCATTAAGGGAAGGGCCACAACCCAGACTAGTTTCGACCTTTATTGAGGTCTCTTCAGTGGGAGCCAGGCCCAAGTGGAGATACCTATAGGTAGAGTCGACCTGCTACTGCTTCTGCCTGGTATCTCCACTTGGGCCTGGCTAAACTAAATTTATTATACTCTAACCAAGTGAAAAATAAACTTTCAACATCTTTCTCTAAATCCAGAGTAACTCATTAAAAAAGGGTGGCACACCATTTGGCAACTCCTATAGGTAGAGATGACCTGCTAATGCTTCTGCCTGGTATGTGTTGGTAGCTTGCTCCACCTTTGCAAGGAGTGCCCTGGTGTTGTGCCACCGTACCCCAGTCCTGAAGACACTTTCAGGTGCAAACTTTGTTTGCTCACACTTGGATAAAGGATTAAACTAAATTTATTATACTCTAACCAAGTGAAAAATAAACTTTCAAGACCAGATTTGATGTAAAATCATCCCTTGTTTTTGTTACACTGTGGATGATACTTTATTATCAGCTGATTCTTTGAATGCTCTTGAGTAAAAGCAGTAATCAATGTGGAGCATTTCAGTTTGTATCAATCACATTTCATCTGTGATTGATGGTATATATATGGGAGAATCACGGCTCCTTTATATTCTTAGTTTTTTTGTTCTTTTGTTTGTTTGTTTTGGAGGTTGAGTTAGAATTTTTTTTTTTTTTACTAATGTTCTGTTGTAGCCATTTTTTGGAAGGAAAGTATTAAGATAGCATAGCTCTTGGTTAAACAGCCAAAATAGCCCTCCAGTATCAAGGAACACAACCCAAAATTTGGCAAAGATATGTTAATGATATTTTTATCATCTGGTCCGGTTCTACTACTCAATTAGAAGATTTCGTTACCTTCCTGAACAACATTCATCCTCAAATCAAATTCAAAGTTGAATTACAAAGAAATAGGTCTTTACTGTTCTTGGATACATTAGTTGAGATATCAGACCAAAACACACTCAACTTCTCAGTCTACAGGAAATCAACTAACACAGAACATTATCTACATGCAACTTCTCATCACCACCCAGCACAAAATATAGGTATCATCAGTTTTCCTTATGCAATACAGCCTACAGAATTTCCATGAATATTGTAAAAGAAATGAAGGCTACAGTACCTTAATTCTGTCCTTCCAAAAAATGGTTACAACAGAACATTAGTCAAAAAAATTGTATTTCAACTTCCAATACAAACAGAACAAATAAACCAGGGATATAAAGAAGTGATTCTGTCATATATATATATATATATATATATATATATATATATATATATATACACACACACAATCAATCAGAGATAATATAGCAAGATTGCTTCGCCAAAAAATTTTAAAGTAGCTTTCTTCTCGATTAAAATCTCCAGTCATCTGAAACCTCCTAAACCACATCTGTCACTTAAAAATCCAGGTGTCCAGAAGAACAGTTGCAGATGTAGGCTACACTATCATACATAGGACAAACTGGCAGATTTTGTACTGGCTTAAACCAGAAACAAATATGATGAAATTTCATGTTAGCTGGGGTATCACCCAGTTAAACAAGGCTTTTGCTCTTTTTGTCAGGGAACCTGGGTGAATGCTGATCAGAAAACATGAAGGACATTGAGAATGGAAGAAAGCACAAATCAGAGATAGCAGCACATATAACAGACACAAAACATTTAGTAGGATGGCAACAAATTGAAATACTCCACATTGATTACTGCTTTTACTCAAGAGCATTCAAAGAATCAGCTGAAATGATTAAAGTATCCTGCACAGTGTAACAAAAACAAGGAATAATTTCACATCATATCTGGTCCTCCTTAATCCATCACAACACACTTGTATCTACTAGCATTATACAGCAACCCATGAACTAGCAGCCAGCGTAACAGCGAATGCACTTTCCACTGTTTAAACATTTTCAAATATTCTTCACTAGAAATGTTAACTGTTATTACTTTGCTCGTAGTTTTTTTAATTTAATCGTGATTTTCTGATTAAGTGAAGCAAAGTTTTTTTCACGAAATTAGTCGAATTAAAACAATTTCTTTTTGACTTTGTGAGTGATTTAATATCAGAAAACAGTGATTCTAACAAAGACTATAATCCCCAAAAAATAAACAAAATACTAAATGCTTCCCAGAAATCCTCTTCATCACCCAACAAACAAGACTACAGCAAAATTGTTATTCCATACATTCAGAGCACATGTGAAAAATATCTAGTGCTTAATGAATATCAGCTCCTCACCACATTTAAACCATATATCAAATTGACAACTCTCATCCATTCACCTAAGGACAAATTCTCTCCGTTATCACATCCAGGAGTGTATGAAGTGACTTGTGTAGGTTCTTGTGACCTGGCTAACTATGGACAGACAAGAAAAACTGCTGACATCCACCTTGGAAAACATAAAAAATACATCATCATCATGCATATCAAGGATTTGCATGATGATGCAAATTCTTTGATATGCCTTAGAAGTCATCGTTGAATCGTTTAAGAGGATATCCTGGTTTTCTTTTTCCTAATGGCTTGTATTTTAAGGCATAAAAAATGCATTTGGCACTATTGTTATGGCAGTCGGAACTAGCAGACCATTCCTTGGACATCCCTTCGCCAAGGACCAAATGGAAGTGCTACACAGAAGTCATTATAAGTCAAAGAGATTGTTTTTGGAATCAGCAGCAGCTTTAAAGCATTCCCCAAACCTCAAAATGTATGATGGTATCAATTTACTAAAAATATGGGAGACAGTCATTTTAAGATCAAATTAATACTTGTTTTTTCTCTCTCTCTCTTTATCCAGCAATATATATAGTACCAATTAGGACTTTAGTTCCTTGTGTTGTCCATTACAACTTTTTAAACTGGTTCCACTGTTAACTAATTCTTTGCTGTTCATGTATTGTGACAAACTGTTTTTGTGCTCTGAAAATGCTGGATATGATACCAGTGAAATATCAGCAAATAAGTTAAATAAATATTAATTATTTTCTAATTTTTTTTTGCTGTGAATTAAAATCATTAAATCAATTAACATTGTTGTATTTAACATCTTGGTCTTCTAATACATTTTTGATTGAATCAATCTGCTTAGACCTCAGTCTTCCTCTGGTTCTTTTCCCTATCATCTTGATGTCAGAACACATTAAGGATGTTGAGAATGAAATAAAGCACAAATCAGGCCTGGCAGCACATACAAAACAAAACATTTAGTAGAATGGTAATGTTTTGCTAACTATTCCTCATCCATTCTGTTTAATCTTGCTCATTCGGTCTTGAATGCTAGTAATGTTAAGTTTCTTTGTGATATTCTTATTTTTAATATGGTTCTACCCTTGATGCCATCTGATCAGGCCCCTAATGAACTCTCATATCTGTGGTTTCAAATCTTCGATCAAGTGCTTTATTTCTAACCCAACTCTCAGATCTATGACTTAAAATTGGTTTGAACACTGTCTTGTATACTACTAGTTTGTGTATTGGCTAATTTCTCTTCGATTTCATATAAATATATTCAACTGGCTCCCAGTCAAATAAACTTTGATATTATGTTATCTATTTCTATATTTGATTTGTTATCTTTACTACAAAGTATATTTGCTGTGTATTCTTAACAAGAACTTATATTTGCTTTATGGGATACTAAGGCAATTGATTACTTGAAATTATAATAATGGAATTAACTCACATAAAATAAAGTACCTGAGGTAAATAAGGCCCAGTCTCTAATAAGGCCCATTTAAAAAAAAATCACATTTACGGTAAGTTGTGCCGGTTTGGTTTCTTACACACACACACACAGAGAGGACGCAATACAATGGCAAATCAGTGGTGCCATATTGTCTAGCGACTGTATTGTGTCAGTTTAACCTAGACCTTTCTGGGAGGTGGTTGCATCTTCCTGTTTAATAATATTATGCTGCAAAAGTTCGTAAGTTTTAATTAAAAATATTGTTCTTTTCGCATTGTTTTTATATTTAAATTATTCTTTCAACATTCAGTTTTATGATAAAAAATGTTTTAACTGATTTGAATTCATATTTTATGTGAAAATAGATGTGATCTAATCTAGTTCATGGCAGTAATAAAGCCCAGTAAATTTGTTGATGGGCCTTATTAAACTGCTATAATTTATGATTTTATTTTTTGGTGATTGCTTATAATAGTTACTTATTTTATTGCTAAAGGTCTCTGAAAATATCAGAAGTTAAGAAGAAATGGGGTCTTTGGACTGATGAAAGACTAGAAGCAGCTATGAAAGCTGTGCAAAGAGGACAACTATCACAACATGCAGCATCAGAACGCTATGGAGTACCTAGAAGAACATTGAGGAACCATTTAAAGACAGAGAAGACGACGAAAAGATTAGGTAAAAATACTGTGCTAACAAAAGAACAAGAGAAGAACTTGGTAGAAAGAATAGTAAAGTTTGCTTCAATTGGTGTCCCTTTAACTCCAAAAGCTATACGCAAGCAAACTTTTATATTTTGCAAACAAAATGAAATTAGGAATAATTTCAATAAAGAAAGTGGCCTCACAAGAAAAGATTGGTTGAAGTTATTTTTAAAGAGAAACCCATCAATTTCTAAACGTAAAGCTCAATTTTTGAATCTTGCTCAAGCTGTCCTAATCCTCCATCTTGTGATTCAGATAACTCTGGTGATGATGAAATTCCATTGGCAAATCTAAAAACAAAGAACTCTTTGAAGTCATTGTTTCAGGAGTTAATGCCAACGCCAAATTATGCAGTTGTAAAGGCAACACCACGAAGAAAAGCGTTAAATTATAAGGGCCAGAGAGTGACCAAAGATCTTTTTAAAGGAAAGGATAGTAAGAAAGAGAAGGCTGCCACTAAAAAACAAGAAGAACCAAAAAAAAATAAAAATAAAAGAACAAACAGAGTGTCAAAAGAGGGGTGGTATTGCCATGGATGTAGAGAAGAAAAGGTTGCTGATATGAGGCAATGCACATAGTGTCTTAAATGGTACATGAAGAGTGTGTTGGTCTCACCAAAGAAGAAGAATGTGGCGTATTTGTATGCCCTTGCGACTGTTTTTAAGCTAATAATTATGATTAAAATTAATAATAATTAAAAATAATTGTTATATTATTTTTTAAATATTTAATTTTGTTCAACGGCTTTATTAAACTACTATGGTTTAATAAGGCCCACACAAGATGTTTTTTAAAGACTTGGTTAAAATATAAATTACTGAAAGAATTGTTCTCATTTGTGTTTTTTTTTTTAATTAATGATAATACAAACTTTAATATGAACACTGTTGTTTCAATTAATCTAAACAGTTGTCTAACTTATTTAAATTTTAAATGATGGGCCTTATTTGCCTCAGGTACCGTATATTTATTAGTATTTTTTTTTTTAATAAATTTTTTTAAAAATTATTTATTAGTAGAATTTTCACCTGAGTATCACAGGCATCTTCAGTACATGTAAAAAAGGCTAATTAAACAATAACTGAAAATTATAAAGGGTGCCACCTAAGTAGCTCATGTAAGATAACTAAAAAAGGTCATTAAGTTTCCTAATTTATTTAAAAAAACAAAAACACACACACACACACAATTAAAAAGTTATGAAAGATTAGCTGATTTAAATACTACTACTATCTCCCATAAAGGGGATAGATGTAGACCATCTGATCTGTTTAAGTTGGGAGAGTGAAGTAAAGTTTCACGTTTCTTTATAAAGCCATTCCATGAGGAACCGACTTTTGTGAAGGACTCTTGTCTTGTTCCAATGAACTCTATGTCTAGTGTTGATGGCATGTTCTGCAAGTCCAGACTGTTCAGGTTCAAGGTATTGAGAATATACGACTTCTGTTCTTCTATCCGAATAAAAGCAGAACTATTTAATACACTATTCCATACCTTGAACCTGAATAGTCTGGACTTGCAGAACATGCCATCAACACTAGACATAGAGTTCACTGGAACAAGACAAGAGTCCTTCACAAAGGTCGGTTCCCTCATTGAATGGCTTTATAAAGAAATATGTAAAACTTTACTTCACTCTCCCAACTTAAACAGATCCGATGGCCTACATCTATCCCCTTTATGGGAGATAGTAGTGGTATTTAAATCTTTCCTAACTTTTTAATTGTAAGTAAACCCTCGATTTAACGGACAAAATTTTCGGTCCGTATGTCACATGTGAAATTTAACACCCTGTTAATTTTAAAATGCTTTTAACCAAGATTTGCTTATAATTAAATTAACAGGCTATTTTTTTTTTATCAATTTCCTGTTATTTTAAACAAATTTTAGTGAATAGGCCATCATGTTGGAAAAACACTGTAGTAATTTAAATGAGTCACTGCTCATAAAACATGTTCGGCGAATGATTAGGACTTGATCACATCAATCGCATTGTAATTGGTTCTTTTGTAGTGTGCCGTGACTTTTGTGGCAATTTTATTACACACATTTTCGTAATTTTAGGGAGTTAATTATAAAAAAACAGCAGAATTCAAAACTTCAAAAAAAACTTGATCGTTTTTTCAAAGCAGGATTACCTAAACAATTAAGTGGTTTTGCTTAAAACATTAAGACAATTAAGTGGTTTTGCTTAAAAGAAGAGAGTGTGAGGAATCATTTTAGGGAGAGAGTGTTAGAGAGGATTTCGGATGGACTGGAAAGTGTACAAGATTGGTGGAAACATAATTCAAAAGTAATCCTGAGCTGTGCAATCGAGGTGCTTGGTGAGACATCTGGAAAGATTAGAGAGCAGAAGGAGGGTTGGTGGTGGAATAATGATGTACAAGTGGCAGTGACAGCTAAGAGGAAGGCAAAGCAGAAGTGGGATGAGTCAAGAGTGGAAGAGGACAGAGAGGTGTACAAAGAGAGAAAGCAAGAAGCCAAGAGAGTTGTGGCACAGGCGAAGGCCATGGCATATCAAGATCTGTATGATCAATTACAAACAAAGGAAGGACAGAGAAAAATTTACCAACTAGCGAAATGTAGAAATAAAGCAGCTAAGGACATCTTACATGTGAGGCAGATCAAAGATGCTGAAGGAAGAGTATTATGGAGGGATGTGGACATAAGAAACAGATGGAAAATATACTTTGAGGGACTTCTGAATGAGGAAAATGCAAGGACTCACAGAGGAGATGGGCAGCCTTCTGAGGGGATGGTGCAGAACATCAGTAGAATGGAAGTGACGGAGGCCATGAAGAGGATGAGGAATGGAAAAGCGGTGGGCCCCGACAGAATTCCAGTGGAGGCATGGAAGGCACTGGGGGAAGAGGGAATTGACCTGCTGTGGGACCTGTTCATGAAAGTTTGCCAACAGGAAAATATACCCGAGGAATGGAGGGAGAGTACTCTTGTTCCCATCTACAAGGGTAAAGGGGATGCACAAGACTGTAAAAATTACAGAGGAATAAAGTTGATGTCCCACACAATGAAGATCCTAGAAAGGGTTCTTGATGGTAGATTGAGGGAGGAGGTGGAGATTGCAAAGGAACAATTTGGCTTCATGCCTGGAAGATCAACAACAGATGCTATCTTTGGGTTACGACAGATGATGGAAAAATATCGAGAGAAACAAAGGGAGCTACATCTGGTATTTATTGATCTGGAGAAAGCATACGATAGAGTGCCAAGGCAAGAAGTCTGGAGGTGTCTAAGGGAGAAGAAGGTGGCGGAGAAATATGTCAGGTTGGTGCAGGAAATGTACAGAAATGTGAAGACAAGTGTTCGGACCTGTTTGGGACAGACAGAAAGTTTTCAAGTAACAGTTGGCTTGCATCAAGGGTCAGCATTAAGTCCGTTTCTGTTTAATATTGTGATGGAGGTGGTAACAGAGGAGGTGAGAGAAGATGCACCTTGGACAATGTTGTATGCAGATGACATCTTGCTGTGTGTAGATTCAAGAGAAGAAGCGGAAACTAAACTGGAAAGACGGAGAAAAGTACTGGAAGAGAGAGGTATGAGACTGAGCAGAAGTAAGACAGAGTATATGTGTTGCGCAGTGGGCGGTGGCCAGGAGACAGACCTGGAGCTGGAAGGAAATGTCATCAGGAAGGTGAGAGACTTTAGATACTTAGGTTCGACAGTGGAAGAAGATGGAGGAGGTGAGAAGGAAGTGGGATGCAGGATACAAGCAGGTTGGAGGAACTGGAGGGAGATGGCTGGAGTGTTATGTGATAAGAGGGTGCCGATCAATCTGAAAGGCAAAATTTATAGGACAGTAGTGAGACCAGCTATGACATATGCTATAGAAACTGTGGCCCTGAGGAAAAATAACATTAGCAGGATGGAAGTAGCAGAGATGAGAATGTTTAGGTGGATGTGCGGTGTGAACAGAAAGGATCATCTGAGAAATGACTATGTCAGGGGAACAGTGAAAGTTACGAACTTAGGAGCGAAAATACAGGAGGCAAGGTTGAGATGGTTTGGTCATGTGATGAGGAGAGAGGACGAATATGTGGGAAGAAGGGTCATGCAGATGGATGTGCAAGGAAGGCGGAAGCATGGGCGGCCAAAGAAGAGATGGAGGGAGCTGGTAGAAGAGGACTTGAAGATGAAGAACTTGGATGTGGTGACAGCCCAAGACAGGAAGGTGTGGAGGAGACTCATAAAAAACAGTGACCCCACTTAAGTGGGAGAAGCTGCAGAAGAAGAAGATTACCTAAACCAAGCACCTCAACATTGAACATTAACTTATCTAAAAGTGTGTGTAAAACATTTTTTTGTTATTATAGTGCTAATATTGATAAAATTGCAGTATAATGTTAGATATTTTTATTTTAAAAAATTTGCAATTTAATGGACACCCTTTAGCCCCTATTAGTTCATTAAATTGTGAGTTTACTGTATATACATATATATCTATATATGTGTTTTTTTTTTTTTTTTTTTTTTAAATAAGTTAGAAAAATTAATGACCTTTTTTTAGTTATCTTACATGAGCTACTTAGGAGGCGTCCTTTGGAATTTTCAGTTATTGTTTAATTAGCCTTTTTACATGTATTGAAGATGTCTATGATACTCAGGCAAAAATTCTACTAATAAATAATATTTTACATGAGTTAATTCCGTTATTATAATTTCAAATAATATGTCAACTCACGGTATTACCTTACATATAAGGTAATACCGTGAAACATATAAGGCAATTGATGTGAGGTAAACAGCCTCTATATACAAGTAGCCTAATCATGAATTTACTTCATGACTACTGCTTATGCTTGAGTATAGTATTAAAAAGAATATCATTTCTGATCAGGAATAATATACACTGTGAACAAGCAGAAACACTTTACACAACTGTCATCGAGACTACTTAATAAGGTGACATACCTCTTTTTCTATTTGGATATAGAAAATATGACTTCTGCATTGATTTAATCTGGTGATGAGACCTCAATAAAGGTAATAACCAATCTGAGTAGTGATCTTTCCAATAATGTTTTTGCATTATGGGATAGGCATCAGACATCTGTTTTACTAACCATTCCTCATCCATTCTGTTTAGCCCTGTTTATATAGTCTTAAATGAAAGCAATATCGAGTTTCATTAAGATAACTGACATGAATTCTAAACTCCTACATACAAGTACACTATTCATGCAGTTACTTTGTTTATTGCTTACACTTTGGTTTGGAATTATAACAACAATATAATTTCTTATACACATTTTTATAACAAAAGTAATACTTGTGAACTTCATAAACTGATATGCTAGGTTTATGAAGTGTATGAAAGATATATAGTGAGGAATGCAAATTGTGGAGAATAGGGGACA
This sequence comes from Typopeltis vanoorti, assembly GCF_054136105.1. NCBI lineage: Eukaryota > Metazoa > Arthropoda > Arachnida > Uropygi > Thelyphonidae > Typopeltis > Typopeltis vanoorti. The sequence goes on from NC_143555.1 coordinate 153,491,097, forward strand.
GGAAAAAAATAGCGTAAGCAAAAATTACAAGTTAGACAAGTGTTGGGGAAACCTTTTGCGGAGCAGGAGGATGGAAGATGAAAATCAAGAGGCATGGAAACTGTAAAAAGCTGTTTTATGATGTGTGTAGTCGATTTTGCTACATAGAAAATAGTGGACAATTAGAATATGGCTAGAAAGTGTGCTGAGTGCATAGTTAATGAAATGATGCAATTTGAGATGTTTTGAGATCTCCTCACAATGAATCCTTTGCTTCTATGAGGTATGATACTACTAATAATATAAACATATTACCTGGAAAACCACCTTCATAAAATTCTGTGATAGGGTTAGGAATACCTCTTCCTCTAACAGTAATATCATGGGCTTTTCTGTAAGCTTCAACATCATGCTGGAAAATAAGGAAAAGCCTTTCAATCAAATAAATTTCACTATTTGTTTTTTTAATTTTTCAATATTTTGATATTTACATATTAATATGGTAATTAAAATCAGAAATGGAAGGAAATACATGGGGCAAAAAAAATAATAATAAAAAAATCTAACTAGGATTTAAATAGAACTAGGATTTTTAAGAAGAATTTAAAAATTGAACTTGTTTCATTCCAGCATATCATCTTTTTTACAAGTATACCAAAACCTAACATAAGTAATGTGCAATTAAAAACTCAAATTAAAAAAAATCTAATAATATAGTCTTCACATGCATTATACAAAATAGAATCCAAACTTTAATGAATGAATAAAACAATAGAAGAAGATCAAGCTGAGTTCAGACCTACGAGGTCTACTACTACTTCTCTTTTCTTCCATCCTCAAGATGGGCTCAATCCCACATAGATAAGAGCCGTCCACCATTATTCTCTATCCAAAGGAAGCGCTTTCATATAGCAACAGCTTTGAAAGTCCAATGCAGTTTTAAGGGCGTTATGCCATGTTAATCTTAGTCTTCTACCCTCCATAGTCTCCTCAAATACAAGGTGAAGAAGTTTCTCCAGTTCCATTTGCACAATCTGACCAAATTAGAAAAGTTCATGCTTTTTAACTATGTTAAGAATTGTTGAATTAGGGACATTCAAATCTTTCAGTACTTGTGCATTAGTCTTATGTTCTGTCTAATGAGTTCTGTTTATTTTCTTGAAGCATTTTATTTCAAAAGCTAGCAGTTTCCTCTGCTTTTTTTTAAGCTCCAAGTTTCTGTCCCCAGTAGAGAGTTGTTGATAGTATTATACTTTCATATAATTTTATTTTTAGAGTTGTAGGAATTTTGTTACTTTTCAAAGTTTTATTAAGTTTATTCATCATTGACCATGCTATGGAGAGCGTGTTTTATTGAAGTCGAGTACGCTCCTAGGGAGGGCTCCAGAAATCCACTTGCTTCAGGTGAATAAATGGAGATGAGTAGTGAGTGAATTTTCAGCTTCATTCTAAATGCATTCATTTTTTTTTTTCATAATTTACCCCCCCCCCCCCAAAAAAAAATATATGTCATTCAATGTTAAGTTATTTAATCACAGGTGGCTGCCAATGAATTCATTAGAGAAGTTTTTATTTCCAGGCAGTTGGAAACAAAATTTCTGAATCTGAAATCCATAATTCGAAAACCACCATCATAATTTACACTTTTTCCCCCTTAAAACATGTCATTCAATGTCAAGTTATTTGATCACAGGGCTGCCAATGAATTCATTAGAGAAGTCCTTATTTCCAGACAGTTGGAAACAAAACTTCTGAATCTGAAATCCGTAATTCGAAAACTACCATGTTCTCTTTTAAAGAATTTATGGAGACAATGCAGGTATTAGAATAATTACTTTACTTATCATTAAGAAAGTAACACTCGACATTTCGACCTCTGTATTGAGGTCATCATCAGGAAAACATACATATGTACAGTATACAAGCTACATGATACTACACTATACAAAAGCAAGATGAATCTAAAAGTTTGTTAATCATTTACCTTAGCCTGACCTGTGGTGGGGAAAAAAAAAAGAACTATATTAAACAATTTCTCAAGTCCTCTGGTATTAAGATTTTCTTCTGTCTGGGGTTGTTCTGGATGCTAATACAGGTTGAAGATGGATCCTCCAAATTCTTGGAATAATTAATACATCATTCATGTTTAGATTTGGATGATGTTTCAGCATTTCACAGGCTTCTTTAAATTTTTTTTTCAAACCAGGTTTTGGTGCCTTTCCAGTCAATTCTGTGACATGTTTGGAGTGTGGAGTGAGTGAATTTTATGAAGATAATTTTCCAGATAACTCTTTTAGAAAATCACCAAAACACTTGCATTTTTAGTTGCTGGTTTTCTCAAAAAGTCATAATATAAGCCAATCATCTTAACTTTCTCCTGCCTTTTATCTTCTTTAAGGTTCAGAACTTTATTTCTCTTTCCACACAAAAGACTGTTTTTTTTTCGTAGTAATTAAGAACTCAATCTGCCATATCTTCTTCCTCCAACAGTTGTTCTGTCATCATTGTCATAACATAGCTGATAACTTTTAAACATTTTTTTTTCTATATGAAATACTTCATAAATATCTGCTTTCAAGTTCCAAAAATCTCATTTCTCTCACAGCAATATATAGGATTCTTTTCACTCCATGTATGCCCCACTACTTGACACACATTTTAGTCATGAAGCTATAAAAAAGAGCTGCCATTACGTGAAAGTTATGCAGCTTTACTTGAAAACGTTAACTCTCACATACTTGAACGGTGCGAGAAAATATGTACGTAAGATTATTACACTTTTTTATAAAATCTTTATCAAGTAGCTTTATTTTTTATCCTCCTACATGTTTCGCCAATCTGTTTCTATTGGCATCCTCAGGGAATACAAATCAGTAAGCACAAAATGAAGGTTACAGACTAGGTTATAACCGATGGTTCTAAATCATACAAAAAATTGGTATTGTGCGTGACAATGTGCGTGTCTCGTTAACGTGATTTATTCGTGATGACTCATGACGTAATTGTTATGAAAGTTCATTTCTTTGATATTTAATGATCTGATAAAAGTTTTCCAAATTTCTGGTAAAATTAGACCTTGATTCTTGTTTAGGTTTTCAGTTTTACGGACGACTGTAGCTGCTTCTTTAAAGGTTCTTGAATGGTAGTTATCTTCTATGTATGGCATAAGGCTCTTATCCCACTCAATGTGATGGTTAGTAGAGGCAAAGT